>NC_136144.1:5892219-5982219 GCF_965212315.1 Lampetra planeri | reverse complement strand
AACACTACCAATAGACTCAGCACTGCCCATAGACTCCACACTGCCCATAGACTCAACACTACCCATAGACTCAACACTGCCCATAGACTCAGCGCTGTCCATAGACTCAGGGCTGCCCATAGACTCAGCACTGTCCATAGACTCAGCACTGTCCATAGACTCAACACTGTCCATAGACTCAGCACTACCCATAGACTCAACATTACCCATAGACTCAGCACTACCCATAGACTCAGCACTACCCATAGACTCAACATTACCCAGAGACTCAACACTGTCCATAGACTCAGCACTGCCCATAGACTCACCACTCCCCATAGACTCAGGACTGCCCATAGACTCAGCACTGTCCATAGATTCAGCACTGCCCATAGACTCAGGACTGCCCATAGACTCAACACTTCCCATAGACTCAGCACTGCCCATAGACTCAACACTGCCCATAGACTCAGCACTGTCCATAGACTCAGGACTGCCCATAGACTCAGCACTGCCCATAGACTCAGCACTGCCCATAGACTCAGCACTACCCATAGACTCAACATTACCCAGAGACTCAACACTGCCCATAGACTCCACACTGCTCATAGACTCAACATTACCCATAGACTCAACACTGTTCATAGACTCAGCACTGCCCATAGACTCAACACTGCCCATAGACTCAGCACTACCCATAGACTCAGCTCTGCCCATAGACTCAGCACTGCCCCTGTACATGAACCAGTCCCCCTCCTTAACCTCCTACCGTTCCTCTCTGCAAGCCTCACCTCTCCTTGATCGCCCATTCTCTTCCCTCCCCGTCGCCCTTCAACTCCTCCCGTCCCTCCCCTACCCTCTCGTGATCCCCCAAGCACCCCTCTATCGCTGTCGCTCATTCCTCAACCACCGTAGCGCTTCCCCTGCCAAACGACATCATTCAATTCTCTTTGGTTCTTTCGGTAAAGTCACGTAGGTAGAAAATAAAAAAATCACGACGTTTCGGGCGCAACACAAGCGTCCGTCATCAGGTGGGAAACCGTGGCCTGCTGCTGAGGCAGACTGTTTTAAAAGGTTTGAAATGGGTGTAGCCCAAGGGTCATAAAGAAGTGGCCGGGGCTAGTGATGTTAATGTGAACATTTAGCATGTAACTGTAAGATAGGAGGAGAGCGGCCTCCTTGACGAGGGAGTGCAACCCAACGGGTGCAATCCAAAGGGCATGCGAGCATGAGAGATCGAAAAGAAAGGCCTTGAGAGAGAGAGACACAGAGAGTCGGAAATAACAGCTGACATAGGCAGGTAGGATGAAAGCATCACAGTCAGTTAAGACCGAGTTCGTTGCGCAATATGCTAACCACTGCGCCACCGATCCACACAAAAAGCCTATATCCACATGGACAAAAATCCCCCGTATAGCCTGAACAGACTGTTGGGGCAAGTGCTGTTAGCGAGCACCTATGAAGGCCGGCACGGCACACGAGGAGGTGGGTGGCCAGCATCACACCCGGCCGCCTTTGTCTCCCTGGTGGCGAAGATTACACGCCTCAACATGTACTCATTTGAGGCTGAATCGACCTAGGGGAGGCCCAGGACGGGTTCAGATAATCGCCACTGGTGTTGGCCGTGAGCGGGAATCGAACCCGTGTCGCCGAGTTCATAGCGCAGCGCGCTAACCGCTACACTACCGCTCCCCACTCGCTTCCTCCAAACACACACACACAGACACACACAGACACACACACAGACACACACACACAAACACACAGACACACGCACAGACACAAACGGACACACACAGACACACGCACAGACACACACACACACACGGGCGCGCTTAACTACACACACACAGACACACACACGCACAGACACACACAGACACACACACGCGCGCGTGCAAATACACACACACAGACACACACACAGACAAACACACAGACACACACACACGCGTGCAACTGCACACACACTTAGACGCATAACTCCACCTCCCTCCCGCTGTCTCCGCGGAGTCGGTAGCGACCGATTTGGCGATATTTAATTGAGAGAATTCATCACGCGGCGCTTGGAGTCTCCGCATGGCCGGGGCTCAGCTGGGCTACACCTTGGGAAGTGCGCAAAGAAGCATGGAGAGAAAGAGGGAGAGGGTGCACGCCGGCAATTACGCCGAAGGACAGGCAGAGGAATGCGTTACATGGATTAGAGAGCGGACGGACGCACGCACGGTCGAAGTCCACATCGCATCGACTGTTTGAAGCGAATCGAGCGGTTGCTTTTGGTGAAGGAAGTGCACGTGGCTGGAAGAGATGCTGAGGTCGGCAACGGAATGGCAGCCCAAGGATGGATCGCGCCCGAGAGAGACGGCGAGATCTGCCCTTGTGCGCACGAGTTGCGAGGTGAATTCGCGGCATCTCGTGACCGTGAAAGATGTTATGGTGGCGTGGGGAACCGCTCGTCCAGCAGTGGATGGGTCACGGCTCGCGATAATGATGATGCGGAGAGGCATTCATCCCGCAGCGGATAGACCATGGGTCATTATGATGACGTGGTTGGCTTTTATCAACCAGTGGATAGACGATGGCTCATGATGATGATGATGAAGCTGATGATCCGTGAGCGGGGACGGTGAGATGAGCTCATGCACAGGACGATAACTGATTGCGGCATACGCTTTGGTTATTTCGGTAATGTCACGTAGGTGAAACAATAAAATAAAATAAGAAAAAAATGTTTTGCTGTGGTTGTCACACCTGATGATGATTGCTTGTGTTGCAATCGAAACGCCGTGATTAAATGTATTTATTTTTATTTCATTTTTTCACCTACGTGACCTTACCGAAAGAACCAAATGGTATGGATCCTTGCTGTCACGAAAACTTATAATCTAGAATGATTGCGGCATCTCAGGATGGTGAGGGATGAAGCTCACCGGGGATTTTGATGATGATGATGTAAGCAGCAGCAGCAGCAGCAGCCGCAGCAGACAGCGTGGGTTTGAGAAACTGTCTGGCGGCAGCTTGTAGGAGGGAGACAATGGTGGTTGGAGGGTAGCGAGAGCCAGTCGTGTTGTGGGGGGGGGATATGAGCCAGATCCGTTGATCGATCTGGATATCGATCACGGATTTGTGGCTGGGTTTACGCGAAGTTCATATATATATCGTGATGACGGTTGAATTGCAACAGGATATCAAACAATGTAGAAGTGTTACTCTTCACGCAAGGATCATTATGATTATCATTTACCATACGCTTGTTAATCCATGAAGGAAAAAAAGCCTCACTGAGTCTCAAGAGTTTTTGTTTTGTCCTGGCCACGTGTTGGAAGTTGGCCACGATGACTGCTTCGTGTAATCGAGGTGTGAGTTATATTTCTTGATTCTTTCGGTAAAGTCACGTAGAAGGGAAATAATGAAATTAAAAAAATATAAAACAATAAAATTATCACGACGTGTCGACTGCAACACAAGCAATCGTCATCAGGTGATTTCTTGTGTTGCAGTCGAAACGTCGTGAGAATTTTATTGTTTTATATTTTTATTATTTCATTATTTCCTTTCTACGTGACTTTACCGAAAAAAACAAGAATATGAATCCCTCTGCAGTCACGAAAGCTTTAAATGAAAATCGAGGTGTGAGTTATTTAGTTTCTCCCTCTCTCTCTCTTCTCAAACTCGGGCCAAATTTGGATCCCTGACGCCGGCACACTTTGGCCAACTTCTTGCGAACGACATCGCGGGTTTCGTAACGACCGCCGTGACGGCGAGCCGTAGTCTCTGTTTAATTTTTAGTATTTTTTTCAGGTGAAGACAACAATGCGATGTTAACCGCGGCAGCCGCTGGAAATTCGAACCCGTGATACCCTCCGAAATGAGTTTGCGATCATGCGAGAGCGCTTTGGCTGGGCCAGGTCGCCGTCCAGGACAAGAGGTCGGCAAAAAAAAAAACTTTCAAAGAAGAGGAAGAATAAGAAGGGACATTTGTTATTTTGTGTTATTGTGGCTTTGACCAAACATTGTTCCAGAGCCGCATTGCACGCCCACGCTACTTGACGCACACAAACACAAGTGAACAGTCCTGCAACCGCATTGGTGTCAGGTATAAAAAGATGGCACAATTACCACCCAGTACCCCGCTCACTCACTCCCTCCACCCTCCCGCCCCTCTTAGCTCCCCCCCCCCTTTACCCGCCAGGAATTGTGACGATTCCTCGTGTTTTGGAGTGGATTGTACCCAGAAATCATCGCCTCCTACTGTAAAAAAATCAAACTTGGTAGGAACCTCCTAAATAAAACTTAAAAAAAAAAAGTTAAACTTTTTTGGCATCTTCTTGGTTCTTTCGGTAAAAGTCACGTAGAAGGGAAATGATAAAATAATAAAAATAAAACAATAACATTCTCACGACGTTTCATGTAGCTCTATTTTAGAAGCTCCCTAGCCATCACAAATGACAGCTCAGCGAAGTGGCTGCTTTTCGCGTGGAAATGTAGAGCAAACAAATCGTCTTAGACGCGTGATGTTGATTATAAATGTGGAAGAAAAAACCGGAGAACCCGGAGAAAAATCCACGCGACCACGAGGAGAAAATGAAAATTCCAAATGTGCATCAGGCATCGGGGTCGGGGTCGAAAGCATGACCTCCTGTATACCAGGCGAGGGAGTTAACATCTCGCCAATCGCAGCACTTAATAAAATATTTTTTAAAAACGTTTAAAAAAACACGCTTTAATGAAGTGTACCGTACTCGTAATGGCAGAACTCCACGCCTCCAGGAAGTGGCCCTGCAGATTTCCACAGCATAAGGAACCGTGGTGATTTATAGGCAACGTTAGTTGAGCGTGGACAATTAGACCCGTTAAAAGATCGTTTAAAAATATATATTTTAAATTTTTAATGATAGAATATAGTATTGTCATCAGTATGACATACCTGTACCAAGGTTGCAGTCGATACGACATTGGGAAGACGGTTGAAATAGAGTTACAAGATTTGAGGATACGACAACAGACAGAGTTAAATAAAAGCGTGTTAAATGTTGAAAAATATATATTTTTAATTTTTTTATGATAGAATATAGTATTGTCATCAGTTTGACATAATTATACCAAGTTTGCAGTAGATAGCCCATTGGAAAGTGGGTAAAAAGTGAGTTGCAAGATTGTTTTAAGGATACAACAACAGACGGAGTGAGTTAAATAAAAGCGTGTAAAAATAAAAATAGTATTAAGACTCGGTGATGCTTTCCTGAATAAGCAAGCGAAATAATAAATAAAACATAGCAATCGAATTTAGTATTTTATTTAAATCTTGATTAGAGGCTTTCGTGACTGCAGGAAACCATACTCCTTGGTTCTCTCGGTAAAGTCACGTAGGTAAGTTAATTTCCTTTAACATGCCACGCTATTAATCACCTATACACGATAACACTTCTTCGACTAATCTTTGTTCTCGAAAACGTATATAAACTCTTGCTGGTAACGGCTTCTCTTCACAAGGCAGCAGACATCGTGATGCTGCTCGCAGCAATCATCGCGGCAATCGCGATTTTCAACTAAAGACGGACGGCGCTTGTGTTGCTTCCGAAACGTCGTGATTCATTTTATTTGATTTCTACCTACGTGACTTTACCGAAAGAACCAAAGAGTAATCTTAGGTTTTTTCGGTAAAGTCACGTAGGTAAAAATAATAATAATAAAAATAATAGAAATAATAATAGAAATAAAATAATAAATCACGACGTTTCCCACCTGATGACGGAGACTTGTGTTGCCTCCGAAACGTCGTGATTTTTTATTTTATTTCTATGATTTCTATTCTCAAATTAATTAATTAATTCCCTGCGTGACTTTACCGAAAAAACCTAAGATTATGAATCTTTGCAGTCACGAAAGCTTCAAATCTAGAACCAAAGAGTATTGTATTTTAGTTGTATTCTCAGACTGCTGTAAATGTAGCTGCCTCTGGCTAGTTTGTTGTCCTTCCCCCGCATCTCCGATTAGCGCGGTTGGCTATGTACGGTGCAAAGGAAGTTCAACGTGCATCCAGCACCACGCCCAGCCACCTTTTATTTCTCACCCGATGCTGCTGTTAACGCACACACACACAGCATCCCAAGTACTCACTCATTAATTCAAAGTTGTCTTGTGGTTGTTGTTGTTGTTGTTTGACTTGCACCCCACTGGGATTTTTGCACACAGCGTTGGTGTACGTTGCTTTTTTCTGGAAGATTTTTCAGTTTTTTCCTGGATTTTTCTGTTTGCGCATAGTCACTTGAAGATGTTTTCTTGTTCATGTTTTTGTTTTTTTGTTTGTTGCGATTGCACCCGATTCATATAACCGAATGGCTCACAGGGCTATACCAAATCAAGCGAAACTGAAAAAAAACTGAAACTCGACCTCCGTGAGAACAAGGAACGCTGGGCCTCTCCTAGGTCGACTCAGCCTGAACGGGAATCGAACTCGTGCCCAGGCGCGTTACGGCTGCGCCGAGCCTATCAACGACACGTAGTCGAACTCTGAAGATGATCGGATGATGGATCTCAATTCCATCTCGCGTCTCGCAACCGAACCACTCCCTGTCCACTCTCCCCTATCCATCCCCCCCCATCCCACCTCTCACATCCTCTGGAGTGCAGGGTTAATGTAAATCGTGTAACATTATTGCATCACAGATGTGTACGCGCTCTTGAGCTGGCAAGCTGCGCTGATGTAATTGACGCACGCGCACACCGCGCGTTCCTTGTTGTGGCTGCTGCGTTGGTGGTGGTGGTGGTTGTGGTGGTGGTGGTTGTGGTGGTGGTGGTGTCGGACAGCCGATGAAGGCTATACGGAGCGCCTTTAGCTTTGTCTTTGTTCATACAAAGAGAGATTCGAGTGGAGTGGTGGCATGGTGGTTAGCGCACTGCAATTTCCGATCACGACCAACACCGGTTCCAGAATATATGAACCAGTGCTGGGCCTCCCCTAGGTCGACTCAGCCTCAAATGAGTACCTGGCGCGGTGTGTATCCATCAGCACTGGGGAGACAAAGGCGGCCAGACGTGGTGCTGGCTACCCACCCCCTCGTGCGCCGGCATTCATAGCTGCTTGCGAACAACACTTGCCCCAACAGTCCGTCAAAGGCTATACGGGTGATCTTTGTCTTTACCATTAGGAGTGGTGGTTCGTTGTTACGTTGTATGAGACGATCGTCATCCACCCATCTCGCTCCTCCTCCTCCTGTCTTCCCTTACGTAAGGCAAACGTAATATGGTGACACATTCCTTGACCTCGTCAACAATATGAGATCTGATATAATTAAGGGGGGGGGGGGGTGGGGGGGAGGGTCTCGATGTTGCGGGGTTTATTTCTAGACACGCGAGAGACAAAAATCCCCCGTGTAGCCTTAACAGACTGTTGGGGCAAGTGCTGTTAACGAGCACCTATGAAGGCCGAAACGGTACACGAAGGGGTGGGTGGCCAGCACCACGCCCGACCGCCTTTGTCTCCCCAGTGGCGATGTTTACACACCGCACCAGGTACTCATTTGAGGCTGAGTCGACCTAGGGTAGGCCCAGGACCGGTTCAGATAATCGTTACTGGGTGTTGGCCGTGAGCGAGGATCGAACCCGGGTCGCCAGGTTCGTAGCGCTGCGCGCTAACCACTACACTACCGGTACACACACAGACACACACACACATACACACACACAGACACACACACAAACACAGACACACACACGCAGACACACACGCAGACACACAAAGAGACACACGCACAGACAAACGCACAGACACACACACGCAGACACACATACACGCAGACACACACACAGACACACGCACAGACAAACGCACAGACACACACACGCAGACACACATACACGCAGACACACACACAGACACACGCACAGACAAACGCACAGACACACACACGCAGACACACGCACAGACACACACGCACGTGTATCGTGTCGCTGTCGGCACGGCGAGCATCTGGGTTCTCTACATAACGAGTGGCCTTTCACACGCTCACGGAATGCGACGTTTGAGGTTTCCCCCTCGGGTAAATAATAAACAATAACAACAACAGTCAATGTGTTGACGTCTCATGTTTGTGTTCCGGGCGCGTGCGCGTGTGGTGTGCGCGTGTGGCACGCGCGTGTGTGGCGCAACAGTGTGGGGAGCGGTGGCGCTGCGCTTCGAACCCGGCGACCCGAGTTCGATTCCCGCTCACGGCCAACACCGGCGACGATTATGTGAGCCGGTCCTGGGCCTTCCCTGGGTCGACTCAACCTAAAATGAGTCCTTGGTGCGGTGTGCAAACATCGCCACTGGGGAGACAAAGGCGGCCGAGCGTGGTGCCTGGCCACCCACCCCCTCGTGCGCCGTGTCGGCCTTCATAGGCGCTCTTTAACGGCTCTTGCCCCAACAGTCCGTGCAGACTATGCGGGGGATCTTTGTCTTGTTTCTCTCTAGTGTAGCGGTTAGCGCGCTGAGCTGCGAGCACAATTCACCACTGCCGACCAACATCAATGACAATTATCTGAAGCGGTCATGGGCCTCCACTAGGTCGACTCAGCTTCAAATGAGTCCTTGGTGCGATGTGTAAACATCGCCACTGGGGAGACAAAGGCGGCCGAGCGTGGTGGCTGGCCACATCACCCCCCCCCCCCCGATGTGCCTGTTGCGGCCGTCGTAGGTGCTGCCCGCTAAACAGCACTTGCCCTAACGGCCTGCTCAAGTCTATACGGGGGATCTTTGTCTTTTGTGTTTTTGCGACTGTGGGCCAGACGCGAGGTCATCCTCTCGCATCGCCGTTAACCGAGACCCGTGGGGGGGATTGATTCATTGGGGGAAAAGAAAAGAGATTAGACAATAATAGACCGGCGATATTTTTCTCTCATCATTTGATCCTCTATCCTTTGGTAAGTATATTATTATTATTATTTCATTTCACGCCAATCCCATAATCCAGCCCACGCGCTCTTCTGGGAGTGGCAACGTTCAAGGCTCCGTGAGCATCGATTTTGATGCGAGCAGCAGCAACAAAAGGGGACGGTGCGGACCGGGAATCGACAACGCTTTCGTTTCATGGGCGGCCAGGCGTGTGTGAAACAATGCCGCGTGATGAACTGAACTCGTCGAAGGGACCTTTTTCATTTCGCTTCGTAAGTCGCCAATGAAGGGTGCTGCAAGGAGAAGCAAGTCGCGCCAAGAGACTCTGCAAAGGGACCCATCCGTTTCCAAACTATAAGTTGTTGCGTGTGTGTCTGTGTGTGTGTGTCTGTGTGTGTGTGTGTCGCCCTCCAACAACAACGGAGGGCGGAGGAGCGACGCTCACAACAACGAGCGGAGCGCCGGGTGGATAAAGCACAGCAAGTTGGTACAGTCGGGGGCACGGGTGGTGCATCGGCCAGTCGTCTCGGTCATCTCGGTCAGTCGACCCGTGGCAACTGGGTCTGCCCCGTGACCTCCTGCCAGCGGGCGTTCGACACTTCACGTGACCTCAAGGTGCACATGGCCTGGCACAAGCATCGTGGTGACGTCACCGCCACTTAGTGGCGAATGGCGGTTGTTGTTGTTCATTTTTTGGTGTGTGTTCATTTGTGGGAGGCGGTAGTGTAGCAAGTTAGTGCTGCGCTGCGCTACGAACCCGGCGAACCGAGTTTGATTCCCGCTCACGGCCAACGCCGGCGACGATTATCCGAAACGGTCCTGTGCCTCCCCCCTCCCCTAGGTCGACTCAGCCTCGAATGAGTACCTGGTGCGGTGTGAAAACATCGCCACTGGGGAGACAAAGGCGGTCGGGCGTGGTGCTAGCCACCTACCCCCTCGTGTACCGTTGCGGCCTTCATAGGTGCTCGCTGACAGCACTTGCCCCTACAGTCTGCTAAGGCTATATGGGGGATTTTTGTCTTTTTGTGTGTTCATTCAAAGGGAGAGATAGTGTAGCGGTTAGCGCGCTGCGCTACGAACCCGGCGACCCGAATTCGATTCCCGCTCACGGCCAACGCCAGCGACGATTATTCGAACCGGTCCTGTGCCTCCCCTAGGTCGACTCAGCCTCGAATGAGTACTTGGTGCGGTGTGGAAACATCGCCACTGGGGAGACAAAGGCGGCCGTGCGTGGTGCTGGCCACCCACCCCCTCGTGAGAGCGCGGCTTCCTCTCTCTCTCTCTGGCCCAATGAGAAGAAAGCCAAAAGTGATTGCGGAACGCTGCAAAGGTGCAAGAGTGAGTGCATGGGCGTCTGCTGAACTGAATTTCAAATGTTGACCCCACCGCCCCCCTACCCCCAGCCGCCGCCCTAAGGTCACTCCGTGTCAGCCCGTAATTTTGTCAAATGCATCCGACAAGATCTCTCCATCTACATAAAGAGTGTTTTGTTATTTATATATATAGAATAATATATATATAGATTATATATAATATATTATACGCCTTTCACCCTTTTCTTGCTCTCTCTCTCTCTCTCCCCAGTTTTCCAGCTCGCTCACTCACTCCCCCCCCCCAAATCCCCCTGCCCCCCCCCCCCCTCCACCAATCCCCCCCCCCCTCCAACACCACCACCCCCATTACCAACCACCCCGGGTCACGGACTAAAAAAGGAATTCCCCGCATTGCATCTCTCACACAGCCTCGCTGCCCAAGGCGGCCAGCAGTGTGACCTTGCCATGTTTTTCGTTTTGTGGGTTTCTTCCCCCCTCCCCCACCGATTTTTAATCTCGATTTGTGCTCGCCGGTGTGTCCGCGTCGTCACGAGACCCGAGTCATTTGTCGGGATCTCTGGCAGGGGAAGCGCTGCCGTTCCCCCGTGTTGAATAGCGAGCGCGCACAACGAAAACGGGACTTCATAGAGCTACATCTGAGAGCCCGTCGAGTCGACGTCGCTCCCGTACGCAGAGGCCCTCCAAACCGCTCCACCACCAGAAGAAATAATTCGTGGCGTCGCGGTCAAATTGATGGGGTTATGGTCACAGACACTGAAATTTGGCCAAATTAAATGCAGCGCCGAATTTCAACGCGGTGTTATCATCTCTGTGTGTGTGTTCAGTCACTCGTGAACGGGCTGAGACCATCAACTTGACGACACTTAGGAAGTCTGTGGAATCACAGCCAGCCTGCGTTTGAACCCAGACATTACCAGTTTCAAGGTCATTTGCTGCGTCCGAGCGAGACATCAAAGAGACCAGGATGAGTCTCATTTTCTGAGTCCGAGTGAGGACTCACAGAAATCGGGATGAGTCTGATTTGCTGTGTCGGAGTGTACAACTCAAAGATACAGGGATAAGAATCGTTTCCAAATGGTGACCTGGGTCACCCAGAATGACAAAAAAAAATGCCATCACGTAAAAAAAATTGCAGTTACCGGCAATGAAGCGAAAAAGAAATCAAAAGCAAAACCAACCGCGTTACAGCGAGCGAATTGAAAACACCGCCCCAAAACGTAAATCAGCATTATCGCGATAGAGAGCAAAAAAACACATTTCGCGTAACGTAAGACGTGTGTGTCTGTTGGCTCGGACAGGCTCACGTCGAAACCGCTCCCAGTGCGACGTGAGATGACATTACAGGACACGTCGAACGGATTCAGAGAGAGGTTATTAACCCCCCCCCCCCCCCCCCACGTAAACAGACGAGGGTAAATGTCGCAGGCGATCGTAGCTGGACATCAACTCGTAACGAAAACGATGGGGAAAAAGCCGGGGGC
The DNA here is from genome assembly GCF_965212315.1 of Lampetra planeri. Taxonomy (NCBI): domain Eukaryota; kingdom Metazoa; phylum Chordata; class Hyperoartia; order Petromyzontiformes; family Petromyzontidae; genus Lampetra; species Lampetra planeri. The sequence goes on along the minus strand of NC_136144.1, from coordinate 5,970,550 downwards.
ATTATTTTCTTTGGAAGCGATGGGAGTTCCTCCACGTGTTTGGAAAAATTCATGGAAAATTTGTGGGATGATGGGTGGCGGGGGAGGGGGTTGGGTGTGACGGGGGGAGTGGGGGGGGGGACGAAGGGGACTCAGACACGTGGCGTGCGGTCGGCGCTAGATTTGAGTGACGCGCGTCACCGGTTGTAATCTCACGGGAAATCCGTGTGACACGGAGGTCCATGTGATACGGGTGGATGCGAGTCACACGGGGAGGTCCGTGTGACATTGGTGCGTCTGAGTGATACGGCGGGGGGGAAGAGGGGGGGATCTCTATTCACCACTGCAAACGCAGCAGCATCACTAATTAAATTATCCATCTGACCTTGGAAGCTAAGCAAGGTTGAGCCTGGATCTTGGCTTGTGGATGGGTGACCACACCACTGTTAACGCAGCAGCAGCATCACCAACTAAATTATCCATCTGACCTTGGAAGCTGAGCAAGGTTGAGCCTGGATCTTGGCTCGTGGGTGGATGACCACACCACTCTCAACGCAGCAGCAGCATCACCAATTAAATTATCCATCTGACCTTGGAAGCTAAGCAAGGTTGAGCCTGGATCTTGGCTGGTTGGGTGGGTGACCACACCACTCTCAACGCTGCAGCAGCATCACCAAATAAATTATCCATCTGACCTTGGAAGCTAAGCAGGTTTTGGGGCTGGATCTTGGCTCATGGGTGGGTAACCACACCACTATCAACGCTGCAGCAGCAGCATCACCAACTCAATTATCCATCTGACCTTGGAAGCTAAGCAAAGTTGAGCCTGGATCTTGGCTCGTGGGTGGGTGACCACACCACTCTCAACGCAGCAACAGCATCACCAACTAAATTATCCATCTGACCTTGGAAGCTAAGCAAGGTTGAGCCTGTATCTTGGCTCGTGGGTTGGGTGACCACACCACGAATGCCAGGTAGCTCATAGGCGCCACTGCTGTTGTGCCACGTGATGGAACTTCAGAGGGCATCGCAGCAAAAGTGCCACTGCTGTTGGACTGCTCCCGTCAGTATCCACATCGACGCTCCTCGTCCACACCAAGACGCAGCGGCGAGCGTATGGCGGCGTGTGGAAGAGACACGCATCGACCAGTAGATTGACAGAAGGGCGGAGTGCGTGTGTGTGTACCTGTGTGTGTGTCTGTGTGTGCATTTGTGCGTGTATCTGTGTGTGTATCTGTGTGTGTGTGTGTATCTGTGTGTGTATCTGTGTGTGTATCTGTGTGTGTATCTGTGCATGTGTATCTGTGTGTGTATATATGTGTTTGTATTTGTGTGTGTCTGTATCTGTGTGTGTGTATCTGTGTGTGTATATGTGTGTGTATCTGCGTGTGTATTTGTGTGTGTCTGTATCTGTGTGTATATGTGTGTGTGTACCTGTGTGTGTATCTGTGTGTATCTGTATGTATCTGTGTATGTATCTGTGTGTGTATCTGTATGTGTGTGTATCTGTGTTTGTATATATGTGTGTATCTGTGTGTGTATCTGTGTGTGTATCTGTGTGTGTGCATCTGTGTGTATCTGTGTGTGTGTATCTGTGTGTATCTGTGTGTGTATCTGGCGTGTATATGTGCGTGTATCTGCGTGTGTATCTGCGTGTGTATCTGCGTGTGTCTGTATCTGTGTGTGTGTGAATCTGTGTGTGTGTACCTGTGTGTGTGTATCTGTGTGTATATGTGTGTGTATCTGTATGTGTGTGTATATATGTGTGTATCTGTGTGTGTATCTGTGTGTGTGTGCATCTGTGCGTGTGTATCTCTGTGTTTCTGTGTGTGTGTCGTCAGGTGGGGAGTGGTAGGTTAGCGGTTAGCGGTTAGCGCACGGCATTATGAACCCAGCCACCCGAGTTCTATTCCCGCTCACAGCCAACACCAGTGACGATTATCTGAATCGGTTCTGGGCCTCCCTTAGTCGACTCAGCCTCTAATGAATAACCTGGTGCGGTGTGTGAACCATCGCCACTGGGGAGACAAAGGCGGGCGGGCGTGGTATTGACAACCCACCCCCTCGGCTTTCATAGGTGTTACTCGCTAACGGCACTTTCCCCAACAGTCTGTTGAGTGAAACGTCGTGAGAATTGTATTTTATTATGTTGTATTTTTTATTATTTTATTATTTCCCTTCTACGTGACTTTACCGAAAAGACCAAGGAGATGAATCCCTGCAGTCACGAAAGCTTTAAATCGAAATTTAGTCTGTTGAGGCTTTAACGAGGAAACTTTGTCGTTTCAGGCCTTAATAGGTGCTCGCTCGCAGCACTTTCCCCAACGGTCTGCTCAAGGCTATATGGGGAATCTTTATATTTGTGTTTAGTTTTGCTAGACCCTGCTCTGTGCGAACGGGGTTGAATACGTGTCAAAGCAAATCGGAGGTGACTGCTGCTCCTCTGGATATCATTACCCCGTTCCCTTGGCCTTAACCCCTCCACCTCAATCTCCCCCTCTTCCTCCTCGTCCTTGAAGTCCACATAGACGCCCCCCTGGTGGCCAAAGCGACGAGTTGGGACCCCCTTGACAACCACCATGAAATTGTTTTCAACAGCAGTGTAAACGAAAAAAAAAATTATATAAAAAAAAAATACTTTCATTTGACGTTCGACGTTTGATTTAAATTCGATTAGATCAGTAACGCGATAATAGAAAGAGGTAACGACCACTACGGAGCTGTGGTGGTGGCTGCTTCTCGCCACGGCGGAAAGCGCCCCCCCTCCCCCCCTACAGCGTTAAATGCTCGAGACCGTGAGCGTCACGACCCTGCGATTCGGCCAAGAGGGGGAGCAGCGATGCCCAGTATCCTGGGTGCGACCGTGCGAAGAGACAGATCGAATATTTGGGGGTCCACCACCCTGACCGATTGCTGCACCCTCCCCCCCCCCTGAGCTGGTAACGTCGTGACCACGCCACGCTGTTGACATGGACCGATGTGGCACCGGCAATGTGCTTCCACTGCGACGTTGAGGCGAGGCGACGCTGTCATAAACATCACCGGTGGCTTCAACTCGAGCGGCTCTCAAGCGATCGTCTGTGGCAAGTTTGAGGATATTTGTTTTTATCTGAACATGGTGGCTGTGAGATGTTGACTACCTCGCCTGGTATTCAGGAGGTCGTGGGTTAATTCACGACCCTGACGCCTGCTGTATATTTGGAGTTTGCGTGTCTCTCACTGTCATCATCATCATCACGGTGGCTAGGAAATGTTAACTACCTCGTCAGGTATGCAGGAGGTCGTGGCTTTGATTCCCATCCTGACGCCTGCTGTATATTTGGAGTTTGCGTGTTTCTCACTGTCATCATCATCACCACGGTGGATATGAGATGTTAACTACCTCGCCTGGTATTCAGGAGGTCGTGAGTTCAATCACGACCCTGACGCCTGCTGTATATTTGGAGATTGCGTGCCTCTCACTATCATCATCACGGTGGCTAGGAGATGTTAACTACCTCGCCTGGTATTCAGGAGGTCGTGAGTTCAATCACGACCCTGACGTCTGCTGTATATTTGGAGTTTGCGTGTCTCTCACTATCATCATCATCACAATGGCTAGGAGATGTTAACTACCTCGCCTGGTACGCAGGAGGTCGTGGGTTCCCGCCTAAGTGGACTGGTCAGAGCCTGTGTGGAAATACAATAACAACAAACAACAACAACAACAACAACGTCGTGAGTGAAATGCATTGCGGACGGAATAATATCGGGATAATTGTTTTGTGAAGTGGGCTGCACGACGCCTGAGATGGCTCCATTAGCGGCCGTGTGGGAGACGCGCGGAGGCTCCGAGGCTAAGAAACAGATTGAGGCGCCGGTCGAGACGAGGCGGGAGGAGTGTAGTGGTGGTCCCAAATGTGGCCCACAATTCGAGAAGCGCCTGCATGACGACTCAATTGGGACGCGATTATCGTGGAAAACCATCGGACCCCTTGACCGCTCGCCGAATAATCCGGTTTGATCACTCTTGAAGACGATACTCTAATCCTGGTCTCTTGAATGATCGTCGACTGGTTGAACAAAAAAAAAAGTTGAAACTTGAATGATATCCGGATCCGGACAGGTGGCTCAGAAGTTGGGGGTTCAAATTCTGGTTGGGGCTGACTCAGCCCATCTTGCCTCCAGGGTTAACATTGTGTGAAATCGAAAGCGATTATCCTGTGGATAGACTCACACCTGTCATATGAATGTGGAATCCCCCCCCCCCCACTGGCCCTGTAGCGTTGTAAAGAGGAGTTGAGCGTCAATGCATCAATGCTCATTTGAGCAGACATCGCTCTGACCTGACGATGCAAACAATGCATGGATTCGTCAGATGAAGTCAACTCCTATGCTCATGGTGAATCCAACTGTGCGTTTGAGAATCGACGACTCTTGTCTGCCTTGAGCAAGCAGGCGTCAGGGTCGGGATTGAACCCGCGACCTCCTGCATGTCAGACGAGGTAGTTAACATCTCCTAGCCACTGTGATTATGATGATAGTGAGAGACACGCAAACTCCAAATATACAGCAGGCGTCAGGGTCGGAATTAAACCCACGACCACCTGTACACTAGGCGAGGTAGTTAACATCTCCTAGCCACTGTGATTATGATGATAGTGGGAGACACGCAAACCCCAAAAATACAGCAGGCGTCAGGGTCGGGATAGAACCCGCGACCTCCTGTACACCAGGCGAGGTAGTCAACATCTCCTAGCCACCGTGGCGTTCCGTTTGCAACGGGCACCCCCGGCCCACCATCCCCCCCCATCCCCCACCTCTGTACCCACGCAACACCGAACCCCAAGTGACAGCCCCACACATCAGAGCGCGAACTCATTGCGCCGTACATCAGGCCCGTAGCCGCTTAGTGTAATCATGAATTATACATGGTCCTCTGCGTGAGTGTGTGTGTGTGTGTACAACATGCGTGAGTGTGTGTGTGTGTACAACATGCGTGAGTGTGTGTGTGTGTACAACATGCGTGAGTGTGTGTGTGTATACAACATGCGTGTGTGTTTGGTGAAGCGGGGGGGTGATGGCGTAGTGGTTAGCGCACCGCACTATGAACCCTGCACCCTCATGTCCAGACTGGCTACCAGCAGCGGCGATATCTGTACCGGTCCTGGGCCTTCCCTAGGTCGACTCAGCCATAAATGAGTACCTGGTGCGGTGTGTAAACATCAGTAATTGGGGAGACAAAGGCGGCCGGGCGTGGTGTTGGCCATGTACCCCCCTTCCGTGTGCCGTGCCGACCTTATCATCGTGCTCGATAAACGGCACTTGCCCCAACGGTCTGTTGCAGGCTGCACGGAGGATCTTTGTCTTTGCACCGTACGGTGAGCCCAAACAGACGGGGGTTGAGAATTATTCTTAGGTTTTTTCGGTAAAGTCACGTAGGTAAAAAAATAAATAATAAAAATAATAAACAATTATAATATAAATAAAATAATAAATCACGACGTTTCGGAGGCAACACAAGTCTCCGTCGTCAGGTGGGAAACGTCGTGATTTATTATTTTATTTCTATTAGGAATATGAACCTACCTACGAGACTTGACCGACTTGATGCAGCTATCGTCCTGTGACGGTTCCACCTGAAGACGGAAGCTTGTGTTGCCTCCGAAACGTCGTGATTTTTATTTTATTTTAATTTTACTTGTATTAATTATTTTTTTTTACCTACGTGACTTTACCGAAACAACCTAAGAATATGAATCCTTGCAGTCACGAAAGCTTCAAATCTAGGGTTGATAATTGTCAAGTCGAAGGCAGTCAGGTGCCTGAGAGGTTAGAGCTCTGAGCCTGCCACCGTTGAAGTCTCTTTCTCTCATAATCAACGTGTTTGGGTTAGATCGCGTTATTTATAAATGTGTCGTAACCCTCCACCACCCGACACGGCCAATCAGCAAAAAAAAGTATCACGTTGACAAAAGACAAATAGTTCACTGCTTTAGCCCACCGGTGTGTTGAAGCGTGAAACCACAACATTTACAATTTTTTGAGTAGTACGACGTTTCGCTGGTAATTGCATCCAGCATCATCGGGCAATTCGCCAGAATGGTGAGGCTCTGCTCTGTCTCCCGGTCTTAAATAGAGCAGCAGCAGGGTGACGTCATCATTTAACTCATTAGGTGCAACGATTTTCTCTCGCTTACTCCATCTCCTCCTCCTCCTCCCACTCTTCAAATCACCCCGAGAGCTATGGCGCTGGGAGGTTTCGGGCTCCCGGCAGGGTTAACCGCGCCGCATTAGTTTCAGGCGAGAGGCCAGACGAAGGCCGGGACACTGGTCCTCCAGATCGGGGGGGGGGGAGTTCGGAGTGGCGCTAACAAAGTTGCAGGAACTCGAATGAAGGAAGCGGGCGTTGAACGACGTGGGTTCGAATCCAGGCAAGCCGCCTGTGATGAGATCGGGCTCTTTGAGTGCAGTAAGTTGATGGTGCCAGTCCAGTGAACAATGACTCACGTAGTCTGACAAAGAGACCCACAGACTCGCATAGTCTGACATCGAGACCCACAGACTGACATAGCAACCATAGACTCCCATCACAAACACAGACTCAAATAACGACCATAGACTCACGTAACAAACATAGACTCACATATTAACCGTACATTAACATAGTCTGACATAGAGACCCATAAACTGACGTAGCAAATATCGACTCGAATAGAGACCCATAGACTCACATAGCAACCGTACACTCAGTCTGACATAGAGACTCATGAACTCACATAACAACCATAGAATCACACACCGACTCGTCGACTCACACCAAGCATCGACAGAGTTGTGATTAAACCGAGGTTCTCAACTTGACGGAGTCAATTGCAAAAATCTTTGCATCACACTAGGTTTGGTTCTGGCCTTCGGTTGGCTTCATTGCAGCTCTGAGATCTAAAAATTACAACTTTGGCCGTCACGTGACGATCTTTACTCCCTTATTGCAGTGCAGGTGGGAAAGTGCTGCCCTCTAGTGCCGTGAGCGGGCCGGAGTGTCACGTGGAACGACTCGGACGCAGCTCTTTGATGTCCGATTCCGTGCGTCGTTCCCCAACACGAATATCAATTAAGGCATCAAGCATTTTCTTTCATATTGCTAGTGAAGCATTTGTCTGGTATAAACACGCAACTCTTATAACCTAGGCTATCACGAGTGCGCAATATTCATGCATTGTAAGCTCCATTAAACAGTTATGTCTGGCATTTTCCACTGAAATGGTTAAATGTCCGTGAAGAATCTTGAAAATCGTGCAGCAGCAGTGAGTTTGAGACCGATGGACCGCTGAGTAGGTGAGTGGGTTGGTGAGTAGGTGAGTGGGTGGGTGAGTAGGTGAGTGGGTGGGTGAATAGGTGAGTGCGTGGGTGAGAAGGTGAATGGGTGAGTGAGTGGGTAGGTGAGTAGGTGAGTGGGCGGGTGATTAGGTGAGTGGGTGGATGAGTCGGTGAGTGGGTGGGTGAGTAAGTGAGTGGGTAGGTGAATAGGTGAATGAGTAGTTGAGTGGTTGAGTGGGTGGGTGAGTAGGTGAGTGGGTGAGTAGGTGAGTGGGTGGGTGAGTAGTTGAATGCATGGGTAGGTGAGTTCCTGTCTGATGGACGGCTGAGTATGATAGTGGGTATGTAAGTCGGTGAGTGGGTAGGTGAGTGGGTAGGTGAATTCTTGGTCGATGGACCGATGACCATAAAGCCGAGCGGTTGAAACTCGCTGTCCCAGTGCGCAGAATGATCACATTCCCAATACGCTTTGATTATTTCGGTAAAGCACGTAGATGAAAAATATAAATAATAATAAAAACTAAATTAAATCACGACGCTTCGGAGGCAACACAAGCTTCCGTCATCAGGTGGAACAGCCACAACAAAATTACAGTAATTTTGCAGTAATTTTGCTGTGGCTGTTCCACCTAATTTAATTTAGTTATTTGTATTTTATAATTTTTATATTTCATCTACGTGACTTTACCGAAAGAACCAAAGAGTATGGAGCCTTGCAGTCACGAAAACTTCAAATCTAGAATGGCATGCCAAATGTAAATACTGGCCATCAGAAAACATTGGGAACAATGGAATCCCCATCAGGCGCCATGGTGTGGTTTCCAACTCTTATCATTTCCACTGTTCATTATTTTTAGAACTGAACAATACAACGTTTTGTTTTACCAGGTAAGTCCCACTGAGCTCTACAGCTCTTTTTCAGAAGCGACCTGGCCGCAAATGAAAGCTGAGCGGAGTGGATCATCACGTACAACATTTATAGCAGACGCCAAATACTTTCAAACGCGTGAAGTTGATTCTAAATTGTGGTGGGGGGAAAAAACCGGAGGACCCGGAGAAAAATCCACGCGACCACACGGAGAGAGAGAGAGAGACGGGCTAACTCAACATACACAGCAGGCGTCAGGGTCGGGATGGAGCTCACGACCGTGTGCGTACCAGGCGAGGTAGTAAACATCTCGTCACCGTTTTGTCCTACCCCTTGGCCTCTCTATTTACGCGCCGCTATTTAGATGAAGTAGACGATAAAGAGGGCCGTTGTTCGAAACGTCGAACAACACAATTGCCACCGACGCAATTGATGGAAATCTGCGTGTTGACTAATTTAATTTTTCATAATCAACGTTTTTGGGTTTAGATCGCGTTATTTATAAATGTGTCGTAACCCTCCAACACCCGACACGGCCAATAATCAAAAAAAGTGTCACGTTGACAAAAGGAAAAATAGTTCACTGCTTTATCCCACCGGTGTGTTGAAGCGTGATCTAACCCAAAAACGTTGATTATGAATAATATTGGTCGCGAAAGCCTACGTGTTAAACTGACTCATTTAAGTAAGAATCGCAGACCGATAAAAGGGCCTGCGGGGGGGGCGGGAGGGGTAGGGGCTTTAAAGGTGTGTGGCTAATTGTGAATTTGGCTATCATATGCATCGACGAAGACACGGGGCATTCATCACGCTACGACGCGGAACACTTCCCCGAGCTCGGATTATTTCGCAGGCGCTCTCTCCCCTTCCGAGACGGAGTGCGATGCCCGCGATTTTCATTTAGCTCGATATTGCTCTGCTTCATCATGCGTCCGAAACCAATATACTTAATAGTCACTTTAATAATTTACGGCGCCGTCGGAGAGAGGTATTGGTCGACAGCAACAACGAAAAATATAAAAATGTTTGTCGCCCAACCAACCCCCCCCAACGCACATTACGCGACTTCTTCCCACGCGTTTCGCATAAATAACGTGCGGGCACACGCGCGCGCGCCAAGGCAAAGGTCCCCCGTGTAGCCTCTCACGGACTTTTGGGGGCAAGTGCCGTTCGCGAGCGAGCACCGCCCAAGTGACGATACTTTTACACAGCGCACCAGGTTACTCGTTGAAGGCTGAGTCGACCTAGGGGAGGGCCCAGGACCGGTTCAGATAAACGCCACGAGCGATGGCCGTGAGTGGGAATCGAACTCGGGTAGCCGGGTTCGTAGGGCAGCGCGCTAAGCACTGCGCCACCGCTCCCAAGACAAAGCCTCACAAGTGCACACACACATATGCGCACACACATGCACACACACACGCGCGCACACACGCGCACACACACACGAGCACACACACGCGCATACACGCACGCACACACACACGCACACACACACGCGCACACACACGCGCGCACACACACGCGCACACACACACGCACACACGCACTCACAAGCACGGAGAGACGTGCATTGAAATTGGCGGAGGAGGAGGCGGTGGAGGAGGAATTTTCCGTACAAAGACACAGACCAATTATTTGGTGCAGCTGCTGCGGTGCAAAAGAACAATTAGCACAACATCACCCTGCGAGACCTTGAAAGGAAGTGTGTATATATATGCGACGTTTCAAGCAATGACCCTTCTTCATAGCACACGAATTGGCGACGAAAGGAGCCATTGAGAGAAACGTCGTAGAAAAACTAAATTATCATCATTTTGACTTAAAGCTTTGGTGACTGCAGGAATTCACATTGTTTGGGTCTTTGAACCTATATACGTGACTTTACCGAAAGACTCAAAGAATATTATAATTTTAATGTTTTTTTTTATCTTAAGGCCACTTCGTTACTGACGAATGCATTTCATTCCTTTTTTTTGCTGTTAATTTCATTCGGGAGCTATCCCAGACTGTCGTCCAGAATATTTCACGGAATATATTTTTTCATTTCTAACATTGACCATTATTGACACCGGCAAAACACAGTTTGTTAATAATTTGGGGGGGGGGGCGAGGTGCGTCACACTTCTCCCCGGTAACGTCTCAATGTGGAGAATCCGGTCGCGTGTATTGCGGGTATCGTATGAGCGATGCTGCTGCTGCTGCTGCCGCTGCCGAGTGCATCTCAGAGCATCGGGTTTGCAGCGGTAAAACAAAGCCATTTGACTTCGCCCAGTGGAACGGAAAGCATTTACTGTTTCAGTTGACAGGATGTTCGCTGTATACATCTTCCCCAGTAAATTATACGTAATGATGGCCCGCGCTAGTGAGCGCGCGCGTGGGTGGGTTGGGCGCGTGCGTGCGCGTGCGTGAGACTGAGAATGAGAGACGGCGTTTGCGTGCGAGTGAGCCCATATGCAGGGGGAGCGGTGGCGCGGCGGTTAGCGCGCTGCACCGCTCTGCCAAAGCAGCAGGCGATCCGGGTTCGAATCCCGCTCACGGCCAACGCCAGCCGACGAATATCCGAACCCGGTCCTGGGCCTCCCCTAGGTCGACTTGCGCTTAAACGAGCATCGGTTGAGATGTGCGAACGTGACCACCGAGGGAGACAAAGGCGGCCGGGCGTGGTGCTAGCCACACGACCCCCGAGTTTATTGTGTTGGCCTTCGTAGTTGCTCGTTAACAGCGCCCTTGTCCCAAGAGTCTGTTAAGGCTATGCGGGAATCTTTGTCATTGTGTACTGCAGGCTCTGTGTGGGTGTGTGTGTGTGTGCGTACGTACACAGGAGCGGTGGTGTAGCGGTTAGCGAGCTGCACTACGAACCTGGCGACGCGGGTTCGATTCCCACTCACGGCAAACACAAGTGACGATTATCTCAAACGGTCTTGGGCCTCCCCTAGGTCGACTCAGCCCTAAGTGAGTACCTGGTGTGTAAACATCGTCACTAGGGAGACAAAGGCGGCCGGACGCGGTGCTGGCCACCCACCCCCTCGCATGCCGTGTGGGCCTTTACAGATGCTCGTTAACAGCACTTGCCCCAACAGTCTTGGAAGGCTATACGGGGGATCGTTGTCTTTGTTTGTACAGGTTGCCCAGTGGGGAGCACATGTGCTGCATCTGAAAGGCATCTCAGCCAAGCCATGGCATTTCAAAATCAGAAAACGTATTCATACTGTCGGAATCCGATTAGCTATCAATCATTTGTTCACCCATGTCCTGTTGGGTCTGTCCCGTGACCTCCTGCCAGCAGCGAGCCCTCCATACTTCACGTGATAGTCTCAAAGTCCACATAGGCTGCCACACGCCCTGTGCCAGGCTATGTTCACGTCCGCACGGCTCAGCGGAGAACGGTGGCCGCTTCTGCCTTGTATGCAATGTGTGCGGTGGCGGTGGTGATTACACTGGTCAACAAAATTTTGGCCTAAACTTTTGCAGCTGTTTTCGACTAATTTCAGGGTGCTAATTCCAAATCTGATCTCAGAGTTGCTCTATCACATCTCATTTTAATGCTATCGGCATACCCCATTTTCATTGATATTAGCCGAAATTAACTCTGTCACTTATGATTGCAAGTTGTTGCGAGTCAGTGACTGCTTTAGTGTTAAAATATGGTGCTGTATTTTTAGGATAATGTGTTTATAATATTATTTTATGTAGATATCCACATTTGTTTATAAAATTTTCTTCTGCAGTTTTTATTGAAAATGCAATATTTGATATCTCAAAAACCTGATGTGATAGAAAAAAACTGATGCCAGATTTGGAATCAGCACCCAAATTTACATTAAAGCCGTTGGAATAACTTATGCCAGAAAAAGTGTGTTGACCAGTGTAATCGCACCATTTCGAATCCCGTCCACATCGAACATCAATTACAAACTAGGGACCATATTGCAAACCCATATAGAGACACAATGAGACTCATAGGGATACATAGTGTCCCATTACATTAATTGCCATAGATCAGTGGGTTCGATCGAACCCCAGGGGTTCGGTGAGTCAGTCTCAGGGGTTCGGCAGAGATTAAGACACACACCCGACTCGTAAGATTGTGCACCAGTAAAACATATACCTATGTTTTGAATTTGAAAAAATCATATTTTATTTTTACAATTAAGAAGGGTTCGGTGAATGCGCATATGAAACTGGTGGGGTTCGGTACCTCCAAAAAGGTTAAGAACCACTGCCATAGATAGTAGTGTGATTGGGACCATGATGCCCAAACTACGGACCGCACAGTAATCCCACTGTGGTCTGCAATCCTTCAACGGAGGAGGAGGAACAGCGGCACGACACGAACTCTCTCTCTCTGCTGAAGCCCTCTCGTTGTGGCAGCAGCAGTAGCAGATCTCAATATTGGCACTTAGCTCCTGAACGGTGCTGCTGCTGCTGCCACACGGCAAAAATTTAAGTATATGGGTCCAGTGTTAGTGTATGGGTCCAGTGTTAGTGTATGGGTCCAGTGTTAGTCTATGGCTCTTTTGTTAGTCTACGGGTCCACTGTTAGTGTATGGGTCCAGTGTGAGTTTATGGGTCCTGTGTTAGTCTATGGGTCCAGTGTTAGTCTATGGGTCCATTGTTAGTGTATGGGTCGGGTGTTAGTCTATGGGTCCAGTGTTAGTATATGGGTCCAGTGTTAGTTTATTGGTCCAGTGTTAGTCTATGGGTCCAGTGTTAGTCTATGAGTCCAGTGTTAGTCTATGGGTTCAGTGTTAGTCTATGGGTCCAGTGTGAGTCTATGGGTCCGGTGTTAGTGTATGGGTCCAGTGTTAGTTTATGGGTCCAGTGTGAGTCTATGGGTCCAGTGTTAGTCTATGGGTCCAGTGTGAGTCTATGGGTCCGGTGTTAGTCTATGAGTGCAGTGTTAGTCTATGAGTCCAGTGTTAGTCTATGGGTCCAGTGTTAGTCTATGGGTCCAGTGTTAGTCTATGGGTCCAGTGTTAGTCTATGGGTCCAGTGTTAGTCTATGACTCCAGTGTTAGTGTATGGGTCCAGTGTTAGTCTATGGGTCCAGTGTTAGTGTATGGGTCCAGTGTTAGTGTATGGGTCCAGTGTTAGTCTATGGGTCCAGTGTTAATCTATGGGTCCAGTGTTAGTCTACAGTAAACCCACTGTGATCGGCGCTTCTTCAACGAAGGAGGAGGAGGAAGGGCGACACGACACGAACTCTCTCTCTGCTGAAGCCCTCTCGTCGTGGTAGCAGCAGCAGCAGCGGCCCCTCGACATTGGCACTTAGCCCCTGAATGTCGTGCTTCCGCATGGCAACAATAGAACAGAATTAATTTATCGTTACATTTAATTAAAATGGCTCAAACAAACAACAACTGCGGGTAATGTGATCGGCACGTTGCCAGCGTGTGCATGTAAATCACTTCTGTGCCGCAATGTGTGCTCGTATGTAATGTTGCATTTCTTTTGCACCGTACATAGCCAACCGTGCTAGTCAGTGGTGCGGGGGAAGAACAATAAACTAAACAGAATACGCGGTTATAAAAAAAATTCGTTTTCAATCGAGATTAATTAGAAGTGCATAACTCCAGGGGCTTTCTAACATCCGAAGGAAGAGCGTTCCAGACGGCCGCAGAAGCGCGTCCGAAAGCGCGTGATACGGTTACCGTCTTTGTTCGACGGCGAGGCAGAAGTCGCTGCTGCAAGGATGACCAGAGTTCAGCAAGGTATTGTTGTTCATTCGTGGCAAGCACTTTGCGTGTAATGAGTACGACCTCATAATGTATTCGTTCGGCAAACGGAGGTCAGATTCAGCTCGCCGAGCACCGGATGGACACGGAGTCGAATGTTGCTCACCACGTGGGTCAAGCCCACGTGTGTGTGTGTGTGTGTGCGTGGCACACAGTTCCAGTGACGTCACAACCTAACTCTTGTGTCCGTGGAAATATTCATTGTGAAGAGGCCAGCAAAAAAAGGCGAAATATATTATAATGGTTTTTAAATTACAAAGCGTAATTGATTTATTGAAAGTAAATTGCGGATAAATCGAGTTAAGAATGGGCTCGTGAATGTTATTTTTTTGATAAGTGCACCATTGTGAGGATTGTGGTCACGAACTACGAGGAGGAGGAGGAGGCGTTCTCGCGACACGAAACACAAATTGGTTCGAGCGATCGTCATTGCGTCTGTCCTTCACGTCTCAATCTCGACGACGTCGGGCTCAGACACATTAACGATTCGACAATTTCCCCCCTTCACCCCCAGATTCAATCAAGGAGCCTGCAAAAACACAAATGGGAAATGCTTTAGACGACGGTGACATTGCAAGCGCGCCGTTCTTTCGCTCCGATTCATATCCAATGTCAATTTGAGACCGGGAAGGTCGAAGTTGCAGGTGTAATGCTGAACCGCGCTTAGACCCACGGTGCTAGATTTTGAGAGTAAAATTTGTGTGGTATGTGAATGAGTGGTATCCACCTCCCCCCTACGACAACTACCACTCAAGACCACCGAATCACGTGTCCCCAAAACCACCGTTACGAGGGGCCGCAACATGGAGCGGGAGATCACGGGATCACACGTACCGGTCTCGTCACCAGGATGTGTAACGAGGCAAGGCTTTTTACAGATGGATTCAGGACAAGTCTGGCTACCAGGACGTGTAACGAGAAGAAGCTTGTCTCCAGATAGAGTCGAAACGAGTCTAGTGACCAGACCGAGACGAGACAAGTCAAACATAGCAGGTATAGCAGATGACACATTCTGACTAAAATAAAACAAAATAGGTGATGGAATGAACTCCATCTACTTGTTTTTATTCCCCCCCCCACTCTTAGTTATTCTTCAACAGTACAGTTTAAATGTTGTACATTTTGTCATCACCAAGACATCCCAGAGTGACCCATTCCCTGCCATATTTAATCAATTACTCTTACATACCAAAATTACGTGGAAGATGTAAGAATTTGTAAGAATATATTAGAATATGTCTTTAAACGGCCGCCTGCAAGGGTGGCCAGCCATAGAGATGCAAGCGGAGAAGCCAAAGAGACGCAAGCGGAGAAGCCAAAGAGACGCAGGCGGAGAAGCGGAAGAGACGCAAGCGGAGAAGCCAAAGAGACGCAAGCGGAGAAGCCAAAGAGACGCAAGCGGAGAAGCCAAAAAGACGCAAGCGGAGAAGCCAAAGAGACGCAAGCGGAGAAGCCAAAGAGACGCAAGCGGAGAAGCCAAAGAGACGCAAGCGGAGAAGCCAAAGAGACGCAAGCGGAGAAGCCAAAGAGACTCAGGCGGAGAAGCCAAAGAGACGCAAGCGGAGAAGCCAAAGAGACGCAAGCGGAGAAGCCAAAGAGACGCAAGCGGAGAAGCCAAAGAGACGCAGGCGGAGAAGCCAAAGAGACGCAAGCGGAGAAGCCAAAGAGACGCAAGCGGAGAAGCCAAAGAGACGCAGGCGGAGAAGCCAAAGAGACGCAAGCGGAGAAGCCAAAGAGACGCAAGCGGAGAAGCCAAAGAGACGCAAGCGGAGAAGCCAAAGAGACGCAGGCGGAGAAGCCAAAGAGACGCAGGCGGAGAAGCCAAAGAGACGCAAGCGGAGAAGCCAAAGAGACGCAAGCGGAGAAGCCAAAGAGACGCAAGCGGAGAAGCCAAAGAGACGCAAGCGGAGAAGCCAAAGAGAAGCAAGTGGAGAAGCCAAAGAGACGCAAGCGGAGAAGCCAAAGAGACGCAAGCGGAGAAGCCAAAGAGACGCAAGCGGAGAAGCCAAAGAGACGCAGGCGGAGAAGCGGAAGAGACGCAAGCGGAGAAGCCAAAGAGACGCAAGCGGAGAAGCCAAAGAGACGCAAGCGGAGAAGCCAAAAAGACGCAAGCGGAGAAGCCAAAGAGACGCAAGCGGAGAAGCCAAAGAGACGCAAGCGGAGAAGCCAAAGAGACGCAAGCGGAGAAGCCAAAGAGACGCAAGCGGAGAAGCCAAAGAGACTCAGGCGGAGAAGCCAAAGAGACGCAAGCGGAGAAGCCAAAGAGACGCAAGCGGAGAAGCCAAAGAGACGCAAGCGGAGAAGCCAAAGAGACGCAGGCGGAGAAGCCAAAGAGACGCAAGCGGAGAAGCCAAAGAGACGCAAGCGGAGAAGCCAAAGAGACGCAGGCGGAGAAGCCAAAGAGACGCAAGCGGAGAAGCCAAAGAGACGCAAGCGGAGAAGCCAAAGAGACGCAAGCGGAGAAGCCAAAGAGACGCAGGCGGAGAAGCCAAAGAGACGCAGGCGGAGAAGCCAAAGAGACGCAAGCGGAGAAGCCAAAGAGACGCAAGCGGAGAAGCCAAAGAGACGCAAGCGGAGAAGCCAAAGAGACGCAAGCGGAGAAGCCAAAGAGAAGCAAGTGGAGAAGCCAAAGAGACGCAAGCGGAGAAGCCAAAGAGACGCAAGCGGAGAAGCCAAAGAGACGCAAGCGGAGAAGCCAAAGAGACGCAGGCGGAGAAGCCAAAGAGACGCAAGCGGAGAAGCCAAAGAGACGCAAGCAGAGAAGCCAAAGAGACTCAGGCGGAGAAGCCAAAGAGACGCAAGCGGAGAAGCCAAAGAGACGCAAGCGGAGAAGCCAAAAAGACGCAGGCGGAGAAGCCAAAGAGACGCAAGCGGAGAAGCCAAAGAGATACTCTTAGTTCTTTCGGTAAAGTCACGTAGGTAAAAAATTAAATAAAAATTTCTAAAAATAAAACAATAAAATCACGACCGTCACAGCAAAATATATGTATCAAATTTTTATTTCATTTTTTACCTACGTGACTTTACCGAAAGAACTAACAGTATGAATGCTTGCAGTCACGAAAGCTTCAAATCTAGAAGCCAAAGAGACGCAAGCGGAGAAGCCAAAGAGACGCAAGCGTGGAAGCGACAGATCCGCAACAGGGAAGCAAAAGAGATGCAAGTGGGAAAGCCAAAGAACTGCCTCATGCCGCTCCGGCGCCGCAGGTAGCCGAGCGCCTGGTGTAAGTAATTCCACGTGGGTGGCGAGCGAGCGAGACCGAGCGACCGAGAGCGTGTGCATGCATAGGCATGGCTCGACAGCACGGAGGCGTTAATGTCACTTCCCATTGCGGGGAACACTCGTGTCGCATGTAATTCAATCGCCCCCCATCTCGCACGATCAATCACACACTGCCCCCCCCCCCCCTGCCGAACTCGCTCCCCCAAACTCTCCCCCCTCCCACCACCCCCGATCTCGCACGCCTGTGCCTCCGTCTTCTGTACTCACTCCCGAGACGATGGTCGTGGTCATGTTTGTTCATTTGGTAGGGAGATGTTGACTGCATCGCCTGGTATGCATGAGGTCGTGGGTTCCATCTCGACCCTGACGCCTGCTGTATATTAACTACCTCGCCTGGTATGCAGGAGGTCGTGGGTTCCATCTCGACCATGACGCCTGCTGTATATTAACTACCTCGCCTGGTATGCAGGAGGTCGTGGGTTCCATCTCGACCATGACGCCTGCTGTATATTAACTACCTCGCCTGGTATGCAGGAGGTCGTGAGTTCCATCTCGACCCTGACGCCTGCTGTGTATTAACTACATCGCCTGGTATAGAGGAGGTCATGGGTTCCATCTCCACCCTGACGCCTGCTGTATATTAACTACCTCGCCTGGTATGCAGGAGGTCGTGGGTTCCATCTCGACCATGACGCCTGCTGTGTATTAACTACCTCGCCTGGTATGCAGGAGGTCGTGAGTTCCATCTCGACCCTGACGCCTGCTGTGTATTAACTACATCGCCTGGTATAGAGGAGGTCATGGGTTCCATCTCCACCCTGACGCCTGCTGTATATTAACTACCTCGCCTGGTATGCAGGAGGTCGTGGGTTCCATCTCGACCATGACGCCTGCTGTGTATTAACTACCTCGCCTGGTATGCAGGAGGTCGTGGGTTCCATCTCGACCCTAACGCCTGTTGTGTATTAATTACCTCGCCTGGTATGTAGGAGGTCGTGGGTTCCATCTCCACCCTGACGCCTGCTGTGTATTAACTACATCGCCTGATATACAGGAGGTCGTGGATTCGATCTCCACCCTGACACCTGCTGTATTTTTGGAGTTTGCGTGTCTCTTTTTCTCTCCGTGGTCAATTCGATTTTTTTCCCCCGTGTCTTCCGCTGTTTCCCTCCGCATTAAGAATCAACGTGCGTTTAGAGTATTTAGCTGCTATAGATTTCTACGTGAAGAGCCCCATCGCTGAGCTATCATTTGTGGCCAGGTCACTGCTGAGAAAGAGCCACTCATCTCTGTGGTCCTTACCTGGTAAAATAAAAGATAGTTCATCATTATCGTTTATTTGGGGGCCCGAGGGAGATATTTTATAGGATCCATCCCCCCACCCACACCAAGTGACGATTATATGATTGAGCCTGGGTGTCGCCTAGGTCGACTCGGCCTTAAATGAGTACCTGGTGCGGTGTATAATAAACATCGCCACGGGGAAGATAAAGGCGGCCGGGCGTGGCTCTAGGCACAGCACCCCTTTCTCGTGCGCTGAATGTGGCCCTTCATAGGTGCGCTCTAACAGCGCGTGCCCCAGCAGTCTGTGAAAGGCTCGTCAGTGGATAAACCTTCGTCCTTTTTCGGTAAAGTGACGTAGATGAAAATTAATAAAAATACTCAATTGAAAATAACTAAATTAAATCACGACGTTTCGGAGGCAAGACAAGCTTCCGTCATCAGGTGGAACAGCCACAGCAAAATAAAATTACCTGCAAAATTGCTGTAATTTTGCTGTGGCTGTTGCACCTGATGACGGAAGCTTGTGTTGCCTCCGAAACGTCGTGATTTAATTGAGTTATTTTCATTTTTATTATTTTTATTTTTCATCTACGTGACTTTACCTAAAGAACCAAAGAGTATGGATGCCTGCAGTCACCAAAACTTCAAATCTAGAACTTTGTCTTTTTTTTTTACATATTTGTGCACATTTATTGTGACACGGAGCACACAAGGAGGGGGGGAGGGGGAGGGTGCGTCTTACTTTCCGGAGCGTCTCATAATCTGTACTAGTCTATGGTATTACATAGTGCGCCGGATTTGAGTGTCGTGTTGCTGTTGACTTGCTACGTTCTCGTGGGTGGATTTGACTGAGAGCCTCAGAGACAACGGGGTGCGTTTCCGCATCGGAGCTTTGGTGATGTGCGATGGGTGGCCCCGAACTCAGCTCTCCCTCCCTCCCTCCAAACCCTAACTCAATTCCATTTCAATCCCGTTGATTGATATCATTCATTTCTGCAGTCATATCAGCGACGCGATCGCTGGCGCTCAGTCCGGACACGCACGCACACGTAGCAAGAGCAGCATCATCAGCGCGAGATATGCTCAAATACGACCGTTCAAATTTTTTGGCGTTATGATGGCAATATGTTTCGGAGCTAAATGCCAATGTGGAAGTCTGCGGCGGCGGCTTTCCATGGCGAGAGGGCTTCAGCAGAGAGAGAGAAGAGTTCGTGTCGTTATGCCGTCCTCATCTTCTGTTGAAGGAGCGCAGATCACAATGGGTTCACTGTGCGGTCCGTAGTTCGGGTTGCATGGACACAGTCGCACCACTGCTGTGGCTTGTCTTTAATCAATCTGTATGAGTCTCCGTGCATCTCCATGAGTCTTCACGTCTCTCCAGGTGTCTCTCTGGGTGTATGATGTGGTCCATAATTCGACTTGCATGACCACAGTCGTATTACTTTGGCTTGCCTTTAATCAATCTGTATGGGTCTCCGTGCATCTCGATGAGTCTTCACGTCTCTCTGGGTGTATTCTGTGGTTCACAGTTCGGGTTGAATGGCCACAGTCGTATTACTGTGGCTTGTCTTTAATCAATCTGTATGGGTCTCCGTGCATCTCCATGAGTCTTCACGTCTCTCTGGGTGTATTCTGTGGTCCACAGTTCGGGTTGAATGGCCAAAAGTTGTATTACTGTGTATGGGTCTCCGTGCATCTCGATGAGTCTTCAAGTCTCTCCGGGTGTCTCTCTGGGTGTATTCTGTGGTCCACAGTTCGGGTTGAATGGCCAAAGTCGTATTACTGTGGCTTGTCTTTAATCAATCTGTATGGGTCTCCGTGCATCTCCATGAGTCTTCACGTTTCTCCAGGTGTATTCTGTGGTTCACAGTTCGGGTTGAATGGCCACAGTCGTATTACTGTGGCTTGTCTTTAATCAATCTGTATGGGTCTCCGTGCATCTCCATGAGTCTTCACGTCTCTCTGGGTGTATTCTGTGGTCCACAGTTCGGGTTGAATGGCCAAAAGTTGTATTACTGTGTATGGGTCTCCGTGCATCTCGATGAGTCTTCAAGTCTCTCCGGGTGTCTCTCTGGGTGTATTCTGTGGTCCACAGTTCGGGTTGAATGGCCAAAGTCGTATTACTGTGGCTTGTCTTTAATCAATCTGTATGGGTCTTCGTGCATCTCCATGAGTCTTCACGTTTCTCCAGGTGTCTCTCTGGGTGTATTCTGCGGTCCACAGTTCAGGTTGAATGGCCACAGTCGCACCACTACGACTCGTGTCTTCAATTTCTGTCAGTCGCGTAACGAGCGTGGGGGGAGAGGGCAGGGGATACATATATTTACGCGATCTAACCCAAGAAAAAAAACCTCTAATATCGTTCTGCTTTGTTCGCCAGCAGTCAGCGTCCTCGCGGATCTGGGTGAGATTCGAGGATGCAGGAATTCGCCGCGGGGAACCTCTGTCTATATTTGTATATTATTGCGAGCACCGTTTTAATCGCGAGACCAGGGCGTTTGCAAGTTACAATGGTTGTGAAATATGCGACAGGCGAGCTTAAGACACGCGGCATTGTGTGCCCTGCATGCACGATGTTGAACTTCTCTCGCCAGACGCGCTCGACTCGACGGTCTAACCACGTGCACACTTGCGTGCATCCGACGTAACAATTCACCTCGTTATTCAATTAAACACTCGCTAATACATTTCAACATGTAGCAGGCAATGAACGAGCACGCACAATTATAAGGATTATGAGCTACGAATTGCATACGCGTGTATTTTCATTTCACGGCGGTTGATCATTTGCATGCGAACTGCAAGGTGTTTGTTACACGGTTCCCTGCCAACCACAACCACCTAACACCGCCCCCCCCCCCCCCGCTTCTGTGATAGCGCTGCTGCTGTCACCATCGGAGAAGCTAATGCCAGAACGCGATTAGCGCTGCGGATGCTGCTACTGTGAGAATAGTGGAACGCTTAAGAAGACCAGAATAAAAAATAAAATTAACAATATTCTTGGTTTGTTCGGTAAAGTCCCGTAGAAGGGAAATAATAAAATAAAATAAATGTTAAACAATAAAAAATTCTCACGACGTTTCGACTGCAACACAAGCAATCATCATCAGGTGTGAAATCCACAACAAGGAAATTAAAAAATTTCAAAATTTCTTGCTGTGGATTTCACACCTGATGATGATTGCTTGTGTTGCAGTTGAAACGTCGTGATAATTTTGTATTGTTTAATATTTTTATTAGTTTATTATTTCCCTTCTACCTGACTTTACCGAAATAACCAAGAATATGAATCCATGCAGTCACGAAAGCTTTAAATAAATAAATAATGTTTTTTCTTTCTAGTTACAGCTCTTCATTCAGAAGCGACCTGGCCACAAAAGATATAGCTCGACGAATCTCGCGTATCACGTGTACATTCAAAGCAGCCGGGCTCTCTAGAAGAGTGTTTCTCAATATGCGGGGAAGAAAGCCGAGGGCGTCGGAGAAAAATCCACGCGATCACTCGCCACTGATGATAACCGTGATCAGGAATCAAACTCAGGTTGTGTTTTTTTTTTATTTTCAGCGCGGTGCGGCGATCCACCACTTCACCACTCAGCCGTGTTTGAAATTAATCTCTCTACTTAATAAACGAGTCAATGCACAATGTGCATTTTTCATAATGACAGATGGCCATGCGCACGAGTTAATGATACCCACTCATTAGCGCGCAACGCGCTCTGATTGTTTGTATTGTTGCTATTAATTACGTGCAATTCACCCTGAATGCCCCTGGTCTAGTTTTATTTTTTAATCTGGGAAGCTCAGCGGGTTTGAGCCTGGTCAGTGCTTTAATGGGTGACTCCCCGGGGCTTGGGGCACCCACGGTGGCTAGGAGATGTTAACTACCTCGCCTGGTATGCAGGAGGACGTGGGTTTGATCCCGACCCTGACGTCGCCTGTATATTTTGAGTTTGCGTGTTTTCCCCGTGGTCGCGAGGATTTTTTGTGACGGGTCCTCCAATTTTTGCCCTGCACTTTGAGAATCAACGTCACGCGTTTAGAGTATTTGTCTGCTAAACATGTCCACGTGGTGATGATGACGATGAGCGATTTGGCGGAGCTATCATTTGTAATAGCCAGGTCGCTTCTGAAAAAAAATAGAGCGATATCGCTCACTGGACCTTTAATGATAAGATAACAAAAAATAGTTTAGTTTTGTAATTGTGATGGCCAGGAAATGGTGGCGCTTATTGTTGGCACCCTTCATCATGAGCAGTGGGTTTCCACCGGGACATCTGGTTGCCTCTTACACACTCATTGGTGAAATTGTTCGCTAAATCCCAACTAAGGACCCTCTTGAAAACGAGTCTTGAGACTCAATGTGGATTTCTCCTGATCAATAAATGGAATCGTGATCGTGATGACCACGACCATGCTCCAACATGAGTCTCGATCACCAGCTACATATCATCATCCCCTTCGAGCCCAAGCCCACTTTGCTTAAATACACTCGGCCCTGAGAAGACCTTTGTCCCACAGATGGAGCTGTGGAAATTTGCCCGAGTGCAGGCGCTTGATGAATTGTAGCGTCATGGGACTATGACAGATGGAGACGGCTCGGGCATCCCCTCATCCAGAAGTGGATAAACCATGGCTGGTAACAATGACAATGATCGTCATCACCTTAAAACGCCCCTCTGTGGCCAAACATTCCAACGCAGGAGCCTCTTGAAAAATAGCCTTCAGACTCATTATTTGCCCCGGGAGTCCAGGAACCAATGACGTGGTGGGGGATGCGGCACGTGCAACACACAAATACAGTACAAAGATCTCCCTCGTATAGCCTCAAAAGACTGTTGGGGCAAGTGCTGTTAGCGATCACCTACGAAGGCAGGAACGGCACGCGACAGGGTGGGTGGCCAGCACCACACCCAGCCGCCTTTGTCTCCCTAGTGGCGATGTTTAAACATCCCACCAGGTACTAATTCTGAGGCTCAGTCGACCTAGGGAAAGCCTTAATAATAATCGTCATCTGGTGTTGGCCGTGAGCGGGATTCGAACTCGGGTCACCGAATCGGTTTGTAGCGCAGCGCGCTCACCGCGACACTCCCGCTCCTCACTCACGCGCTC
Source organism: Lampetra planeri (assembly GCF_965212315.1). Lineage (NCBI taxonomy): Eukaryota > Metazoa > Chordata > Hyperoartia > Petromyzontiformes > Petromyzontidae > Lampetra > Lampetra planeri. Next base: position 5,947,050 of record NC_136144.1, on the reverse strand, counting down.
CGTGTTTCCTCGGAGCAGGCGAGCAGTTTGTTGGCACGTGGTTGAAGTTCTCAACTCCCAAGCCATCAACCCCCCCCCCCTACTCATCCCCCCACCATAGCGCCCCCCTCCCCCGCATGATGCGGGGGCAGCTGCAAATCTTTCCGTTTCTCCTCCCCACGGAGCCTCGCGCCGCGGGCAATCGACGTCTGCTCCGCAATATTTTGTTTGTCTGGGCAAAATGTGACAACTTGACAATGTTTTTGCGGCGTGTACTACCTGGAGAAGTGTGGGTGGATGTGTGCGTCTCCGGCAAAAACAACAACCACCCCCCCCACCCAACCTCCTCGATTTTGCTGGTGGTCGGAATGGCTGCGAGCATTGGAGACGGGCTTCTGTGACATACCCTGACCAACCCTCATTTGGCGGAGCTAGGAGACTGTTCCTCCAGAAACGGACAAAAAAAGCCACTGCGAGTGGCCACGTGGAATGTTGGAACGCTCACCGCAGAGGAGAGGCTGCCACTCTGTAGCGATTCGATAATCGTTGCCCTATCCGTGGAAGTTGAAGAGGAGGCCCTTGCAGCTATTGATACCCGGTTGTTCTCGGCTTGACGAGTCCCGGCATTCCGACAGCCGACACTGCCCACCCAGCCCTTAAAGCGGTCTCTCTCCACACTCCAACAGTTGAAAGAGCCCTCCTCGTGGCTCTGGGTGTTGCCTGTCGCCTCCACCCCACGCCAGCAGTAAAGTCTGGACCCACACCTCTCAGCACACCACACTCAGCCCCAGGTACAGCACTCACAGCTTCTGGGGCTGCACTGCTTGAGGCTATCACAGCCCTGGCTTGTGGTTGCTCCGATCTAGAGCAGTGGACCAGGCCCTCTGGCCCCACTCGGCGTGGTTGCTCCACACTCCAGAAGTGGACCAGGCCCTCTTGCCCCACTCGGTGTGGTTGCTCCACACTCGAGGAGTGGACCAGGCCCTCTTGCCCCACTCGGTGTGGTTGCTCCACACTCGAGGAGTGGACCAGGCCCTCTTGCCCCACTCGGTGTGGTTGCTCCACACTCGAGGAGTGGACCAGGCCCTCTTGCCCCACTCGGTGTGGTTGCTCCACACTCGAGGAGTGGACCAGGCCCTCTTGCCCCACTCGGTGTGGTTGCTCCACACTCGAGGAGTGGACCAGGCCCTCTTGCCCCACTCGGTGTGGTTGCTCCACACTCCAGAAGTGGACCAGGCCCTCTTGCACTACTCGGTGTGGTTGCTCCAATCTAGAGCAGTGGACTAGGCCCTCTGGCTCCACTCGGTGTGGTTGCTCCACACTTGAGCAATTGACCAGGCCCTCTTGCTGGTGGCTGATGTCTGTTGCTGGTTCCTGGTGGCTCCCGCACGATGCTTCCTTCCCCCCTTTAATTGCCGGTGAATTAGCATTATTGGGCTTCGCCACACCCATTCTCCTAAAATCGGACCCAAACAGCTATCACTGGACACCAGAGGGAAGCCAGTGGTGTGATCCTCAACTTTGACCTCGTCACACAATCCTTTATCGGGATCTGGACTGGTACCATCTGGATCTCTGTGGTAGGCAGATGAGACACCGAGTTACCAGCAGAGACTGGGCACTGGTTACCAGCATGGACTGGACACTGGTTACCAGCAGTTACTGGCACGATTGTGAGAGGTGACAGTGGCTTGGGGAGGGCCTTGATCCAGCAGTGGTTTGACCATTACCGATAATCGAAGCATGGATGATGAAGCGTAGCCTCGAGTAGATTTGTCAACATTTTCATTTTTCCGTCCCCCTTTTTTTTTTTGAACGTCACGATGTTTTACATCAGCCACCCGTTAATTCAATCACTCGCAACCAGCTGCATGCTCATTGTAAGAGCTTTGAAAGATACCTCCTCAAATGGAATGAATGCAACCTTTCAGCCAATACAGATCTCAATCACTATCTTTCACTGGCACATTGGACTGCACGAATAACTCCGCAGTGGTTTTTCTTCCGAGGGCTCACGCCGTGAATATCATCTGATTGCACAAAGGGCATTGTTTGTATTTTGCCTGTTGCTGAAGGTGAGCCTGAGAGAGTAGGAAAGAATGATTCTGCAAACAAATTGATATAGATCTCACGTCGTTGACGAGCAACAACGTACGCGCGCGTGTGTGTGTGTGAAGGGAGTTCGATTCCACCTCACGACCAGCACCAGTGGCGATGATCTGAACCGATGGTTCTTGGCCTCCCCTAGATCGACACAGCCTCATGCGACTTCCTGGTGCGGTGTGTGAACATCACCACCAGGGAGACAAAGGCAGCAGGGCGTAGTACTGGACACCCACCAGCACTTGCCCCAACAGTCTGTTAAGCCTATACGGGGGATATCTTTGTTTTGTCTTTGTTATATAGAGGGTGTTAAAAATGTATATCTCGAAAAAAAACATGTAATAGTTGAATTGTTATTGGAGATACTCACGTAAATTTAACACGAATACGTGTAATATATTTACGAGTTGAAGTTAATTTAAAATGTATGGTATTGATCAAATATTCTGTAATTATTGATATAATTGACGTCGCCCATCATTCACTACAATCAATCTAATTCGGCGTTCAAACTCTGAGAAAACTTTTTTATTTACCAACACAGCTGTTGCGATGGACGATGACACGGTAGCATCATCGACACGATGTTTAAGTTCTGTAAGGTCCCCTGGTTTTGCGAGAAAATCCCAGAGATAGAACTCGAAAGGCGTTGAGTCGGTTGAACGGGCGGACTTGTCATCATATCACAAAATGGAGTTTCTCCTGGAACAGAATGAAAGTACCGATTAATATTCACAACAAGCTAAAACTTTACAAGTCGAGTACAAACGTAGTGAGTTCGACTAAGTCGCAGACGCACTTCTTCGAGGCAACACATTTATTAACACCAATACACGGGGTAACTGCACCTTTCGATTTAAAGCTTTCGTGACTGCAGGGATTCATCTTCTTGGTTCTTTCGGTAAAGTCACGTAGAATGGAAATAATAAAAGAATAAAAATTAAACAATCAAATAATTCTCACGACGTTTCGGCCACAACGCAAGCAGCCGTCCTCGACAGATCTGTTCTTCACCTGAGGACGGCTGCTTGTGTTGTGGCCGAAACGTCGTGAGAATTATTTTATTATGTTTTATTTTTATTGTTTTATTGTTTCCATTCTACGTGACTTTACCGAAAGAGCCAAGAAGATAACTGCACCTTAAGAGGATAACAACCTATGGTGTTGACTACCAGGCTAACTGCACTAATCCTGCACTAATGACACCGTAACTAGCTACAACGGACCGGACCACAGCTTGGGTCCAGGTCCACGTGTTGGAGAGTCTGTAGAACGTAGAACGTAGATTCTTCAGGATGCACAACAGCAGCAGGTCCCTCTGGGGGACCCGGCTTATATCCTCTGTGGCGGGGCTGGACCCGCCCCTGGCCACGACCACCTTCGAAAATCCTCGAGCTGGATCTCGACCCTGACACGTGACCACCCCTAGCCCACACGTGGGGGCCCTGTGTAGACTTAACCAGTCACGTGTCCGCTGTGTTCACCCAGAGTGCCCACGGCCTTTAGTAACCCTATTTCCATGGCCGGCACTTCCACACCTGATCCTGTAGGCGCCGCACTGCAAGCTACGCGTGGTGCCAACAAACGCTATCGATCAGCGCTGACCAAGCCCCTCTAGGGCCGGTATGACACCCACACCACTGCATTGTCCGCGATGTTAATACATCGCACGCCGTACCTCTCTACACAGTGAAATCGCGCGATGTCACTACACATATATTCATATCGAATGTATGTCAGTGTCTCGAATGCCAATAAAACTAGTAATTGTTCCTTTTAGTGTGTTCATTTTCAGACACCCTGCATATACCCATATATATAGAGTGCTTCAAAAAAATGTGAACACTTCCGAGAATTTGCAACAACACCACGAGAAAATGTGCCACCGGGTTATGGAGACCACCTGGAGAAGATTCCAGGCACGTGTTGACAATGATGCTGAACAAGTGGAGATTCTTTGACTTTGTTGAAGCTATTAACAATTCATTTGTTATGAACCAGGTGCTACTGCGGGGTCCCCTTTCTGCCCCTCCTCCTCTCCCCCCCTCCTTCTCTCTCCCCCCCTTCTCTCTCCCCCCCTACTGCTGAGGCATACTATATAACCTCGTGCCACGGCAGATCTCTCGCTAAGTTCAGCAGTGTTTTTCTTGCTGTGGTTGTCCCACCTGATGACGATTGCTTGTGTTGCGATCAAAACGTCGTGATCTATTATTTTTCTACCTACGTGACTTTACCGAAAGAACCAAAGAGTACGTTACAGGGTATTATCCGTCCCATATACGTGCTAACATTTTCTTGAAGCACCCTGTATGTGTAGTGGGGAGCGGAAGCGTAGCGTATAGCGCACTGTGCTTCAACCCCGAACTTGACTCCTGCTCACTGCCAACACCAGTGGCGATTCATAAAACAGGTATTTTGGGTTAGATCAAGTAAATATTTACAAATGTGTCGTTAAACCCGCCACCACCCGACACAGCCAACTAGTAAGGTTTGTCACGTAAACAGAAGATGCCAATTCGTCACTAGTACAGCACACCGGTGTGTTGGAGAGCCAAGCCACAACATTTACAATATGGTTTGGCTCTCCAACACATACTAGAAACGAATTGGCACGTTCTGTTTACGTGACGAACCTTACTGATTGTCTGTGTCGGGTGGTTGCGGGTTTAACAACACATTTATATATTTACGCGATCTAACCCCCCCAAATAAAATATATTATGGATAATATTGGACGCGAAAGCCTACGAGTTAAACTAACCAGTGGCGCTTATCTGAACGAGTAGTGGGCGTCCCCTGGGTCGACTCAGCCTCAAATATGTATCCAGTGTGGTGTGTGTAAACATCGCCACGTGTGAAAAAAAGCGCGGCCGGGCGAGATGTTGGCCACCCACCCGCCCTACCGTGTGCCGTGCCGGCCTTCATAAGCGCTGCTACTCGCTAACAGCATTGCTCCAAATGTGTTGTTCAGGCTACACGGTGGGAGCTGTTGTGAGGGGTGGTTTTGGGGGGGTATATTGCACATGCCCTTCAAAAACAACGTTTTGGGTGTGACGCAGAGGCTTTAAAAGTTTGGAAACAGTCGAGTTAGGGATCCCAGCCTGGGACCTGCAACTCTGGACCCCCGTCAAGCGTTGCGTTTCTTTTTTTATGATTCAATCACCAAAACGACATCAGATTTTGTTTGCTCTGACATCGTCTCCGCAACCGTTGTGTGCACGAGGGTCGGCAAACTAAATAAAAAAAAAGAGCAAACCATTTTTTTTTTTTGGAATTCGGTGATATATAGAAACAAAAAAAAACTATATTTCAAGAGCCGAAATGCAACGTGAATACGAGACGGGCGATCCTCAATAAGTGACCGTCTCACGAAGCGGGTCCTTGATGAGTCACACGAGGCTACGGAGCCGCAGTTTACCGCACCCCCTGGTTACGTGGAATCGCATTATCGCGCGTGCACGAAAGCAACACTTAATTCTAGATTTGAAGCTTTCGTGACTGCAAGGAATCATCTTCTTAGGTTTTTTCGGTAAAGTCACGTAGAAAGTAAAATAAAATAAAAACAAAAATCACGACGTTTCGGAGGCAACACAAGTCTCCGTCATCAGGTGGGACCGTCACAGCCAGATACAGCTAATCTGGCTGTGACGGTCCCACCTGATGACGGAGACTTGTGTTGCCTCCGAAACGTCGTGATTTTTGTTTTTATTTTATTTTACTTTCTACGTGACTTTACCGAAAAAACCTAAGAAAATGATAGCAACACTGTTCGTGGTTCTTTCGGTAAAGTCACGTAGAATGGAAATAAAAAAATAATTAAAATAAAACTTAATAAAATAATTCTCACGACGTTTCGGCCACAACGCAAGTAGCCGTCCTCAGGTGGAGAACAGGTCCAAGCCTGGGGCTTGTCATTCAGACTCTGTATCCTCGACAGACCTGTTCTCCACCTGAGGACGGCTACTTGCGTTGTGGCCGAAACGTCGTGAGAATTATTTAATAATGTTTTATTTTTTTATTATTTTTTTATTTCCATTCTACGTGACTTTACCGAAAGAACCAATAAGATGAATCCCTGCAGTCACGAAAGCTTTAAATCGAAAGATAGCAACACTATGGGAACCTCATTTGCCAGTAAAAATATGATAATTGGTTTTTTACCCTTCTATCTGGCAACAAAACTGACACCTTTTTACAAGGAGTCATGTTTGCATAGACCGCAATACCTGCAGTCATAATACAAACAAAAGAACATAACTCTGATAATGTGCACTGTCCTTGAAGTTGATTGGTCCACACCCGAGACAGCTTTCCTTGAGCCTAGTCTCACATGGGTTGGACCAGATGACGCCAAAAGGCGCACAACTCAAAGACTCTGATGGTGCATTGTCCTTGTAAAAAGGTGTCAGTTTTGTTGCCAGATAGAAGGGTAAAAAACCAATAATGATAGCAACACTGTTCGTGGTTCACGATCTCAATGCAAGTTCTGCTGGCCACAGCAAGAGGGCTTCGGGAGGCAGGTAACGTTCGTGTAGTCTTCATAATATTTGATCAGACTATGTATTTATCCCGAAGTGAATCCGATGAGCTATACAGCGTTCTGCTGTTGCTCCTTCGTTGAAGGAGAGGAAACTTGCAGAGGTTCATCGTTTGTGTTGCATGGCCAGTCACACTGCCGTGGCTTGTGTCTTTACTACATCTGTTCGAGTCTCAGTGGACCTGACCTGGCAAATGTCTGTTTGTGTGTCCTGCGCGTGACGTCACTCCACATGCCCCCCTTCCCCCCGTCATTAATATTCATGAGCGCGTGGATTTTTACACTCACGCAGCAGGTCGAGTAGAAATATCTTTTTTCGCAAATTCGCTTTAAGTTTGACGTTTCTTTATTGAAAGTGCATCTAATAAATAATTCTACGCAGCAACAAAGCGGATTTGGTGTCTTTATTTATTTCTTCAGCACTTGAGACACAAGGTAAGCCTAATTTATGCTTCTACATTAAGGTAAAATAGACATTTCTCGGTGATGTTCCAGATATTGCATCGAATTCCAATTTTTTTCAACCCCAGTGACCGAAAGCAGAAGAAAATAAAGCATCAGAGCAGTGAATTTGAACAAATTCAAGGTCAGTTATATACAGTGCTACAGCGAAATGCAGTTAAGTGTTTGATGACTTCGTTTTGTGCCAGATTCACTACCATTAATACAGTGCTACAGTGAAATGCAGTGAAGTGTTTGATGACATTTTTCGATTTAAAGCTTTCGTGACTGCAGGGATTTATCTTCTTGGCTCTTTCGGTAAAGTCACGTAGAAGGGAAGTAATAACATATATATATATATATTTTTTTATTTTTTTTATTTTATTACTTCCCTTCTACGTGACTTTACCGAAAGAGCCAATAAGATGTTTGATGACATGTTTTCGTGCAAGATCACTGCCATTAAATGTACACAAGATACAATTATACTCTGCTCAATTTTTTCGTTAATATTACAACTTGCGTCCTAAGACGGGCAAAGAAGCTAGCACGTAATAGTCAACAGTTCGTTAAAGGGACGAGAGGAATCCTCCAGCAGACGATTCAATAACCAGAATAGATGATGGCCACCGGTCCTGAATATTAACAGAGAGGACGCCTTCGTAACCCAGAACCTGCGGACACCTTCCAACCCAATGGGCGCCGGTGCAGTTGCACCGCCTGTACACCCGATAGCTACGCCACTGCAGCGTCGGCTGGCATCGGTGTTCAGCGGCGTATTGACGTCTGCTAGGCCACGCAACATGGTGTGACAACAATCAACCGAAGCGGTGTTGGTAGACCTTGAGCGTGGGAAGAAGGCCTTTGGAGAGGCATAGCGGCAGCTGTCGCCAAGGGGTTCCCCGAAGGTCAAATACAAATTAAATCTAGAGCTGGGCATTGGAATAACTGAGATGAGATGTTCGGGCTGCAATTGTTTGGACATTTCAGCTTCCAAATATAATGGAAGTTCAGTGAATCCAGCAGTGAATTCAGCGAACGGAACGAATACTTCGTCAGTGCTGTGATTATTACACACGGAGGACTTTTTGGGGAAAAGACTTAAAGAGTGCAGTCGATGTTCAGCGTCATCACCTTAAATAACCTGGGACCTCCGATTCCATTTTGCGACCCATCACCTTAAAATCCACAATTTATTTGAAGTGCTTTTATTGCCTATCTCTTTATGAGCTCAAACCCACGCATACCATTTTTATGAGTTTATATATATATACATAACGACAAAGATCCCCCGTATAGCCTTTAACATAATCTCGGGGCAAGTGCTGTTAGCGAGTGGCACTTGTGAAGGCCGGCACGGTGCACGAGGGGGAGGGTGGGTGGCCAACACCACACCCGACCTCCTTTGTCTCCCCAGTGCTGATATTAGCACAGCACACTATTTAAGGCTGAGTAGACCTAGTTGAGACCCAGGCCCGGATCAGATATTCGCCACCAATGTTGGCCGTGAGATCGAATCGAACTCGGGTCGTCGGGTTCATGACGCTGTTGCGCTAACCACTGCGCCACCGCTCCCCACACACAACTACAACAACAACAAAGACCCCCGTATATCCTCAACAGAATGTCGGTGCAAGTGGCACACACACACACACGCGCATGTATACATACGTACGTACGAACCCACGTGCACGTACGCACGCACACAACTGGATATTGCAATTTAAATGCATTCAGGAGACCTCTCAAATACATCAATCACGGCTGATTACTGAACATACAAGGTAAGTGAAATTGATTTACCATACAGTCTAATGTCCAGGCGCTACGGCAAAGAGGGGGGCGGGGGGGGCAAAATGTATGATTTAGTGATCACCAAATATAGAAATCTCCATGCGAAATAGGAAGATGATGAATAATGAAAGGGCTCTGAATCAAGTGAAATCGTCTGCAACAGGTATTCAAGGCGACAGCAGTTTAAACCCCTGCACGGTTTCGTAGGTATGTATGCTGAACTTCTTCTTGGTTCTTTCGGTAAAGTCACGTGAGAATTGTTTTATTTTGTTTTATTATGTTTTATTTTTATTATTTTATTACTTCCCTTCTACGTGACTTTACCGAAAGAACCAAGAAGATGAATCCCTGCAGTCACGAAAGCTTTCAATCGAAATGTATGCTGAACTTATTTCCTACCCTACGTACAGTAGCCCACCGTGCTAATCGGAGGTGTGGGTGAAGGACAACACACTGAACGCAACAATTTGAACAGTGCATAGCTCCAAGTGGCTTCCTTATATCGGAAGGAAGAGCGTTCCAGACGGCCGCAGAAGCAGCACATCTGAAAGCGCCGCGCGATGCGGTGACCACCGCGTTTGTTTGATGGCCAGCCAAGAGGCGCTGCTGCTGCTGTTGTGACGATGACCGGAGTTCGCGTGACGATGGTTCACAGCTCCCTGACGAGACGAACGAGCTATATTGCTGGTTCATTTGTGGCGAGCACTTTGATGTGGGCATTGATTATACTGGTAGGAACGAAGTGAACCAGCCTACAATAGATTATATCGTCCGTCCGATGTCCGATTAGGTGTAGCAACATCGCCCCCTACTACAAACACTTGGCAGGATCCTACAAAAACATTTAGACTCAGTGAGGCTTTCCTGACTAAACAAGTGTAACATTCCCTTATAATTCCCTGAGATAGTTTTTAATTAAAACATTTAAATTAAAAATTAACTCACAGCGGCCTAAAGCCTACAGCTAGGCCTAAAGCCTAGAACTAGGCCTCAAACTCTCCCTTCGTATCGTACCCCCGTCATTTCATTGTATTATAGCCATTCATTTGTTCGTTCCTACCAGCCCACCCCGCAGGGACCTGTTTCAAGATCGTGAATTCGGACATTTCGGCAACCCCCATTCCCTCCTCTTCACCTCCCGCTCCTCCCAACCCCCAAACCCTGTCAATCCCCTAGAGGGTTGTCCGGGTTAAGGAAGGAGACACCAGTGATGAAGAGTTCATTGAAAGGCATGGCGTAGGTTAAAAATACAGGGTGCTTAAAAAAAAAATTTACATAATAGTTTTTTTACCCTTCTATCTGGCAACAAAACTGACACCTTTTTTTACAAGGAGTCATGTTTACATAGACCACAATACCTGCAGTCATAATGCAAACAAAAAACATAACTTTGATAATGTGCACTGTCCTTGAAGTTGATTGGTCCACACCCGAGACAGCTTTCCTTAGAGCCTAGTCTCACATGGGTTGGACCAGATGACGCCAAAAGGCGAACTTTGGTTGCCAGATAGAAGGGTAAAAAAGCAATCATCATATTTTTACTGGCAAATGAGGTTCCAGTGGTGTAAAATGTTAACACTTCTATGGGACTATTCTTTTAAATGAGAAAAACATTCATGATACACTGTAAGATGATAACAAATGTACGTTAATGGCTTCAAAAAGTTAAAGAGTCTCAACTTGTTCGCCATCATTGCCAACGGATGCCTGGAATCTTCTCCACGAGGTCTCGTGGTATTGTTGGACATTCTCAGAAGTGTTAACATTTTTTTAAGGGCCCGTCCATAAATGACGTCACGCGATTTTGGACGATTTTTTACCCCCCCCCCCCCCCTTCGTCACACGGCGTCACAAAAAGTCAGACCCCCCCCCCTCAAATATGACGTCACAAAGCTCTGCCCCCCCCCCCCCCAAAAAAAAAACATGCTTCAAATCGCTTTAAACTATTGTCATTGTAGTGCGTATTTAATGTGGCGCTGCACTCTGATTTTGTAGGAGAAAGCATTTATTAAAAAGTCTATTTAATTAAGTATAACGTGTTGTCTATATTTATTTAAAGTTGCGCATTTTGATGTTACGTCACATTTCTCAAACACCCCCCCCCCCCCCTCGTCACACATCGTCACAAATGTCTGAACCCCCCCCCACCCCAGGTGCGTGACGTCATTTATGGACGGCCCCTAAAGCACCCTGCATAAGACGTTGGTACTAACCATTACACTTCGCATTGCGTCTGTACTGATGTCAATGCCCATGCCCGCCCTCTGCGTGTACCTGCATCGTTGGTTTCAGTTAAAATACTTTTGGGGGGAAAGAAAGTAACAGCAGTAATGATATAGTAATAGGTTTTTACCCTTTCAACTGGTACAAAAACTGACACCTGTATACAAGGGATCATGTTTGCAATAACCACAACACAAGCAGTCAAAATGCAAACAAAAATAAACAACTCTGATAATGATAATGATATGCACTGTCCTTGAAGTTTATTGGTCCACACCCGAGACAGCTTTTCTTTAGAGCCTAGTCTCCATTGGTGTTGGACCAGATGACGCCAAAAGGCGTACAACTCAAAAACAGCGCACTAGCAGAGTATTGAGAGCTCGGGGTAAGCATTCACACTATGAGACCTCCTTTACCAGTGGCAAAATATAGTAATAGGTTTTTACCCTTTCAACTGGTACAAAAACTGACACCTTTATACTGTAATGATTACAGTAAAAAAAATTCTTCCAAGCAAACCCCATTCTCCATCCACTGCTGGATCAAGATCCGTGGCCCACGCTGTGTCGGTCATGGGGGGGGAGGGGGGAGTGTTTGATCATACTTCACCACGCTGGTTCATTATGGTATGTTGTATGTATGCTGAACTTCTTTCGCACCGTACGGTTGTATGTATGTTGAAGGAGGATCTCTAGGCCCGTTAGATATCACTCCCCATTGATGTTCGCCGTGGTTGCGAATTGAACTCTGCTAGCAGAGGTCACGGTGCAATGCAACTGCGATTAGCACGATTGTCTACGTAAGATGCGAAAGAAGTTCAACATAAATACATACAATGCGCTAACCACTGTGCCACCGCTCCCCGCATACATTTGCGTGCACCTATGAAGACAAAGATGCCCCCAATAGCATCCACAGACTGTAGGGGCAAGTGCTGTTAGCGAGCACCTCTGAACGCCGCGTGCACATGTGAACATATATACACAGACACCGATTCCCCATGTCGTCTTTCACTTACTATAGGGGCAAGTGCTGTTTGCGAGCACCTATTAACACACTGGGGTGGTGTGGCCAGAGCCATGCCTGATCACCGATGTCTCCCCCCCCCCCCAGCGCTGATGTTTACACACCGCACCAGGTACTCCTTGAGGCCGAGTCAACCTAGGGGAGGCCCAGAACTGTTGGCAGATGTCCACCTCGTCACCGATGGTCGTCTGTAGTCGCCGGTCGAACCCCAGTCGCCAGCTTCGAGGTCATCGCTGCGTTGCTTCGTCCTCTTTCCGCGACCCTTGCGCCAATGGTGGAAATTCCACATTCCCATGGCAAGGGTCGTGTACATTCATAGGACTTTTGACTTGCCCCTCCCCCCCCCCCCCCCAATGTGGTTTTATAATTATAATTGTAACTTGCGATGCGCGGTATTCTCTCGCTCTCGTCGAGAGAGAGAGAGAGAAAGACGGAGAGGCAGAGTGCGACTCCGATGAGAAACTACAGACGAGGAGCAAGAAGGGAGCAGCGGCAGCAGCCGGGCAAAACGAGCCGGCGCTCCCAACAATTGCCCAGGCTCTGCGGTACTCTACATATCGAGGTGTCACGGGCCAATGTGATGAGTGTTCACACGTGGGGTGAAACGCGAGCACCCGCCGGAGACGAGCCCACGGCGTGCCCAGGGGGACAGCACTCGATCACATGGCAGGCGGAAACGGGTGGTAGGCAACTTTTTGTTTTGCTGTACCGCCTTCTCCTGGCGACCCAGGGGAACCACGGCTCCACCTCGATGCCCACGGGAAGGGGGAGATTCACAACAACATATGTGTGTGTGTGTGTGTGCTTGCTATTGCTGCTGCTGCTGCCTCCACAATGCGGGATTACAGGCAACCCACGTGTGTAGCAACAACCACCGTGGTGGCGGGATGTTAAATCCCTCGCCTGGTATGCAGGAGGTCGTGGGTTCAAATCCTGACTTTCAAGCCTGCTGCATAATAACTTCCTCGCCTGGTATGGAAGATGTCGTGGGTCCGAATCACGACTCTGGCGCCTGCTGCATATTAACTACCTCGCCTGGTATGCAGGAAGTCGTGGGTCCGAATCACGACTCTGGCGCCTGCTGCAAATTAACTACCTCGCCTGGTATGCAGGAAGTCGTGGGTCCGAATCACGACTCTGACGCCTGCTGGAAATTTGTAGTTTGCGTGTCTCTCTCTCTCTCTCGCCTTGGTGGTCGCGTGGATTTTTCTCTGGGTCCCCTGGTTTTCCCCTTCACAATTTAGGGCCCCTTTACAACATTGCAACAGGCCCCTCACAAGCTTAATTCGACACTGTGCAGGAGAGGGGGGCAGAGCCGTCCCTATCGCACGGCGAATCAGGGCGACTGCCCCGGGCCTCGCACTTTGGGGGGCCCACAGAATATGACTTGCCCCGCCCTATCGACGGCCCTGGCGGGAAGGGTAACGAGGGGGGGGGTGTGGTGGAATTGGACAAAGTGCAACATATAATTGCATCCGCCGGGACCCACGACCGGCCACGCGAATGTATGCATAACTTTTATCGCGCCGTATGTAGCCAAACGTTCACATCGGAGGAACGGCTCCAGTCGTATCCATATCGGCATTATAATCATCACTGATCATTCAAAATCTCATCATCTTCATCACCATCCATCAATAGATCCATCATCGTCTTCATCACCGTCATCAGATGAGATCTCAGATCTCAGCGGTAATTTGTGATATCTCTCCCGCGTCTCTCGCGCGGGGCAATGTACTGCTGACTGCGACAGGTCCGAATGGACAACCTCCTCTCGTGAGCGAATTGAGGGTGGGGAGGGGGGCGATGGGGGGGAGTTGCCCCCCCCCCTCCTCCCCCGTTGAGGCCACGAAATTGCTATTGTATCGATATTTACAGGAGAAAATACATTGAATGTTTTATTTTATTAATAATGCAGGCACCTATTTAAAATGATTGACATTTCAGGACGGCCCAGCATCCCCCCATCCCCCTCCCGACCCTTCCCCGGGTGAGTTTCGACATCGACCTCTGCTCGTGACGCGACTCCAACAGCACAACTCAAGTATTCTGTACATGAACACAACGATACAGATACCCCCGTATAGCCTCAACAGACTGGTGGGGCAAGTGCAGTTAACTGCGCACGAGGGAGTGGATGATCGTCCTGTCAACACGTGCTCACACACAAACCCGCGTCGCGTTCAGCCACCGCACTGCAGGTCACACAACACCACACTCACCTACTCGCTCACCACACTGCAGGTCACACAACACTGCACTCACCTACTCACCACACTGCAGGTCACACAACAACATACTCACCTTCTCACCACACACTAACTACTCACTCACCTGCCCACTCACTTACTCACTCGTCCACTCACTCACCACACTGCAGATTACAACAATACACTGACCTCACTCACTCATTGCAGGTCACAACAACACACTCACCTACTCACTCACTCACTCACCCACTCACTCACCACACTACAAATCACAACAACACACTCACTCACCCACTCACTCATTGCAGGTCTAAACAACACACTCACTCACTCACCTGTTCGCTCACCTGCCCACTCACCTACTCACTCACTCACCCACTCACTCACCACACTGCAGGTCACCTCACATATCTCTCTGCTCCTCCCCTAACACTGCTCCACTCTGGAATCCGCTTACCAGTGTCTCTCTTTCTCAATCTCTTAAAACAGAAACCTTCCTCAATTCAAGAAATGCGTTTCCCACCTGCGGTATCTAATTACAAATTCGCTAACACTGCCCGTTGTTGCCGGCAGCTGCAGTTTGAGAATTAGTTTCAGCAACTGTGTAAAAAAACAATAAGAACCGAACGGGGAAAACATATTTTTCAAATTAATTCAAAAGAAATGGTCCCATAGATATAACTGCTCAACCGCGAGCTCTATTAAGTTTTGATATTTTGCATTTCCTTTTGCGCTGTTCGCGATGCTGGCGTTTTTTGTTCCTCACGCCGGTGGTGAGACACGGTCACGAAGGAGGCTGCCTCTGGTGTAGAGGCCATTGAGTTGCAAGGACAACGAGTTACATTGTTATCGGAGCGTGTGTGTTGCGCATG
This sequence comes from Lampetra planeri, assembly GCF_965212315.1. Classification (NCBI taxonomy): domain Eukaryota; kingdom Metazoa; phylum Chordata; class Hyperoartia; order Petromyzontiformes; family Petromyzontidae; genus Lampetra; species Lampetra planeri. The sequence continues at coordinate 5,931,865 of NC_136144.1, read as the reverse complement.
TTTAACCACGAGTAGTGAGTGGCGAACGCAAGACCTCGATGCCTCGCAAATAGGCGTTGACTATTTCGTGTTTGAACATCGTCCTGCGTCCCCTACCATTGCCGGAAAGGAATAAAAGCCTTTTATTATGTTTTCATCATCATCTTGATACCGACAACAACAAAACTAAAATTGTCCCATAGATGGAGAGAAAATGCATCTTCGCGTTTTGAAAATTCCCTCCCCCGGCAATTTTTGCAACACAAATTGCGGCGACTATTGCCTTGCCCGGCCGCCAGATGATTCACAAAGACAGGACTAGACTGACAAGTCACTGCCCCCCCTCCCCTCCTGGTCACCGGGGAGAGTTTGTTCCACGGTGGTGACTTTAATTCCTCCACTCTGTCCTCTTTTGCTAGTTTCGGAGTGATGTTGTCTCGAATGTCTTGCCATAGCTCCGGCGTTTGGTCTTGTTGACAGAGAGTTATCATGCAGCAGCAGCAGAGGCAGCCACAGCAGTAAGAACCAGCAATTACACTTTGTTTTTGACTAGGTAAGACCCATATTCTTGGTTCTTTCGGTAAAGGCACGTAGAAGGGAAATAATAAAATAATACAAATAAAATATCATAACATTCTCACGACGTTTCGGCCATAACGCCAGCAGCCGTGCGTTGTGGCTGAAACGTCGTGATCATTTTATGCTATTATATTTTATTTTTATTATTTTTAATATTTCCCTTCTACGTGACTTTACCGAAAGAACCAAGAATATGAATTCCTGCAGTCACGAAAGCTTTAAATCGAAAGGTTAGACCCACTGAGCTATATACGGCTATTTTTCAAAAGCGACCTGGCCACAAATGATAGCTCAACAAAGTGGCTTATCATCGCGTGGAAATGTATAGCGGCCAAATATTCTAAACGCTTGATGTCGATTTGAAATGTGGAGGCGGGAAATACGGAGGACTCTGAGAAAACTCCACGCTACCACGGAGAGAGAGACACCGCAAACTCCAAATATACAGCAGGCGTCAGGCTCGGGATCGAATTAGAGTCAGCTGCGTTCCAAACAGCTCTCATCTTGACTTTCGCATCCAGAATGTATGATTGTATATATGAAAAAAAAAATCTATGTATTCGCGTGGCCACGTGATGATCTGGCCAAATGTGCATCGTGAAGAACTCTCCAACGCACAAAGCGAAACGGCCAAACGACGAAATGCAATTGTTGTCTCTGCTGCTCCTGCTCACGCTAAACAAAGAAGAACACCACCGCTCCCAGCGTCTTCAGCACAAGATGCAGGAACTCCGAATCAAATCAAGGCGGTAAGATTCCGATTCGTGCTGCATACGTTGAGATTGCTACATTTCACCGCATCGCGCGCTTTCGGATGCGCTCCTGCGGCCGTCTGGAACGCTCTTCCTCCTTCAGATATTAGGAAGCGGCTGGAAATATGCACTTTTACATCACCTTTACAACTGCATGTTGTGCTTTAGTTTGTTGTTATTCCCCCGCACCTCTTATAGGCACGGTTGGCTAGTACCGTGCGAGAGAAGTTCGACATACACATGTGTACATACATTTGTATTGATCGCCACCTGCTGTGACAACTTGGCAGGAGCCTCCTGAAAACGAGTTCAGTGAGGCTTTCCAGGGAAAACAAACGTCGTAATGCGGTGTCGCTCACGTTGACAGTACCACCTCCGCTATGGGCCTGGGTCTGATCACATAGACCAGTGGTTCTTTACATTTACTGCAGCCTGCAACACTTTGGTTCTCAATAAATACGTAGGGTTTGATGAAACAATGTAGTTGTATTCTTGGTTATTTCGGTAAAGCACGTAGAAGGGAAATAATAAAAATATTAAACAATACAAATTCTCACGACGTTTCGACTGCAACACAAGCAGTCATCATCAGGTGTGAAATCCACAGCAAGAAAATGTTCTTGTGAAATCCACAGCAAGAACATTTTCTCGTGAAATCCACAGCAAGAACATTTTCTTGCTGTGGGTTTCACACCTGATGATGATTGCTTGTGTTGCAGTCGAAACGCCGTGAGAATTTGTATTGTTTTATATATTTATTATTTTATTATTTCCCTTATACGTGACTTTACCGAAAGAACCAAGAATACGAATCCCTGCAGTCACGCAAGCTTAAAATCAAAATCTAAAAGTAATTGTAATTTACTTTCCCCTTGCTTAATTTGTTTTCGATTATTTATCTTCTACAAAAATCTGGCCACGTCTCGCACTCACAGAAAGGGCACCTCGCACCGCCTTGAGATGCGTGCACCCCAGATTAAGAACCACTGATCGAGACTTTGTGTGTTTGTAATTATCTCTGTGTGCGGTAGTGTGGTGGTGAGCGCGCTGCGCTACAAACCCGGCGACCCGAGTTTGATTCCCGCTCACGGCCAACACCAGTAACGATTATTTGAACCGGTCCTGGGTCTCCCCTAGGTCGGCTCAGCCTGAAATGTGGTGGTGTGTAAACATCACCACTGGGGTGAAAAATGCGGCTGGGCGTGGTGCTAGCAACCCCCCCCCCCCCCCCCCTCGTGTGCCGTGCCGGTCTTCAAAGGTACTCGTTAACAGCACTTGCCCCAACAGTATGTGAAGGCTATACGGGGTAACTTTGTCTATGTACAGCCAATTAGGCTGCGTTGGCTGGGTCATACAGCCCGCATGCCCAGCCACTGCATGCCCCAATCAGCTTCTGTTTGGCCGGATGGAGGGGGCTAAACGGGCACGGCATGGGCTGGCGTGATACAGGAGGATGTGGAGCTGATTGGACTCGTCAAAAACCGATACCGGCGGTGTCAGGATCGGCGTTTGCGGAGGAGACTCGTGAAGGACGCTGCTACTGGGCAGTAGGAGGCAGTCGCCCTTCCAGCAACAACGAAGGGCAGAAACGGAGCGACGCTCACAACAACGGGCGGACCAAACCGCAGCAAGTTGAGAAAGTGCGTCTTGTAATCCGGACAAATACGAGAATGCCGTGATGGCTGGGGAAGGGGAGGAGGGGAAGGAATGTCTGGACTGCCCCCCCCCCGCGTCCACCCCCTTTAACACCCCACCTCCCTTGTTATGGTGACAATTTATGATACTGTTGTGTTTATATTGGGCGCTCTTAATTAGGTTTGCTGCGAGCGAGCGAGTGAGGACGAGGAGGAGGAGGAAACAAAGGGAATGAGGTGAGGCAAAGCGAGTCAGGGCAGCGTGGGAGGGACAGAGCAGGAAAAGACGTTTCATCCAACAGTGGATTACCAAGCGGCTGCGTGGTGGCGGATCGCGATGACTGGGCAGTTGAGCGACGCCGGTTTCGACGCACTGAGATTCAGTTTCAGTTTAATTTATTAGGTACGAGGGGGTGGGTGGCCAGCACCACGCCCGGCCGCCTTTGTCTCCCCAGCAGTTACTCTCGTTTGAGGCTGAGGCGACCTAGGGGAGGGCCCAGGAGCGGTTAAAATAATCGTCACCGGTGGTGGCCGTGAGCGGGAATCGAACTCGGGTCGCCGGGTTCGTAGCGCAGCGCGCTAACCACTACACTACAATGCGTTACGCTGCCACATGCGCGGGTCACGTGACAGATTTGACGTCACAACTCACTTACCGTGCAAAAAATCTCTGCATTATTGAGCTCCCCCCCCCAAAATTGTATTTTTATCATTTTTGCATGGTGTACAGTCTGGAAAGTACCCACATGGCAAATTTCAAGTTTGTTGCATGTCGGGAAGTACGCTAAACATTTTGAACAGACACACACAATCACAACTTTGCCTTTAAAATATATGGAGATAACCCTGTGAGCCATGCGGCTCTTGACTCGGGTGCAACCGCAACGAAACAAAAACATGAACAAGAAACATCTTCAAGTGACGACGCGCAACAGAGATGGAGGCAGCTGACACCCTGGAGTTTGTCCGCCGCAGGCGAACGGCCTGTGAGTAATCGGGAGGGTCAAGCTATGGCAGTGACAGAGGTGAGGATGTCGCTGTGGATGTTGGGTTTAGCGAGGATGGGACACGGGGTGAGAAATGAAGAAGTGAGAGGAAGACTCGAGGTGGTAGAAATCAACAGAGAAGACGAGACTTTTGACTTCTAAACAACTTTTATTTCCGCCAGCAGCAAAAGCACTGGAGGCGATTTCGATATGAAGTACACAAAGTCACCAGCAAACAAATGAAAATAAACGCTACAAATCCACGCGATGACCACCACAACCACGTGACTTTTCTTTCGTATTGTGCGCGGTGCTTTTAGCGTGTTGAGAGACAGCGGGAAAACCACGTGGGTCAGACGGTGCCAGTGATGCAAGTGGATGGAACGAGATGAAGACGATGGCAGAAGAAGAGGCGGGCGGTGGGGGGGGGCAGGAGGGTTGGCATCGTGGAGAAGGTTGTCAAGGGAGAGCGGAGCTTCCTCGCATGAGTGGGACAAACGCGTGGAAGAAGACGAATAAGAAGTAATTTTCGATGTAAAGCTTTCGCGACTGCAGGGATTCATATTCTTGGTTCTTTCGGAAAATTCACGTAGAATGGAAAAAATAAAATAATGAAAATAAAACGTAATTAAATTCTCACGACGTTTCGGCCACAACGCAAGCAGCCGTCCTCAGGTGAAGAAACAGAGCATTAGAGAACATTAGGACGCTGTCTTTCCGACAGCTCTGTTCTTCACCTGAGGACGGCTGCTTGCGTTGTGGCCGAAACGTCGTGAGAATTTTATTTATTTATTTATTCTATTATTTCCCTTCTACGTGACACTACCGAAAGAACCAATACTAATAAGAAGGAAGATAAATATGCATTTGTATCGGAGGAATCCGATGAGCTATAAAGCGTTTTATTTCCCCCCACACAGATTAAGACGGTGTTCTCGAGTTTAATGACGTTGGTGCATTCGGCTTGGTGACAAGAGACGTGTCGACTCGTAGACGCGCTTAGTCCCATGGACTCACGCCGACTGAGATGTTAATGAAACGGGGTTCTCAAGTGTGCAGAATTGGTGGTCGCAGCACCGGTCACCAATTAGCGCGCACGCACACACACAAACACGAAATCCATCCGCGTGAAAAACTAAATCTGTACTTAATGTGGCTACATTCCATCGCTGAATAATTTAAACCATCGCTGAGAGCGCCATGCGACGAACACAACTCTACTCTCGCCGCCCTGCCACCGTGTAGCAGAGACGACGAGTTTACTCGACGGGATCGCTCTCTGAGATCCTCTTCCGCGGGCTTATTCGCTGTGAGGATTCCCCGTTGCTTTGTGCGAGATTTGGATGGGACGTTTCGCCTCCGATTGAGCACAGCCGGACAAATGAGCGCGTGACACTGGAGAGCACAATCGGATTAAAATGACGCAGAAAGACAAAAAAATATATATTTTATAAAAACAATTTGACGAGAAATTAGAGAGAGAAAAACTATGCAATAACATAGCAAATTAACGGAAATAAACGGTATTGTTTGTGAGTGACGCATTGCTGCCACAATTATGTGCGATTCGAGATGGTGGTGGTTAGCGGGGATTGGGTTTGGCCGTAAGTGGGAGCGGTGGTGCAACGGTTAGCGCGCTGCGCTACGAACCCGGCGACCCCAATTCGAGTCCCGCTTACGGGCAACACCAAGTGACGCTTATCTGAACCGGTCCCGGGCTTTCTCTAGGTCGACTCAGCCTCAGATGAGAACCACAGCGTTGTCGCGGCCACCCAAACCCGCCCGTGTGCCACAGTGCCGGCCTGCGCTCAAGGCACTTACCCCCAACATTCTGTTCAGCAGGCTGTACACAATCTTTTGGGGTGTGCCGTTGTGTGTGTGCGATGTGTGTGTGTGTGTGCTGTGTGTGTGCTGTGTGTGTGCTGTGTGTGTGCTGTGTGTGTGCTGTGTGTGTGCTGTGTGTGTGTGCTGTGTGTGTGTGCGCTCTGTGTGTGCTGTGTGTGTGCTGTGTGTGTGCTGTGTGTGTGTGCGCTGTGTGTGTGCTGTGTGTGTGCTGTGTGTGTGCTGTGTGTGTGCTGTGTGTGTGCTGTGTGTGCTGTGTGTGTGTGCTGTGTGTGTGCTGTGTGTGTGTGCGCTCTGTGTGTTTGTGTGCGCTGTGTGTGTGCTGTGTGTGTGCTGTGTGTGTGCTGTGTGTGTGCTGTGTGTGCTGTGTGTGTGTGCTGTGTGTGCGCTGTGTGTGTTGTGTGTGTGTGTGTGTGTTTGTGTGCGCTGTGTGTGTGCTGTGTGTGTGCTGTGTGTGTGCTGTGTGTGTGCTGTGTGTGCTGTGTGTGTGTGCTGTGTGTGCGCTGTGTGTGTTGTGTGTGTGTGTGTGTGTTTGTGTGCGCTGTGTGTGTGCTGTGTGTGTGGTGTGTGCTGTGTGTGTGCTGTGTGTGTGTGTTTGTGTGCGCTGTGTGTGTGCTGTGTGTGTGCTGTGTGTGCGCTGTGTGTGTGCTGTGTGTGTGGTGTGTGCTGTGTGTGTGCTGTGTGTGTGTGTTTGTGTGCGCTGTGTGTGTGCTGTGTGTGTGCTGTGTGTGCGCTGTGTGTGTGCTGTGTGTGCGCTGTGTGTGCTGTGTGTGTGGTGTGTGTGTGGTGTGTGCGCTGTGTGTGTGCTGTGTGTGTGGTGTGTGTGCGCTGTGTGTGTGCTGTGTGTGCGCTGTGTGTGTGGTGTGTGTGCTGTGTGTGCGCTGTGTGTGTGCTGTGTGTGCGCTGTGTGTGTGGTGTGTGCGCTGTGTGTGTGCGCTGTGTGTGCGCTGTGTGTGCGCTGTGTGTGCGCTGTGTGTGTGGTGTGTGTGCGCTGTGTGTGTGGTGTGTGTGCTGTGTGTGTGGTGTGTGTGTGCTGTGTGTGCGCTGTGTGTGTGCGCTGTGTGTGCGCTGTGTGTGTGGTGTGTGTGCGCTGTGTGTGTGTGCTGTGTGTGCGCTGTGTGTGTGCGCTGTGTGTGCGCTGTGTGTGTGGTGTGTGCGCTGTGTGTGCTGTGTGTGCGCTGTGTGTGTGCGCTGTGTGTGCGCTGTGTGTGCGCTGTGTGTGCGCTGTGTGTGCGCTGTGTGTGTGCTGTGTGTGCGCTGTGTGTGTGGTGTGTGTGTGCTGTGTGTGCGCTGTGTGTGTGGTGTGTGCGCTGTGTGTGTGGTGTGTGTGTGCTGTGTGTGGTGTGTGTGCGCTGTGTGTGCGCTGTGTGTGCGCTGTGAGTGTGGTGTGTGCGCTGTGTGTGTGGTGTGTGTGTGCTGTGTGTGCGCTGTGTGTGGTGTGTGTGCGCTGTGTGTGCGCTGTGTGTGGTGTGTGTGCGCTGTGTGTGCGCTGTGTGTGGTGTGTGTGCGCTGTGTGTGCGCTGTGAGTGCGCTGTGAGTGCGCTGTGTGTGCGCTGTGTGTGCGCTGTGTGTGCGCTGTGTGTGCGCTGTGTGTGTGCTGTGTGTGCGCTGTGTGTGCGCTGTGTGTGTAGTGTGTGTGCGCTGTGTGTGCGCTGTGTGTGTGGTGTGTGCGCTGTGTGTGTGCGCTGTGTGTGTGCGCTGTGTGTGCGCTGTGTGTGCGCTGTGTGTGTGCTGTGTGTGTAGTGTGTGTGCGCTGTGTGTGCGCTGTGTGTGTGGTGTGTGCGCTGTGTGTGTGCGCTGTGTGTGTGCGCTGTGTGTGTGCTGTGTGTGCGCTGTGTGTGCGCTGTGTGTGTAGTGTGTGTGCGCTGTGTGTGCGCTGTGTGTGTGGTGTGTGCGCTGTGTGTGTGCGCTGTGTGTGTGCGCTGTGTGTGTGCGCTGTGTGTGCGCTGTGTGTGCGCTGTGTGTGCGCTGTGTGTGTGCTGTGTGTGCTGTGTGTGCGCTGTGTGTGCGCTGTGTGTGCGCTGTGTGTGCTGTGTGTGCGCTGTGTGTGTGCTGTGTGTGCGCTGTGTGTGCGCTGTGTGTGTAGTGTGTGTGCGCTGTGTGTGCGCTGTGTGTGTGGTGTGTGCGCTGTGTGTGTGCGCTGTGTGTGTGCTGTGTGTGCGCTGTGTGTGCGCTGTGTGTGCGCTGTGTGTGTGCGCTGTGTGTGTGCTGTGTGTGCTGTGTGTGCGCTGTGTGTGCGCTGTGTGTGTGTGCTGTGTGTGCGCTGTGTGTGCGCTGTGTGTGCTGTGTGTGCGCTGTGTGTGTGCGCTGTGTGTGTGCTGTGTGTGCGCTGTGTGTGCGCTGTGTGTGTGCGCTGTGTGTGCGCTGTGTGTGTGCTGTGTGTGCGCTGTGTGTGTGCTGTGTGTGTGCGCTGTGTGTGCGCTGTGTGTGTGCTGTGTGTGCGCTGTGTGTGCGCTGTGTGTGTGCGCTGTGTGTGCGCTGTGTGTGCGCTGTGTGTGTGCTGTGTGTGTGCGCTGTGTGTGCGCTGTGTGTGCGCTGTGTGTGCGCTGTGTGTGTGCTGTGTGTGTGCGCTGTGTGTGCGCTGTGTGTGTGCGCTGTGTGTGTGCGCTGTGTGTGCGCTGTGTGTGTGCGCTGTGTGTGCGCTGTGTGTGCGCTGTGTGTGCGCTGTGTGTGCGCTGTGTGTGTGCGCTGTGTGTGTGCGCTGTGTGTGCGCTGTGTGTGCGCTGTGTGTGTGCTGTGTGTGTGCGCTGTGTGTGCGCTGTGTGTGCGCTGTGTGTGCGCTGTGTGTGCGCTGTGTGTGCGCTGTGTGTGCGCTGTGTGTGCGCTGTGTGTGTGCTGTGTGTGCGCTGTGTGTGCGCTGTGTGTGTGTGCTGTGTGTGCGCTGTGTGTGCGCTGTGTGTGCGCTGTGTGTGTGTGCTGTGTGTGCGCTGTGTGTGCGCTGTGTGTGCGCTGTGTGTGTGCTGTGTGTGCGCTGTGTGTGCGCTGTGTGTGTGCGCTGTGTGTGCGCTGTGTGTGCGCTGTGTGTGCGCTGTGTGTGCGCTGTGTGTGTGCTGTGTGTGCGCTGTGTGTGCGCTGTGTGTGTGCTGTGTGTGCGCTGTGTGTGTGCTGTGTGTGCGCTGTGTGTGCGCTGTGTGTGCTGTGTGTGCGCTGTGTGTGTGCTGTGTGTGCTGTGTGTGCGCTGTGTGTGCGCTGTGTGTGCGCTGTGTGTGTGCTGTGTGTGCGCTGTGTGTGCGCTGTGTGTGCTGTGTGTGCGCTGTGTGTGTGCTGTGTGTGCTGTGTGTGCGCTGTGTGTGTGCTGTGTGTGCTGTGTGTGCGCTGTGTGTGCGCTGTGTGTGCGCTGTGTGTGTGTGCTGTGTGTGCGCTGTGTGTGTGCGCTGTGTGTGCGCTGTGTGTGCGCTGTGTGTGCGCTGTGTGTGCGCTGTGTGTGTGCTGTGTGTGCGCTGTGTGTGTGGTGTGTGTGCGCTGTGTGTGCGCTGTGTGTGCGCTGTGTGTGTGCGCTGTGTGTGTGCGCTGTGTGTGCGCTGTGTGTGCGCTGTGTGTGCGCTGTGTGTGCGCTGTGTGTGTGTGCTGTGTGTGCGCTGTGTGTGCGCTGTGTGTGCGCTGTGTGTGTGTGTGGTGTGTGTGCGCTGTGTGTGTGCTGTGTGTGTGCGCTGTGTGTGCGCTGTGTGTGCGCTGTGTGTGCGCTGTGTGTGTGTGCTGTGTGTGCGCTGTGTGTGCGCTGTGTGTGCGCTGTGTGTGTGTGTGGTGTGTGTGCGCTGTGTGTGCGCTGTGTGTGCGCTGTGTGTGTGTGTGGTGTGTGTGCGCTGTGTGTGTGCGCTGTGTGTGCGCTGTGTGTGCGGTGTGTGCGCTGTGTGTGTGCGCTGTGTGTGCGCTGTGTGTGCGCTGTGTGTGCGCTGTGTGTGCGCTGTGTGTGCGCTGTGTGTGTGTGCTGTGTGTGCGCTGTGTGTGCGCTGTGTGTGCGCTGTGTGTGCGCTGTGTGTGCGCTGTGTGTGTGGTGTGTGCGCTGTGTGTGTGTGCTGTGTGTGCGCTGTGTGCTGTGTGTGCGCTGTGTGTGTGTGTGTGTGTGCGCTGTGTGTGCGCTGTGTGTGCGCTGTGAGTGCGCTGTGTGTGCGGTGTGCGCTGTGTGTGCGGTGTGTGTGTGGTGTGCGCTGTGTGTGTGTGGTGTGTGTGTGGTGTGTGTGTGCTGTGTGTGTGCTGTGTGTGTGCTGTGTGTGTGGTGTGTGTGTGGTGTGTGCGCTGTGTGTGCGCTGTGTGTGTGGTGTGTGTGCTGTGTGTGCGGTGTGCGCTGTGTGTGCGGTGTGTGTGTGGTGTGCGCTGTGTGTGCGGTGTGTGTGTGGTGTGTGTGCGCTGTGTGTGTGGTGTGTGTGCTGTGTGTGCGGTGTGCGCTGTGTGTGCGGTGTGTGTGTGGTGTGTGTGCTGTGTGTGCGCTGTGTGTGTGTGTGTGTGCTGTGTGTGCGGTGTGTGTGTGGTGTGCGCTGTGTGTGCGGTGTGTGTGTGGTGTGTGTGCGCTGTGTGTGCGCTGTGTGTGCGGTGTGTGTGTGGTGTGCGCTGTGTGTGTGGTGTGTGTGCTGTGTGTGCGCTGTGTGTGTGGTGTGTGCGCTGTGTGTGCGCTGTGTGTGTGTGTGTGCGCTGTGTGTGCGCTGTGTGTGTGGTGTGTGCGCTGTGTGTGCGCTGTGTGTGTGTGTGTGCGCTGTGTGTGCGCTGTGTGTGCGCTGTGTGTGTGCGCTGTGTGTGCGCTGTGTGTGTGGTGTGTGCGCTGTGTGTGCGCTGTGTGTGCGCTGTGTGTGTGGTGTGTGCGCTGTGTGTGCGCTGTGTGTGTGTGTGTGTGCGCTGTGTGTGTGGTGTGTGTGCTGTGTGTGCGCTGTGTGTGCGCTGTGTGTGTGGTGTGTGTGCTGTGTGTGCGCTGTGTGTGTGTGTGTGTGCTGTGTGTGCGCTGTGTGTGCGCTGTGTGTGTGCGCTGTGTGTGCTGTGTGTGCGCTGTGTGTGCGCTGTGTGTGCGCTGTGTGTGCGGTGTGTGTGCTGTGTGTGCGCTGTGTGTGTGTGTGTGTGCTGTGTGTGCGCTGTGTGTGCGCTGTGTGTGCGCTGTGTGTGCGCTGTGTGTGCGCTGTGTGTGTGCTGTGTGTGTGCTGTGTGTGCGCTGTGTGTGCGCTGTGTGTGTGTGTGTGTGTGGTGTGTGTGCTGTGTGTGCGCTGTGTGTGCGCTGTGTGTGCGCTGTGTGTGCGCTGTGTGTGCGCTGTGTGTGCTGTGTGTGCGCTGTGTGTGCGCTGTGTGTGCGCTGTGTGTGTGGTGTGTGTGCTGTGTGTGCGCTGTGTGTGTGTGTGTGTGCTGTGTGTGCGCTGTGTGTGCGCTGTGTGTGCGCTGTGTGTGTGTGTGTGTGCTGTGTGTGCGCTGTGTGTGTGTGTGTGTGTGTGCTGTGTGTGCGCTGTGTGTGCGCTGTGTGTGCGCTGTGTGTGTGCTGTGTGTGTGGTGTGTGTGCGCTGTGTGTGCGCTGTGTGTGCGCTGTGTGTGTGTGTGTGTGCTGTGTGTGCGCTGTGTGTGCGCTGTGTGTGCGCTGTGTGTGTGTGTGTGTGCTGTGTGTGCGCTGTGTGTGTGTGTGTGTGTGCTGTGTGTGCGCTGTGTGTGCGCTGTGTGTGCGCTGTGTGTGTGTGTGTGCGCTGTGTGTGCGCTGTGTGTGCTGTGTGTGCGCTGTGTGTGCGCTGTGTGTGCGCTGTGTGTGTGGTGTGTGTGCTGTGTGTGCGCTGTGTGTGTGCTGTGTGTGCGCTGTGTGTGCGCTGTGTGTGCGCTGTGTGTGCGCTGTGTGTGTGTGTGTGTGCTGTGTGTGCGCTGTGTGTGTGTGTGTGTGCTGTGTGTGCGCTGTGTGTGCGCTGTGTGTGCGCTGTGTGTGTGCTGTGTGTGTGGTGTGTGTGCTGTGTGTGCGCTGTGTGTGTGTGTGTGTGCTGTGTGTGCGCTGTGTGTGTGTGTGTGTGCTGTGTGTGCGCTGTGTGTGTGTGTGTGTGCTGTGTGTGCGCTGTGTGTGTGTGTGTGTGCTGTGTGTGCGCTGTGTGTGTGTGTGTGTGCTGTGTGTGCGCTGTGTGTGCGCTGTGTGTGCGCTGTGTGTGTGCTGTGTGTGTGGTGTGTGTGCTGTGTGTGCGCTGTGTGTGTGTGTGTGTGCTGTGTGTGCGCTGTGTGTGTGTGTGTGTGCTGTGTGTGCGCTGTGTGTGTGTGTGTGTGCTGTGTGTGCGCTGTGTGTGCGTTGTGTGTGCGCTGTGTGTGTGGTGTGTGCGGTGTGTGTGTGGTGTGCGCTGTGTGTGCGTTGTGAGTGCGTTGTGTGTGCGCTGTGTGTGCGGTGTGTGTGTGGTGTGCGCTGTGTGTGCGCTGTGTGTGCGCTGTGTGTGCGTTGTGTGTGCGCTGTGTGTGTGGTGTGTGTGCGCTGTGTGTGTGTGTGTGTGCGCTGTGTGTGCGTTGTGTGTGCGCTGTGTGTGCGTTGTGTGTGCGCTGTGTGTGCGCTGTGTGTGCGCTGTGTGTGCGTTGTGTGTGCGCTGTGTGTGCGTTGTGTGTGCGCTGTGTGTGCGTTGTGTGTGCGCTGTGTGTGCGCTGTGTGTGTGCGCTGTGTGTGTGTGTGGTGTGTGTGCGCTGTGTGTGTGTGTGGTGTGTGTGTGTGCGCTGTGTGTGTGGTGTGTGTGCGCTGTGTGTGTGTGTGTGTGCGCTGTGTGTGCGTTGTGTGTGCGCTGTGTGTGCGTTGTGTGTGCGCTGTGTGTGCGCTGTGTGTGCGCTGTGTGTGTAGTGTGTGTGGTGTGTGTGCGCTGTGTGTGTGTGTGTGCGCTGTGTGTGCGTTGTGTGTGCGCTGTGTGTGCGCTGTGTGTGTAGTGTGTGTGGTGTGTGTGCGCTGTGTGTGTGTGTGTGTGCGCTGTGTGTGCGTTGTGTGTGCGCTGTGTGTGCGCTGTGTGTGCGCTGTGTGTGCGCTGTGTGTGTGTGCTGTGTGTGCGCTGTGTGTGTGCGCTGTGTGTGTGCGCTGTGTGTGTGCGCTGTGTGTGCGCTGTGTGTGTGGTGTGTGCGCTGTGTGTGTGTGTGTGCGCTGTGTGTGTGGTGTGTGCGCTGTGTGTGTGCGCTGTGTGTGTGCGCTGTGTGTGCGCTGTGTGTGTGGTGTGTGCGCTGTGTGTGTGCGCTGTGTGTGTGCGCTGTGTGTGCGCTGTGTGTGTGGTGTGTGCGCTGTGTGTGTGCGCTGTGTGTGTGCGCTGTGTGTGCGCTGTGTGTGTGGTGTGTGCGCTGTGTGTGTGCGCTGTGTGTGTGCGCTGTGTGTGCGCTGTGTGTGTGGTGTGTGCGCTGTGTGTGTGCGCTGTGTGTGTGCGCTGTGTGTGCGCTGTGTGTGTGGTGTGTGCGCTGTGTGTGTGCGCTGTGTGTGTGCGCTGTGTGTGCGCTGTGTGTGTGGTGTGTGCGCTGTGTGTGTGCGCTGTGTGTGTGTGTGGTGTGTGTGCGCTGTGTGTGTGTGTGGTGTGTGTGTGTGCGCTGTGTGTGTGGTGTGTGTGCGCTGTGTGTGTGTAGTGTGTGTGTAGTGTGTGTGTGTGGTGTGCGCTGTGTGTGCGCTGTGTATGTGGTGTGTGCTGTGTGTGCGCTGTGTGTGCGGTGTGTGAGTGTATCGTTACGGCGCGAGGTGACGCTGATTAACAATCCATTCACTCCCACGCCGACGAACGCGAGGATGAATTCCTCGTTTGATTGCAATTAAGTCGCGATAGGGGCGAGGAATGGCCGGTTTACTTGACGCGTGATTTACGTGCTAATTATGCAAATTAACCCCGGGAAAGCGGGGATTTATCCGGCGGGCTGATGAGCAGCCGGTCGAACTCGTGTTGTCGCCGAAAGGCACAACCCCTATCGCTTGTGCGCAGCCGGGACATGATGTTGTCCGACTCTTGCGACTGGTCTGATGTTTTTTTTTCTTTGCACCCCCCCCGCCCCCCCCCCCCGAGTCTCGTGTCTAACATTCGTCAGGAGGATTCTTGCCTTGTTTTCGCAGCAGGATGTCCGATGTTGTTGCTGCTGCTGCTGTTGCTAATGCTGCTGCTGCTGGGCGAACCCCAACTGAGTACGGTCATTTGCAGATAATCGTTCAGCATTGGGATGTCGTTTTAAGCTGATAACAGTTAAAGTGTGTGTGCGTGTGTAGCGCGCTGCGCTATGAACCTGGCGACCCGGGTTCGATTCGCCTTCATGGCCAACCCCCAGTGGCGATTGTCTGAACCGGTCCTGGGCCTCCCCTAAGTCCACTCGGCCTCAAATGAGTACCTGGTGTTGTGTGAAATCATCGCCGCTAGGGAGCCACAAAGTCGGCCGGGCGTGGTGCTGGCCACCCACCCCCTCGTGTGCCGTGTCGGCCTTCATAGGTGCTCGCTAACAGCACTTGCCCCAAAAGTCTGGTTTGTGTTATACGGGGGATTTATTTTCTTGTTTTTTAAAAGCTTTGGGAGCAAAGAGTAAGAACCGGGAGGTAAACTCATGCAGAGTAGAAGGAGACTATACAAACGCCACACACTCACTCAAAGATCCCCCATATAGCCTCAGCAGACTGTTGGGCAAGTGCTGTTAACGAGTAGCGCCTATGAAGGCCGGCACGGCACACGAGGGGGTGGGTGGCCAGCACCAGGCCCGGCCGCCTTTGTCTTCCCAGTAGCGATGTTTACTTACCGCATCAGGTAGCCATTGAAAGCCGAGTCAACTCATTTTGGGAGGCCTTTAAATGAGTACCTGGTGCGGTGTATAAACATCGCCACTGGGGAGACAAAGGCGGCCGGGAGTGTTGCTGGCCACCCAACCCCCTCGTGTGTCGTGCCGGCCCCCATTCGGTGCTCGCTAACAGCACTTGCCCCCAACGGTCCGAGGAGGCAATACGGGTGATCTTTGCCTTTGTCTCTGCATGGTCGTAAAGGAGACTTGCCCGTGACCGCGAGAAGCCGAGCGTTAAGCAATCCGCATTTTAATGTCGATTCATTTCCTCTCCACCTCGTTGCGGCGGCGCTCGCTCAGCACACAGCACACGGATTGAGATGCACGACGCTTGCATCCCATCCCGAGCCCTCGCATCAACTCAAGGTGTCATCGCGACCATCGGCCGCTCTTCCAATTACCACCCCTCCCACCGACCCAACTGTAAATACGATCGAAGTTGAACACATTCCTGCGGAGGGAGCTGGTAGGAACGTTGGGTTGCTCGGTCAATCCGCAAAGATGGCCCACTGTGAGGGCGGACACAAGCCGGCGTGAGTAGGTTAAACGTTGAGTTTTATAAGGGCACCACGGGGTGACCAGCCCCTCCCCACCCAGCCCCTCCCCACCCTCCCCACCCAGCCCCTCCCCACCCTCCCCTCTCCACCCAGCCCGATCCCTCCCATTTTTGGATTCACGACGGACGGACGGACGGACACAATAATCCCCTGTGGGCTGGTGGAACCAGGTGGTTCCTACCAGCATAACGTGCGGCCCTTTGACAATCCACTGCTGGATGAAGGCCACCCCAAGACACTGGCACCTCAGTGTCCAGTCTCTGTTGGTGACTCAGTGTGTGACGTGCTGTACATACGTCTGTACATTGAACTTCTTACGCAGCAGCGTACGTAGCAAACCGTGCTAATCGTTGGTGCCCTGCACATGTCCAAATCAACGCGGTGTCTCTGGAATTGGTCAGCTTAACACGGAGGCTTTCGTAACCAATATTATTCACGATAAATGTTTGTGGGCTGGATCACGTAAGCATTAATGTATCGTAACCCTCCACCACCCGACACAGCCAATTAATAAGAGATTTGTCACTTAAACAAAATGCCAATTTTACTAAAACTTTACGAAATTGTAAATGTTGTGGATTTACTGTCCAACACACCGGTGGGCTGAAGCAGTAACTAATTGGCGTTTTGTTTAAGTGACAATTCACTTACTAATTGGCCGTGTCGGGTGGTGGAGGGTTACGACGCAACATTTACACTTACGCGATCTAACCCAAACACCTTTATCGCCTCATAATTCGTGTCTGCCCTCTGATCCACGCGTTCCTTGGTCTCACGATCTAATTCCCAGCAAAGCACCTGCCCCGTGCATCTTTGCGGATGCTCCACAGACATTGTCGAGGTCAATCTCGAATCTTCTCATGAACCTAGGAGGCTGTCCCGGAATGTGAAGCTTTGTTTTTTTTGTTAAAAAGGTGACCCTTCATTAATAATAATATTACAAATATTGAATGGATTTTCGCCGGTCAATATCAATAAAATTCCAATTTTCTGGGTCTCGAATGGGTGGGTTGGTGGTGGGGGGGGGGGGCGAGAGATGACCTGCCCCCCCCCCCCCCATCTTCCCACCGTTCCCCTTTGAATCCATCACTCACTCACGCCGTGTTGTGCGTCGTGGGGATTACGTGACCATACTTAGCCCCGCCGGCCAGTGACAGGTTTCTGAGGACGGCGAGGGGGAAGCGGTGGGGGGAGCATATATGAAAATGTGCGTTGAACTTATTTCGCATCGTACATAGCCAACCGTGTTATGCTAATCGGAATCGGAAGTGCGCGGGAAGGCCAACAAACGTAACGCAAAATGCAGTTCCACAGAAATGAGTTCGTCAATCTAGATGGTTTAAAGTGCATAGCTCTAGTGGCTTGCTAAGAGAACGTTCCAGACGGCCGCTGAAGCGCATGCGAAAGCGCGCGATGCGGTGACCGTCTTCGTTTTCAATGGCTGAGCCAAAAACCACTGCGCAGAGGTACACAAAGACAAAGATCCCCCGTATAGCCTTAACAGACTGTAGGGGCAAGTGCTGTTAGCGAGCACCTATGAAGGCCAGCATGGGGGGGGGGGGGGTGGGTGGCCAACACCAAGCCCGGCCGCCTTTGTCTCCCCAGTGGCGACGTTTACACATCGCACTAGGTACTCATTTGAGGCTGAGTCGACCTAGGGGAGGCCCAGGATCGGTTCAAATAATCACACACACCACCACACACAGTGAGAAAGGCAATATGGGGCAGTGTTTAACAAACAACAGACCTCGCGGCCCCAACACCAACTACAAACGCGACGTCTTTCCGTGCCCACCAATGTACTCCCCTCGTTCAAGTGCAAATTCAAGCGCTCCACGTCGCACGCACCCAATTATTGTGACGCGCTCTGCGAAATTAACGTTGTCTCCGTTAATGGAGCCGATTCATGTGAAGATTGAGATATCAGTGCGCGCGTGCTCCCCGTGTGAGCGTGTACACGTGGAACGCGTCTGTGTACACGTGTGTCAGTGTACAGGTGTCCCACATGTGAATGTGTACGCGTGTTGCACGTGTGTGCGTGTGTTTTACGTGACGCATGCAACGTGAGACGTGTCTGGCAATCATGGGATGCGTGCAACGTGTGACGAGTGAGTGTGTGTTTAGATGGGATGAGTGGGGGGGGAGAAGTACATTGGTGAATGTGGAGGGATGTATCGTGGTGTTTGGTGGAGGTGTTTGGTGGTGGTATTGATGGTGGTGTGGGTGGTGTTGGTGGTGTGGGTGATGTTTATTTGGGGTTTGGTGGTGGTGTGGGTGGTGTTTGTTTGGGGTTAGTGGTGGTCCAGGTGGTGTTTGTTTGGGGTTGGTGGTGGTGTGGCTGGTGTTTGTTTGTGGTTTGGTGGTGGTGTGGGTGGTGTTTGTTTGGGGTTTGGTGGTGGTGTGGGTGGTGTTTGTTTGGGGTTGGTGGTGGTGGTGTGGGTGGTGTTTGTTTGGGGTTTGGTGGTGGTGTGGGTGTTGATAGTGGTGTGGGTGATGTTTGTTTGGGGTTGGTGGTGGTGTGGCTGGTGTTTGTTTGTGGTTTGGTGGTGGTGTGGGTGTTGATAGTGGGGTGGGTGATGTTGGTGGTTTGGGTGGTGTTGGTGGTGTTGGTGGTGTTGGTAGTGTGGTTAATGTTTGTTTGTGGTTTGGTGGTGGTGTTGGTGGTGTTGGTTTGGGGTTTGTGGTGGTGTGGCTGGTATTTGTTTGTGGTGTGGTGGTGGTTCGCGAGGCCTTCAGTGTTGGGGTAACCCCGATGTAAGCTGTCAGCTTGAGGTCGTGCACAACAGTACCAGGGCCGCCCCACTTGACAATTACTCGCATTGGCCCAGAACGCATTCATCCATCACACGCGCCGCCGTCTCGCTCCCTTACAACACTCCAAGAAAACAAAGACAAAGATCCCCCGTGTAGCCTGGACCGACTGTTGGGGCAAGTGCTGTTAGCGAGCACCTACACGCAGACATCCTCGCACACACACTCACACTCATTCACACTCATACACACTTACACACTTACAAAGACACAAATCCCCCGTGTAGCCTGAACAGACTGTTGGGGCAAGTGCTGTTAGCGAGCACCTATGAAGGCCCCGACGGTACACGTGGGGGTGGTATGGCCAGCACCACGCCCGGCCGCCTTTGTCTCCCCAGTGACGATGTTTTGCACACCGTACTAGGTCGACCTAGGGGAGGCCCAGGACCGGTTCAGATAATCGTCGCCGGTGTTGGCTGTGAGCGGGAAATCGAACTCGGGTCGCTGGGTTCGTAGCTCTAATCGCTACCATCCCCGTCCTCCACCCGTCCACCAAATCGCTTGGCGCCCTCTCTGAACGGCAAATCCAAGCCATGCAGTGCTCGCCCAGGCTCCAGGCCATTCACGAAGGCAGAACGCCCCCTCCTCGTAGCTATGCAGCGGCGACACCGACGTTGGGAACATCAAGGCGCGTTCAAAGCCTCACGCAGACTCGTCTGGGGTTTTACCCTCCTCTGGCAATGAAACAACATCTTCTTGGTTCATCTTCTTGGTTCTTTCGGTAAAGTCACGCTGTCTCCCCGACAGACCTGGTCTCCACCTGAGGATGGCTGCTTGCGTTGTGGCCGAAACGTCGTGAGAATTATTTTATTATGTTTGATTTTTATTATTTTATTACTTCCCTTCTACGTGACTTTACCGAAAGAACCAAGAAGATGAATCCCTGCAGTCACGAAAGCTTTAAATCGAAATCTTCTTGGTTCTTTCGGTAAAGTCACGTAGAAGGGAAATAATAAAGTAATAATAATAAAACATAAAAAAATACAATTCTCACGACGTTCCGGCCACAACGCAAGCAGCCGTCCTCAGGTGAAGAACAGGTCTGTCTGAAAGACAGTCACGACAGCTTTAAATCGAAATAATACAACAGGTGTGTTAAATTGTTAAAACACCAAACTGAAACCTTTTACAAGGAATCGTGTCCGCATTAACCACACGTACTTGTGATGAACATGCAAACAAAAAACATGGTCTGGTAGTAGATGATGATGCATTGTCTTTGAAACTGATTGGTCCACACCAGAGACAGCTTTCTTTAGAGCCTCGTCTGAGTTTATTTAGAGCTTAGGCTCTGATAGTAGCATGGTCTTTGTGCTGTTCGCCTTTTGGTGTCTTCTGGTCTAACTCTGTTGTTTTATCATTGCCGGAAAGGGTAAAACCTCGTCTTAGATTTATTCCGGAGTGTTCGCCTGAACACCTTCTTCACTTCTAGATTTGAAGCTTTCGTGCAGAGGTGGGACAAAGTCATTGTTATGCAAGTCCAAGTCGAGTCGCAAGTCATCAAATTCATGACTCGAGTCTGACTCGAGTCCAAGTCACATGACTCGAGTCCACACCTCTGCTTTCGTGACTGCAAGGATTCATATTCTTTGGTTTTTTTCTGTAAAGTCACGTAGGTAAAAAACAATTACAATAAAAAAAGTAAAATAAAATAAAAAATAAAAATTAATAAAAGTAAAATAAAAATAAAATAAAAATAAAATTAATTAGAGTAAAATAAAAATAAAATAAAATTAATAAAAGTTAAATAAAAATAAAAATAAAATTTATAAAAGTAAAATAAAAATCACGTCATTTTACGCCCTTGTTGGCCTCCCTGCACTGGCTTCCAGTTTCACTTGGAATACAGTTTAACATCCTTTTGTTAACTTACAAAGCAGTGAACCACCTTGCTCCAATCCTACATCATTGCCATGCTGCATCTCCATGTGCCTCTCCCTCGAGGTGCTTGAGATCTGGGGGATGCAGATCTTCTCTGTATTTCCAGATCGAGGCTTCTTCCGCCTGTGGGTGACCGAGAAATTGTCCCGTGTAGCCCCTGGGGCTATGGAACGCGCTTCCACGAGACGTCAGAAATCTCTCTATGGAGTCTGTGGACGTATTTTTTTTGCTTGTTAAATGCTTTCTTGAAACCTATTTATATGCTGCCGCTTATTAAACTTTTAGTTACTTTTTTATTTAAAACTTTCGTGACTGCAGGGATTTATATTCTTGGTTCTTTCGGTAAAGTCACGTTGAAGGGAAATAACTAAATAATATAAATATAAAACAATAAAAATTCTCACGACGTTAGGTGTTGGTTACTTTTTGTTTTTTTCGGTAAAGTCACGTATGTAAAAAAATGATAAAAATGAAAATAACTAAATTAAATCACAAATTAAATAAATAAAAATTAAAACAGCTAAATTCAATCACGAAGTTTCGGAAGCAACACAAGCCTCCGTCTTCAGGTGGAACCGCCACAGCAAAATTACTGTGGTGAATAAATAGGGCTGTTTAGAGAGCCGTGATTATATAGGGTAAGAGGGGGATGAGGAGCCAAGGAGGAGAAACTTTTAGTTATTTTAATAAATGGCTTTTTAATATGTATTTATTTATTTTTTTATCTTGAATATCTGCTGCTGATGTGTCCTGTACAGAAGCGCTTTGAGATTGCTGTATTTCAATGGAATTGCACTGGTCAACACACTTTTTCTGGCATAAGGTATTCCAACGGTTTTAAGGTAAATTTGGGGTGCTGATTCCAAATCTGGCATCAGTTTTTGTCTATCACAACAGGTTTTTGAGATATCAAAGATTGCATTTTCAATAAAAACTGCGGAAGAAAAATATTAAATAAATGTGGATATCTTCGTAAAATGATGTTATAAACACACTATCCTAAAAATACAGCACCATATTTTAACACTAAAGCAGTCACTGACTCGCAACAACTTGCAATCATAAGTGACAGAGTTAATTTCGGGTAAAATCAATGAAAATGGGGTATGCCGATAGCATAAAAATGAGATGTGATAGAGAAAATCTGAGATTAGATTTGGAATCGGCACCCTTAAATTAGTCTAAAACAGCTGCAAAAGTCCAGGCCAGAAAAAAATGTTTTTATTTTGTTGACCAGTGTTATTATCGTTGTTAAAAGTGTAACGATGTCCAGCACCGTATGAGGGTGTGGAGTGGCCGATATATATTCATACACCACACTCGGCCGCCTTTGTCTCCCCAACGCCGAGGTTTCACACCACCGAACCTGGGCCTCCCCTTGGTCATTGTTGTGTGTGTCTTTGTCTGCGCGCGTGTGCGTCTGTAAGTGTGTGGAGTGGTGGTGTAGCGGCTAGCGCTACGCTGCGCTACGAACCTGGCGACCCGAGTTCAATTCCCGCTCACGGCCAACACCCAGTGACGATTAATTATCTGAACCGGTCCTGGGCCTCTCCCAGGTTGACTCAGCCTAAACTGTCTCCCTCGCCACGAGGGAGACAAAGGCGGTCGGGCGTGGTGTTGGCCACCCACCCCCTCGAGTGCCGTGCCGGCCTTCATAGGTGCTCGCTAACAGCACTTGCCCCAACAGTCTGTAAGGCTATACGGGAGACCTTTGTCTTTTGTGTGTATGTGTGTGTGTGACATACACGCTCCGTGTTCATATACCATTATTCACGGGGTTATTGACAAGGTCGACACGGGCACACATTGCGCGTGACGCGCGTGCGCGTGCGCGTGCGTGCGTGCGTGTGTGCGACGCATTGAGGAGCGGTGGCATAGTGGTTAGCGCACTGCGTTATAACCACCGCTCGGGACCAACATCAGAGATCGGAACCGGTCCTGGTTCTCCCCCTTGGTTCGACTCAGCCTTAAACGGGTATACATCCTAATCTCGTGTCAACGTCAGCACTGGCGAGACAAAGGCAGCCGGGCGTGGTGCTGGCCATGCCACCACGTCATCGAAAACAGCACTTGCCCCAACAGCCCACTGAGCCTTGAAGGGGTTTCTTTGTCTTTGCTTGACATTTCGTCCATGAGTGGGCTCTTGATGGCAACGGCCTTAGTTTGAATTGGAATCAGGGTTGGCTCGGCCAGATAGATGATCGCCAGCGCCCACATCACTAGAGAAATGGCTCATTAACACCGTCATATCGAGAGGACCGCAGAGCTTGGTGGAGTGTTGCTACCGTCCTCCCGCCCCTCGTCTATGCGTCCTACTCCTGGCGCCTCTAAGTCGTCCTCTCTCTCTTTGAGTCGTGCGCTCTCTCTCTGAGTCGTCCTCTCTCTCTCTCTGAGTCGTCCTCTCTCTCTCTCTGAGTCGTCATCTCTCTCTCTCTGTCTCTCAGAGTCCCCCCTCTTTCTCTCTCTCTCTGAGTCGTCGTCTCTCTCTCTGAGTCGTCCTCTCTCTCTCTCTTTGCAACAGATGAGACGATGCCATACGGCGACGCGTTACAATCTTACATCGCTCTCATCTTCTTGTTTCTTTCGGTAAAGTCACGTAGTTTTTCGGTAAAGTCATACGTGACTTTACCGAAAGAACCAAGAAGATGAATCCCTGCAGTCACGAAAGCTTTAAATCGAAGTCGCTCTCATCGTCATCGATCGCAACTCGGTGAGCCAGCCAGTGGCCGTCTCGTGGGAGCACTTGAACCCGCCATGGCAATGTGGAGTTTTCCATCGCAACGGGCTCCTTTGCGAACAGCTAACGGCTCTCAACTCAGCAGATGATTCGGGGTGTGCGAACAAGAGGCTTCAGCACCCCCCTCCGCCTCGCCAAATCCACCCTCCCTCCCTCCCGAGCTTCAAATAATAAATCCCTGCGGAATGACGTCCCTGAGATATTCGGTTCGCCTTCTTCGAAGGACTCCCAGGTCAAGGCTCTGTTCCTGCTGCACAGCTGATCGAGGCTTTTGCCACGAGCGCAGCTCCCACACGTTGGAACGACGCGCTGCTTCGTGCCGTTTGCTTGCTCACAAGACAACCAGAGTCGTATTCTTAGGTTTATTCGGTAAAGTCACGTAGGTAAAAAAATTAAAATTAATAAAAGTGAAATAAAAATAAAATAGAAATCACGACGTTTCGGAGGCAACACAGGCTTCCGTCTTCAGGTGGAACTGTCACAGCACGATAGCTGTATCAAGTGATACAGCTATCGTACTGTGACAGTTCAAGTGATACAGCTATCGTGCTGTGACAGTTCCACCTGAAGACGGAAGCTTGTGTTGCCTCCGAAACGTCGTGATTTTTATTTTATTTTTATTTTACTTTTATTAATTTAAATTTTTTACCTACGTGACTTTACCGAAAAAACCTAAGAATATGAATCCTTGCAGTCACGAAAGCTTCAAATCTAGAACCAGAGTAGTCCCAGCTATTGCTTAAGTCTGTGCTTCGTAACATTTACTGCAGCCTTGCACCCCCCCGCCCACGTGTAGTTCACAATCATTAAAAAAAATGTACAATTTTAATAAATACATGGGGTTTTGTTGTAACTTGTGCCCAGTGCTGAATTTGTGTTTTAGATGATTTTCCTTGATAATTGTTTTTTTACCCTTCTATCTGGCAACACAACTGACACCGTTTATTTTCAGTTTTGTTGCCAGATAGAAGGGTAAAACACCAATTATCATATTTTTTTACTGGCAAATGAGGTTCCAATGATGATTTTCCTTTCTAAATTTGTTTTCTTTTTTAAAATATGGCCACGTCTCGCACCCCCAGACAAAGGGGCACCTCGCACACCCCCAGGTGAAAAAGAACCGCTGGTTTAAGTCCCGTCTTGAAAACTCACCACTTGAAATTGGCATTGAAACCCCCCCCCCCCCAATCCTCCACCCCCCTCCCCGTTCTTGCCGTAGATTTTGCAGGCCCTATTCATCTCCCGGATTTCCATACACGGTGGCAGCGCGCATTGGCGGGATCTACGGATGAAATGCACCAATTTATAAACGTAAATTATTATTAGGGGCCAATTGGCATGCCTTTGACAGCACTCAAATGTTGGGGGGGAAAAATTTAACAAAGGGATATGCTCATGAATTGTTTAACCCTTTTTAGCCACGTGACTGTGTGTGTGGGGGAGGAGCGGTGGTGCAGCGGTTAGCGCTACGCTGCGCTGCAAACCCGGCGACCCGGGTTCAATTCGCGCCCACGACCAACACCGGTGACGATTATTTGAAACGGTCCTGCCCCCCCCCCTAGGTAGACTCAGCCCCAAATGACTACCTGGTACGGTGTGTAAACATCGCCACTGAGGGAGACAAAGGCGGCCGGGCGTGGTGCTGACCACCCACCCCCCTGGTGTGCCGTGCCGGCCATCAAAGGTGCTCGCTAACAGCACTTGCCCCAACAATGTGTTAAGGCTACACGGGGGATCTTTGTCTTTGTTCCTTCGGTTCAATTTCATTAGCGGTGTAGCCGCGGACGAGAGAAGCTGTCAGGGCGCAGCGCGTTCGTCTGTTTGTATTTGCAAATAAATTAGAATAATTTCGCGTGTCCCCTCTCTGGGTTTTTTATTCCATCTCCAGAGCTTGGGGCGATGACGCTTCAATCAATTTGGGCCGATATTCAACAGGCGGCGCGTCCTAGAAAAGCGGACGCAGCGTGATGCCTGCTGCAGCAGCGTTTCAATCGGATCGTATTCATCGAGGGTCACTGACGGACGGAGCCGGCGAGATAAACTCTCTAAACGTGAGTTTGACATTTTTGTAAAAAAAATTTTTTTTTATCAAACGTCACAGTGATTTTTTTTGTACGCTCAAACTAAGCAATGGGGTTAGATTATATTGGATGATATTGGTCGCGAAAGCCTACGTGTTAAACTGACATCGTCTTTGTTAGCAGGCAATGTCCCCTAAATGCATACGGTACAGCAGGCGATAAAGTAACGATACCCCTTATAGCCTCGTAACAAACTGTCGATGCACGTGCCCTTATCGAGCACGGTTGGCTACGTACGGTGCGAAAGAAGTTCAAGGTACATGCGAAGGGGCTGGGTGGCCAACAACACGCCCGGCCGCCTTTGTCTCCCTAGTGGCGACGTTTAACACGTCGCACCAGGTACTCATTTGAGGCTGAGTGTACCTACATGAGGACCAGGAACGGTTCAGGTAATCGTGTTGGCCGTGAGCGGGACAACATTTACATGGTGTGTGTGGGGGGGGGGGGAACACCACCCTCTCCAAAGACAAAGGTCCCCATATAGCCTTAAACAGACGTTTGGGGCAAGTGCCGATAGCGAGCAGCACCGATGAATGTTTGGTGACGACACACGCTGATGATTTACACACCGCGTAACCAGGAACTCATGTTAAGGCTGAGCCGACCCAAGGTAATCGTCTCCGCTAAAGAGAACAACAAATATAACACGTCTAAACTATACACTATTTATGTTTTACCAGCTAATATCCACTTGAGCTCTATAGGTGTTTTTTTTCAGAAGAGCGACCTGGCCACAAATGATAGGTCAACGAAGTGGCTTATCACTTGGAAATATATAGCAACCAAATGCTCAAAACGCGTGTTTCTAAATGTGGAGGGAAAAGCTGCAGACAATTCCATACGACCACGGGCGGGGGAGAGAGAACCATTCAAACTCCAAATATCCAGCAGCAGGCGTCAGGGTCGGTATCGAACCCACGACCTCCTGTAGACCAGGCGAGGTGGTCAACATCTCGCCACGAATTCGAGCTCGGGTCGGCGGATTGGCACAGCGTGCTAACCACTGCCCCCCCTCCCCCCACACACATCCACACACGTGCAGTCACATTCATCTTAGCCGTCGTCAATTAAGACGATCATCAGTCATCCTTGCCAACGCGCCGTGTGTGGCCTCGACTCCCCCCTCCTGCTCCCCCTCCTGCTGCCCCCACCTCCCCCTCCTGCTGCCCCCACCTCCCCCTCCTGCTGCCCCCTCCTGCTCCACCCAACTCCCCCACCTCCTCCTCCGAGTCTAGCGCCGACACCGCTGATTACGCAACCCCTGGCATGTCCGCTCATGCCACTACTCGCACGGACACGCAAAGATGCCCCCCCCCCCCCGTGTAGCCTCCAATGGACTGCTGGGGGCATGTGCCGTGAGCAATCAGCTCCTATGAAGGCCGGCACGGCACACGAGGGGGTGGCCAGCACCACGCCCGGCCGCCTTTGTCTCCCCAGTGGCGGTGATTACACACCGCACCAGGTACTCATTTGAGACTGAGTACACCTAGGGGAGGCCCAGAACCGGTTCAGATAATCGTCACCCGCCGTTGGGCGCGAGCGGGAATCGAGCTCGGGTCTCCGGTTTCGTAGCGCAGAGCTGCGCTAACCGCTGCGCCACCGCTCCCCGTGCGCAGCCACCCGCAGAAAGGCAAACAAAAACATCCGCACACAATTCAATGCGCGCAATTTTTGGAATCATATGTTGGGTAAATTATGGCACATTTTGCAAAATCGACCTCTTTAAACGTGTCTGCACCGTCTCACTGGAACTAAAGTTAACGGCGGGTAGTGTTATTATTGTTGTTGTTGTTGTTGTTGCTGTTGTTGTGTTCCCGGAAAGAACAGAGAGTGGGGTGTAATTTGGCGTCCTTGGCGGGTGGCTGCGTGTCGAGACGCACGCAGTGGTCACAGAGACACGAGGACGCCTTCATGCAGCTCGCGTGGACGACTGAGAAAACGACTTCGCGACTTTCAGGACCGTTTCTCCTTCTTCGCATTCGTCTCCATCATCATCATCATCTTCTTATTTTCTGTCATCTTCGTCTTCATCTTTCTTTCTTCATTCCTCCTTCTTCGTTGGGCCAGACTCGCGTCGTCGTGAAACGGTGAAAAGAACATTAACATCTCCACATCTGCTGCAATATTCGTCGTACATTGGTGACGATGATGAAGATAACGATGATGATGATGATGAAAATAATGATGATATTCATCATGAGAACGACGATGATGAGGGTGATGCAAATATCACCAATTTTTTCACCAAAGAGCTCGGGCGATTGAGCTTGAAACGAGCGAATCGGAGCCTTTCATCATTTCCTGGAGGTCATGTGTGTGCCACCTTTAAGACGCTGCAAGTTTTCAACAACGCGATTCTGCTCAAACTTTTACTGTCGGCACGACCTCGACTGCTGTTCACGGTAATTCAGAGTCTCCTGTGGCGTTGGCTCTTGTGAACGTGGGCCACGGTCATTACAACTTTGACCTCTGATGAGTACACCACCACACTGTGTACCATCACTCTTGTTCATCACCACAGGGTCATTATAACTTAGACAACTCTTGCTAAAACTGCACAGTGTTCTGTCCGTCTTACTTTTGTTCATCCAGATTTTTTTAAAGTAAAAATGCATTCTTCCGAGGCGGTCAGCTGTGTTTATATTAAGTTCGCGTGCTTGCTTGCCTGCTTAGGACCGTGCAAATCTTTCGGTCGTTTTTTAACCCACTTCCCGTGATCCAATCGAGCTGATATTTTCCACACAGACTCGTTGTGCCAGACAATTATTGTTCGTGAAAAAAAATTCCCAAAATTTAACACTTTTTAGGCAAAAACATTTATTTTGCATATATTCAAATAGAACGCATTCATGGCTTTGGCTGAACGTCAGAGTGTAAGAGCCCAGAGCGTAACCCCTCCACAGGCCGTGGCGGAGTAGCGCAGTTGGTAGCGCCCTCGCTTCCCATGCCAAAGGTCGCGGGATCGATCCCCGCGTCCTCCACAGGCGAATATATTTTAAAATCCTTTATATTAAGTTTGCGTGCTTGCGTGCTTGCGTGCTTGCGTGCTTGCGTGCTTGCGTGCTTGCGTGCTTGCGTGCTTGCGTGCTTGCGTGCTTGCGTGCTTGCGTGCTTGCGTGCTTAGGACCGTGCAAATCTTTCGCTCGTTTTTTAACCCACTTCCCGTGATCCAATCGAGCTGACATTTTCCACACAGACTCGTTGTGCCAGACAATTAATGTTCGTGAAAAAAAAATTCCCAAAATTTTACACTTTTTAGGCAAAAAAAATATTTTATATATATTCAAATAGAACTCATTCATGGCTTTGGCTGAACGTCACAGTATAAGAGCCCAGAGCGTAACCCCTCCACAGGCCGTGGCGGAGTAGCGCAGTTGGTAGCGCCCTCGCGTCCCATGCCAAAGATCGCGGGATCGATCCCCGCGTCCTCCACAGGCGAATGTATTTTTAAATCCTTTATATTAAGTTTGCTGCCACGCATATAAAGGATTTATAGTGAAAAACTTTGTTTTTACGGGTTATACTTATTCGAAACTGGATTTGTGTGTGTTCCAATACAATTCTTAATCGGCCCTCTCTGTGGTTGCCCCCCCCCCCATCGCAATACACGACCGATTTCGACTCTCAAAATACTGGCCCATTCAAAACATTTCAAAAGCTGTATTTGTTCAATATTTTTTTTAATTCTTTCTTGAGCACGCAATGTTTTTTTTTTCAGTGCTTTTATCTTCGCTGTTTACCGTTTCCCCAACTAAGTTTGAATAGGTTTGCAGTATTAGTTCTGTCCCGTTTTTTTTACGATTTAACTCTCATCGAGAACATCCAAGACGGGGTTTAAGTTCCCTAACGCGGATTCGCTTTGTGCGATTTCGCGCTGTAATACGCCGCTCACCTATATCTTCCCAATATATACAATCTTATCATGCGGCTCGAATTCGCTCAGATGCCGCTACGCTGTCGAACGCGGGACAACAGCGCGCGTGTGTGTGTGTGCTGTATGCGGTGAGCGCACTGCGCTACGAACCCGGAGACCCGAGTTCGATTCCCGCTCGCGGCCAACACCCAGTGACGATCACGTGAACTGTTCCTGGGCCTCTCCTAAGTCGATGAGTACCTGGTGCGGTGTGTAAACATCGCCACTGGGGAGACAAAGGCGGCCGGGCGTGGTGCTGGCCACCCACCCCCCTTCGCGTGCCGTTCCAGGCCTTAGTAGGTGCTATGCGAACAGCACTTGCCCCCGACGGTCAGCTAAGGCTACGCGGGGGATCTTTGTCTTTTGTGCGCGTGCACCTCTGCGGTAAACGAAATTCAACTCACGTTTCGGAACCGCAAACCTCGCTCCGTAAAGGTTAAGTGCATGGCGATTTAGGTTAAGCCTGAAGCTTTAATGCGCCCTGATCAAAGCACAATCAGCGATGCATAGCGACGACTCAATTTAGGCACCGCGCGCTCAGCCACGGTCACGTGCGGTTGTTGTTTTTGTTGTGGTTGCTGTTTCGGTTGTTGTTGTTGTTGCTGTTGTTTATGTATTTCATGGTTTGTTGATGTTTTAATTGTTATTGATGTCGTTGTTGTCTTTGTGGTTTTTGATGTTGATGTTTTTATAGTTTTTGTTGTTGATGTTTTTGTTGTTGCTGCTTTTCTTGTTGTTCTGCTCCGGGCGTTCATTAAACGTCGACGGTGATTGGATGACGCCAGCGGTGAGCGAGGGCGGTGATTAGCACCAGCAAGGCCCGATTCCATCCCCTTCGTCTCCCCGGTGCCGACATGCCCCACCCGCATGGCGGCAATCATTTGGGGGGGGGGGGGGGCTTCTCCCGCGTTCTGTCTGCGAGCACCTATTAAGGCTGACGCAGCCGGCACGTGCTTTTGACCAAAGGCTGCCCGCAGGCGAACAGTGAACGAAGACAACGCAAAGACGCCAAAGCATCGCATGGCTCGGGTTGAGCCCTTAACATCCTTTGTGCCGGTACCAAGACGGTTACAAAAAACCGGGGTAATGTTTGTTTGTTTTGACATTAATATTTGCATTTATATCAGCAAGGGCAAACGCATTTTCTTAGTTATTTTTTTTTTATCGAAAGAGAGTTCCAATAGTTACTCTCGAGTCTGCGTCGCGAGCCGACCAACCGACTGATGGGAACTCCAGGGGAGGACATGATGAGACGTTGCCGCTCAGCATCAGCATTAATAAACGCTGGCATTTCGTAAAAGGCAAAAGGGTGAGCGATTATTTACAAAAAATTAACCCGTAAAAACAAAGTTTTTCACTATAAATCCTTTATATGCGTGGCGGCTAGAGTCCTCTCGTCCTCTGGCTTGAGATGGCTGCCACCTATGGGTCAGATGATTGCCTGGCAGCATTAAGCAATTGGAAATTAAATATATATATTTTTTCCTAAAAAGTGTAAAATTTTGCAAAATTTTTTACACGAAAATTAATTGTCACGCACAACGAGCCTGTGTGGAAAATATCAGCTCGATTGGATCACGGGAAGTGGGTTAAAAAACGACCGAAAGATTTGCACGGTCGTAAGCAAGCAAGCAAGCACGCAAGCACGCAAGCAAGCAAGCAAGCGAACTTAATATAAAGGATTTAATAAACGCTGGCATTTCGTAAAAGGCAAAAGGGTGAGCGATTATTTACAAAAACATGTAATCTCCATCCTACACCGGGAAGAACAATTTATCCCGCTGTTGTTGTTGATTGTTTACTAGCACGCTACTGGCAAGTGTCCGATTCCACACTCGGGGACATCCTCGTTGATCGGATCTCACCGGTTTCAGTTTCATTTCTTAGGTACAGTATAACCCTGTGAGCCATGCGGCTCTTGACTCGAGTGCAACCGCAACAAACAAAAACACGAACAAGAAACATCTTAAAGTGACTACGCGCAAACAGAAAAATCCAAGAAAAAACAGCAAAGTCTTCCAGAAAAAAACACTGCATTTAAACGCTGTGTGCAAAAATCACAGTGGGTGCAAGTCAAACAATAACAACCATAAGATAATGTAGATTAAAGTTATCAGGCTACATTCTGTACTACAACAAACAAACAAACATGGCTAAACCAAAACGTTTTCAAAGTCACCAAAATAAAGCTATAAAAACAATGTAATAGTGATCATAGGAACAGTGATCAGGAGCTGTAACTGTGTAATATTATCAAGACTTGCTTTTCATTTTCACCGCTAAAATAAATGCCCAGCACAGTAAGAACAAGCTTTACGAAGGATTCCCTACGTCACCTGAGTCCAAATTGGCAGCATTTTTAAATTAAGTTATTCAATCAATTGCGGTGCAATCAATTGCTAATGTGCTACAGATTAAATGAAAGCAGTGGGGGGGGGTGGGCTCAAGTCTATTGTTCGTGTACAGTTGTTTATCTACTGCTGGATGAGGACACCCCCACGCCCCTTCACCCCACCACCACCTACCAAACTGTGCAAATCGTGAGAGATGTTTGGCCATACTTCCCCGCACTGGTCCATGCAGTTTGTCGAATCGGAACGTGAGCCGGGCCTCGGAATTGTTAATTATGTAAATAATATCATCATTATTATCAAGGGTGCTACGGTGGCAAAATGTTATCTACCTCTCCTCGTGTACAGGAAGTCGTGGGTTCGTTCCTGACCCCGACGCCGGCTGCTGTATATTTGGAGTTTACGGTGTCTCTCTCTCTCTCTCATCATCATCACGGTGGCTAGGAGATGTTAACTACCTCGCCTGGTGTGCAGGAGGTCGTGGGTTCGTTCCTGACCCCGACGCCTGCTATATATTTGGAGTTTGCAGTGTCTCTCTCTCTCTCTCATCATCATCACGGTGGCTAGGAGATGTTAACTACCTCTCCTGGTATACAGGAAGTCGTGGGTTCGTTCCTTACCCCGACGCCTGCTGCTGTATATTTGGAGTTTACGGTGTCTCTCTCTCTCTCTCTCATCATCATCACGGTGGCTAGGAGATGTTAACTACCTCGCCTGGTGTGCAGGAGGTCGTGGGTTCGTTCCTGACCCCGACGCCTGCTATATATTTGGAGTTTGCAGTGTCTCTCTCTCTCTCATCATCATCACGGTGGCTAGGAGATGTTAACTACCTCTCCTGGTATACAGGAAGTCGTGGGTTCGTTCCTTACCCCGACGCCTGCTGCTGTATATTTGGAGTTTGCGGTGTCTCTCTCTCGCCGTGGAGTTTTTCTCCGGGTCCTCCGGGTTTTTCCCAGGACATTTTAGAATCATCGTCACGCGCACTCTTTGCTTCTTTCAGTAAAGTGAATACAAATAATAATAATAAAAATAAAAGAAAAATAATAAACAACACAAAACCATATTCTTGGTTCTTTCGGTAAAGTCACGTAGCAGGGAAATAAAAATAATTGTATTGTTTAATTTTTATTATTTTATTATTTCCCTTCTACGTGACTTTACCGAAAGAACCAATAATTTAACACAAAACCACTAATGCAGACTGTAGCCATCATCACGCCTCTATTGTATTTGGCTGCTTTACATTTCATCGCGATACACCACTTTGTTGAGCTATCATTTGTGGCCAGGTCGCTTCTGAATAAATAGCTGTATAGTTCAGTGGGCCTTACCTGGTGAGATAAAAAAAAATTGCTGAGTTTTTTTTTTATAAATATCATGCTTCGCTTCACCTCGTAAAGCGTCGCTGAGTTGTATGACTCTTCTTTTCGTTGTCCTTCCCCCGCACCTCCGATTAGCACGGCTGGCTACGTACGGTGCGAAAGAAGTTCAACACACATGTCGTACGTGCATAGGAGGGTCCTGCCGGCTACATTTGGTGGCTGTTTGTCAGATGTTTTCAGCCAATTCATGATGAGTCGTTTCTTTCTTTTTAAATCCTTTATATTAAGTTCACTTGCTTGCTTGCTTGCGCGCTTACGACCGTGCAAATCGTTCGGTCGTTTTTTAACCCACTTCCCGTGATCCAATCGAGCTGACATTTTGCACACATACTCGTTGTGCGTGACAATTGATTTTCGTGAAAAAAAATTCCCAAAATTTTACACTTTTTTGGTAAAACAAAATTATATTTAATTACCAATTGCTTAATGGTGGCAGGCAATCATCTGACCCATAGGTGGCAGCCATCTCAAGCCAGACAACGAGAGGACTCTAGCCGCCCGTTTCAAAGACCAATGTGAATGGGTTGTGGCCCATTGAACACGCAAATAAAGGATTTATAGTGAAAAACTTTGTTTTAACGGGTTAATTTTTTTTATCCATTACCGTTCACTCGGGCAGCCGGGAAAATGAAACCTCAGGCGCGCGAGGGGGCAGCATTCTACACCCGCACAGATGGAAAAGGATGGAGATGAGTCCACACACTGTGCTGTTACTGCCCTCTACTGGCAAACCAGGAACACACACCTCCTGGACGCCCGACCACGTGAAAACGGGGAGTGTCACAATAACGTCTGTGTGTGTGGGGGTGTGTGGTGATCCACCAGTGGCGATGTTTACTCACCGCACCAGGTACTCATTTGAGGCTGAGTCGACCTAGGGGAGGGCCCAAGACCGGTTCAGATAATCGCCACCGGTGTTGGCCGCGAGCAGGGAAATCGACCTAAAGGCGGCCGGGCGTGGTGCTGGCTACCCACCCACCCACCTCCTCGTGTGCCACAGAGCCGACCTTCATAGGTGCTGCTCGCTAACAGCACTTGCCCCAACAGTCTGTTGAGTGGCCGTCCATAAATGACGTCACGCACCTGGGGGGGGGGGGTTCAGACAGGGGGGGGGGGGGGGTTTGAGAAATGTGACATCACATCAAAATGCGGAACTTTAAATACATATAGACAACACGTTCTAATTAATTAAATATACTTTTTAATAAATGTTTTCTCCTACAACATCAGAGTCACATTAAATACGCACTACAATGACAATAGTTTAAAGCGATTTGAAGCATGTTTAATTTTTTTTGGAGGGGGGGGGGGCAGAGCTTTGTGACATATTTAAGGAGGGGGGGGGGTCTGACTTTTTGTGACGCCGTGTGACGAGGGGGGGTTCGTCAAAAATCGTACAAAATCGCGTGACGTCATTTATGGACGGCCCCTGAGGCCCACACGGGGGGGGGGATCTTTGGTGATCCACCAACAGTCGCCTGCTGCTGCCCCCACGGTGCTGGGTCACTACAGGAAAGCCACGTGCAGCAGCAGCACGGGCTACCGGCTATTGATTAATGATCGGCTATTGATTAATGATCGGCTATTGATTAATGATCGGCTGTTGATGAGCAACGCGGGAACACGCCGTGCTTCGAACCCGCCGGCCCGAGTTCGATTCCGACTCACAGCCTACCAACACCAGTGACGATTGTCAGATCCGATCCCGTGCCTCCCCTATGTCTCTAATGAGTACCTGGTGCGGTGTGTAAACATCGCCACTGGGGAGACAAAGGCGGTCGGGCGTGGTGCTGGCCACCCACACCCTCGTGTACCGTTTCGGCCTTCATAGGTGCTCGCAAACAGCACTTGCCCCTACAGTCTGTCAAGGCTATACGGGGGATCTTTGTCTTTGTGGTGGTGGGGAGTGGTGGTGCAACGGTGAGCGCGCTGCACTGCGAACCCCTCGACCCCAGGTTCCGATTGCTCGCCCACGGCCACCAACACCGGTGACGATTATCTCAACCGGTTCTGGGCCTCCGAGAAAAATTCACGCGACCACCACCACCACGTTGAAGAGAGGGGGGGGGGGTAGAGAGAGAGGGAAGGAGGTAAGAAGGAGGAGAGCAGAGCGTGACATCTTTTGTGAAATATTTCATTTAAAAAAGGGGGGGGGGCACATAAAGCAAAGAATTGAAAAAAAAAATCTAAATGATGAACGAAGCAAATTTCCGACTACACCGAGCATCTTCTTGTTTCCTCTGATCGTAAGAAAAAAGAGAACGGGCATTGCCAAGGTCCGGGCTCGAACCCCACGGTCTCTCTCTACCCCGGCGTATCGAGACGCGCGGGGGAGAGAGAGAGCGCGAGAGAGAACCTCTTTAGCCATCGGCAGCAGCAGCGGCTCTGTCTCTTATTTTCTCGTTTGCCAGTTCTTACGATGATAACAATTTCTAGCAATAAATAAATTTGCACAGCCCACTAAGCTAATGACTGATCGCGCCAACAGTTACAGGCGCGCGCTGCGAATTACGCGGGGGGATATTGAATCTCAATGGGGCACTCGCTCGGTCGGGTTAAATAAAGGACATCAATCAAGCAATCAATATATAATCTTATTTAATGAACTTGTGTGATCGGCGGAGTGAAAACAAAACACACGCGCGCACACATCTCGCGCGCGTGTGCGTGTGTGTAGAGCTGCGCGTATAGGGGAGCGGTAGTGCAGTGGTTAGCTCTACGCTGCGCTACGAATCCGGCGAACCGGGGTTCGATTCCCGCTCACGGCCAACATCTAAACCGGTCCTGGGCCTCCCCTAAGTCGACTCAGCCTCAAATAGATACCTGGCGCGGTGCGTAAACATCGCCACTGGGGAGACAAAGGCGGCCGGGCGTGGTGTTGACCACCCACCCCCTCGTGTGCCGTGCCAAGCCTTCACCGGTGCTCGCTAACAGCACTTGCCCCAACAGTCTGTTCAGGCTACACGTGGGATCTTTGTCTTTGTAAATCGGTGGGGAGCCGTAGTGTAGCGGTTCACGCACCGCGCTACGAACCCGTCGACCCGAGTTCTATTCCCGCTCACTGCCACCAACACAAGTGACGATTATCTGAACCGGTCCTGGGCTTCCCCTAGGGTCGACTCAGCCTCAAATGAGCGTGATGCTGGCCAACCTAGCCGCTCGTGTGCCGTTCCGGCTTTCATCGGTGCTGCCCGCGAATGAGCAACTTGCCCCAACGGTATGTAAGAGGCTACACGGGGGATCTTTGTCTTTGTATCGAGCTCTTTGCCTCTCTCATCCTGGAACCCCCGTCTAAAGCCCCGTCTCTGGATCGTATTAATCTCTGTAGAGGATAGAGCCAGTGATGCATAACCGAATGTTCTTTACTTCACTGGCATGGCTATGTACGTACATCGCATGCGGTGCATACACGCACGCATATTTATATATATATCGTGTATCCCATTATAATACAAACTAAGTCGTAATAACATACTCCTGTATTCATTGCAGGAAAGGCACACTGAGGCGTAGGTGTCTTTTTTCAAGAGGATATATTTTCTTTCATGTTAAGATGTGTACGGCCAATGAATAATGATGAGCGTTGCATAAACACGAACGGAACGGACTGTTGGGGGCCAAGTGGTGGTAGCGAGTACTTATTGATTACTTATTGATTACTTATTGATTACTTATTGATTACTTATTGATTACTTATTGAGGCCGCACCACCCCGATTTGCACGAGGCACCGCGTCCTCGTGTCAGGGGTGAGTCGATATTCGCCACTGATGTTCGCCGTGAGCTTTGAGCAAAGGGGCCGTCCATAAATGACGTCACGCGATATTGAACGATTTTGGACCTCCCCCCCCCCTTTCGTCACACGGCGTCACAAAAAGTCAGACCCCCCTCAAATATGACGTCACAAAACTCTGCCCACCACCCGAAAATATAAAACATGCTTCAAATCGCTTTAAACTGTTGTCATTGTAGTGCGCGTTTAATGTGGCGCTGCACTCTGATGTTGTAGGAGAAAACATGTATCAAAAAGTATATTTAATTAAGTAGAACGTGTTGTTTATATTAATTTAAAGTTGCGAATTTTGATGTGACGTCACACACATTTCTCACCCCCCCCCCCTCGTCACACATCGTCACAAATGTCTGACCCCCCCACCCCCCCTAGGTGCGTGACGTCATTTATGGACGGCCCCAAACTCGGGGCTGCCAGGATTTGTAGCGCAGCATCGATAACGACCACGTAACCGCTGGCCCGCTCTGCCATACGAAAGGCACAGATCGCCCGTATAGCCTTCACCAGGCTCTTGGGGCAAGAGCTGTGAGGACGGCTAAGCACAAGAGTTGGGGGGAGGGGTGGGGGATAGCCAACCTCACGCCCGGCCGCCTTTGTCTCTCCAGTAACGATGTTTCCTCGGGCACCTATGAACGGCACGCGAGGGGGTAGGTGGCCAGCACCACGATGTTTACACACCGCACCAAGTACTCTTTTGAGGCTGAGTCGACCTAGGGGAGGCCCACGACCGGCTCAGATGATCCTTCACCGGCGTTGGCCGTGAGCGGGAATCGAACTCGGGTCTCCGGTTTCGTAGCGCAGCGCTGCGCTAACCGCTGCGCCACCGCTCCCCGTACGCAGCCACCCGCAGAAAGGCAAACAAATACATCCGCCCACAATGCAATGCGCGCAATTTTTGGAATCACATGTTGGGTAAATTATGGCACATTTTGCAAAATCGACCTCTTTAAACGTGTCTGCACCGTCTGACTGGAACTCGCCGGCTCCGTACCACGACGCACTGGCGCTCCCCGTAACTCGATCTATAACGCAGGACACTCACGCACAGATTGGCGATGACTTTGAAGTCCAAACCAGACAGAGGTCGCCGTGCCGCGTTCATCAATCGGGCCGCGTGACTCTGGGAGGGCAGATACAGGAGACGGATGCTGGCCCTGAAAGCGGAGACCGCGCATTGGTTTATCTCCCTGCCTTTGCTACCTCAAAGGCTCCCACGAACGCATCTCGACAATAGAGACGGTCATAATAACTCTTATGATTTTTTCTAAAATATATAGATTCATCATCAGCGTCATCATTATCATCATAAGCCATGATCTATCCACTGCTCGATGACTGACTTTGAAATGTTGGCAGGTAAGACCCATTGAGCTGTATAGCTTCATTGATTCGAAGCTTTCGTGACTGCAGGAATCCATACTCTTTGGTTCTTTCGGTAAAGTTACGTAGGTAGAAAATAAAATAAATCACGACGTTTCGGGCGCAACACAAGCGTCCATCATCAGGTGGGAAAGCATGGTCTGATGCTGAGGCAGACTGTTTTAAAAGGTTTGAAATGGGTGTAGCTCAAGGGTCATAGAGAAGTGGCCAGGGCTAGTGATGCTAATGTGAGAAACTAACTTGCTGATGCATTCTGGGTGCCCATCGTTCGAATACGGATCGTGTGTGGACAAGCTTCCAATCGCTTTAGAATCCATAATCAACGTTTTTGGGTTTAGATCGCGTTATTTATAAATGTGTCGTAACCCTCCACCACCCGACACGGCCAATCAGTAAAAAAGTGTCACGTTGACAAAAGACAAATTAGTTCACTGCTTTAGCCCACCGGTGTGTTGAAGCGCGATAGTGTTGTGGTTTCACGCTTCAACACACCGGTGGGCTAAAGCAGTGAACTAATTTGTCTTTTGTCAACGTGACACATTTTTACTGATTGGCCGTGTCGGGTGGGGGAGGGTTACGACACATTTATAAATAACGCGATCTAAACCCAAAAACGTTGATTATGAATAATATTGGTCGCGAAAGCCTACGTGTTAAACGCTTTCGAATCATAATCTTTATTGACACTGGAGGAATACGATGAGCTATAAAGCTGTTTTAAACTAAATAAAAAGGAAACGATTTTTTTTTATTTTACCAGGCAAGGCCAACTGAGCTATGTAGCTCTTTTTCAGAAGCGATCTGGACACAAATGATAGCCCAATAAAGTGGATTATCACGTCAAAATATATAGCAGTAGCCAAATGCAATAAACATATGTTTCTAAATGTGCAGGGAAACGCTGAATTCCCGGAAAAAATTTCAAGCGACCACGGGGAGAGAGACACGTAAAAAAAAATATACAGCAGGCATCAGGATCGGGATCGAACCCACGACCTCCTGTATACCAGGCGAGGTAGTTAACATTTCCTATCCACCGTGAAGATGATGATAGTGAGAGACACGCAAACTCTAAATATACAGCAGGCGTCAGAGTGGGAATCGCAGCCACGACCTCCTGCATACCAGGCGAGGTAGTTAACATCTCCTTGCCACCGTGATGATGATGATGAGAGAGAGAGACACGCAAACTCTAAATATACAGCAGGCGCCATGGTGGGGATGGAAGCCACGACCTCCTGTATACCAGGCAATGTAGTTAACATATCCTAGCCACAGTCGTGATGATGATAGTGAGAGACACGCAAACTCTAAATATACAGCAGCAGGAGTCAGGGTGGGAATCGAAGCCACGACCTCCTGCATACCAGGCGAGGTAGTTAACATTTCGCCACCAGCGTTGTCGAATTGGGTTTTGGGAGAAGCCACGGCATCAGCTCGCCATTGACGAATGGAGCTCTGTGCATCGGGGTTACCTAGCGCAGATTGCAGCTTGAACCAGGCAAGGCAGTTAACGTCACAATAACTCCTGTCGGCGCATGGGGTCACAGAGTTACAGAAAGCGTGAATCGAGGTCAGTGCCAGGTGGCGGCACGGCACGGGGAAGAAGAGATTGGCACAGAGCCCGGCAGTGAGAAGGTTGGCACGCAGGCACCCGACACGGCTAACACGACAAATTCACGGACGCCCGTGTCGATCTCTCGCAAAGGGGACGTCACAATTACACCTACGGAGCAATTTCCATCAGTCGAATTGAGCCCCTGGGGGGAATCGTGGCAGTTTATAACAAAACAAAAAAGCAGCAATTTTACCCCAAAGCGCAGTAGGGAACAATTCAGTTTTGGCTCTGACTTACACATAGACCCAGGGACTTACTTAGAGACCCATAGACCTACATAGAGACCCATACTCATATGTGATTCCATAAACACATATGTTGTGGCTTGGCTCTCCAACACACCGGTTAGTGCTGTACTAGTGACGAATTGGCCACGTTCAGTTTACGTGACAACCCTCACTAGTTGGCTGTGTCGGGTGGTGGCGGATTTAACGACACATTTATACATTTACACGATCTAACCCCCAACAAATATATATTTTATGGTACAAGCAACATCCACACGCACACATGATATTACTCATCAGCAGAGCCAATGCTTGCTTGAACCGATGACGCCAGCCAATGACCGACTACTTTATTTTGTTCACGTGGAGAGACAGATGTGTGAATGAGATGTAAAACCTGCTTGTAGATCTTGATCTTGAGAGATGCTGAGCCACAGTCGC
>NC_136144.1:5729719-5884719 GCF_965212315.1 Lampetra planeri | reverse complement strand
ACCCACTGTACCCCCACCCCCTCCCCCCTCCTCTCACAACCCACCCACCCTGCCCCCACTCCCTCCCCCCGCCTCTCACAGCCCACCCACCCTGCCCCCCCCCCACCTCTCACAACCCACCCTGCCCCCACTCCTTCCCCCAACCTCTCACAACCCACCCACCTGTCCCACTCCCTCCCCCCACCTCTCATAACCCACCCACAGGGCCCCCACTCCCTCCCCCACCTCTCACAACCCACCCACCCTGCCCCACTCCCTCCCCCCACCTCTCACAACCCACCCACCCTGCCCCACTCCTTCCCCCCACCTCTCACAACCCACCCACCCTGCCCCACTCCCTCCCCCCACCTCTCACAACCCACCCACCCTGCCCCACTCCCTCCCCCCACCTCTCACGACCCACCCACCCTGCCCCACTCCCTCCCCGCACCTCTCACAACCCACCCACCCTGCCCGACTCCCTCCCCCCACCTCTCACAACCCACCCACCCTGCCCCACTCCCTCCCCCCACCTCTCACAACCCACCCACCCTGCCCCCACTCCCCGCCCCCCCCTTCGGCCACCCACAGCCCCAAGGTTCGTGGCACTCACACACAAACTAAAACGCTGCAGCTATAAAAAATTATACGGGGTGAACATTTCTGATAATTTGCAACAACACCACGAGAAATGTGCCGCCTCCGGGCTCTTTAAACCACCTGGAGAAGATTCCAGGCCACGTGTTGACAACGATGGCGAACAAGTGGAGAGCTTTTGAAGCTATGAACATTACATTTATTGTCATGTTACAGTGTATTATTCGCTCGTTTGCCATTAAAAACGAAAGTCCCATATACATGTTACCGTTTTTCAGAAGCACCCTGTGCATTGTTATTACACGCTTTCATTTCACTCACTCTCTCTGTTGTTGTCGTTGTTGTTGTTGTCGTTGTTGTTGTATCCTCAAATCTTGTAGCTCAATTTTAACCCACTTACCAATGTGGTATCGACTGCAAACTTGGTATACTTATGTCATACTGATGTCAATACTATATTCTATAATAAAAAATAATAATATTTTTTTTAACATAATTTTTTACATGTTATGTTTCGGCTTGGCTCTAATTGTCCACGCTCAACTCACGTTGGCTGTAATTGGCCACGGCCCCTTACGTTATGGACAGCTTCGGGGCCACTTCCTGGAGTCGTGGAGTTCTTCCATTACTCGTAAATTTAAAAAAGCGTGTTTTTTTAAAGTGTTTCTAAATATTACTTATTTTTTACCCTTGTAAGGGCCCCACTGAGCAATCCAGTAATCTTTCTGGCCTTCACAAATGATAGCTCAAAGAAGGCGGAGGCTTTTATCGTCATCGTGTGCAAATTCACAGAAGCCAAATACGTGACGTTGATTCTAAATGTGGAGGGGAAAAAACCGGTGGACTTTATTGGTGACCAGACCGAGACCATCAAATCGATTGAATACTATTAAACTACACTATTCTGTGGTTCTTTCGGTAAAGTCACGTGAAAGAAAATAAATTAAATTATAATTTTTTTTAATTTCTAGAAAATAAATTAAATAATAATCACTTAATTTAGTTTATTTCTACGTGACTTTACCGAAATAACTAAACAGTAATTCCTGCAGTCACGAAAGCTTCAAATCAAGTTTAAACTACACTATTTTTTATTTTCATTTTACCAGGTAAGGCCCACTGAGCTATATCGCACCTGTTTTTAGAAGCGACCTGGCAACAAACGATAGCTCAACAAAGTGGCTTATCATGTAAAATGTATGGCAGCCACATCCTCTAAAAGCGTGACGTTGATGCTAAATGTGGAGTTAAAAACTCGGAGGACCCGAAGAAAAATCTACGCGACCACGGTCAGATAGAGAGAGAGAGGCACGCAAACTCCAAATATACAGCAGCAGGCGTCAGGGTTGGGATCTAACGCACGACCTCCTGTGTACCAGGCGAGGCGGTTAGCATCTCCTAGCCACCACGACTTGAGTCGCATCTCAGACTGACTGCAGCTCAGAGGTCGCAACCGGGTACCCGATACCCGTACCCTACCCGATACCCGGCTACCCGTACCCAGCCGGGTACGGGTACCCGTTTGCGACTCTGGTGCGGCCGGGTACGGGTAGGCCGTGAGTCACCGGTGAGTAACCGTTTGTCACTCATTTCGGGTTGGGTACGGGTACGGGTATCCGTTTGCGACCCTGGTGCGGCCGGGTACGGGTACGGGTAAGGAATCAAAACCCGTTTGCGACCTCTGCTGCAGCTGCTCACGCCTCGAGCCGACGCCGGTGTTCGTGCGAAGTGGCTGTGTGTGTGTGACGAGGTGAGCACTCGAAGAGACCGAGAGAGATACAGGATCACTGGCGGAGCCAGTGGGGGGGGGGGGGGGGTGGCACGTGCCCCCACCCCCCCCCCCCCCCAATGATCCGATCGAAATCCCTAATTTCGATCGGATCATTTGGGTTTATTAGTAATAAATCGGTATTTTGCTACCTCCACTGCCACTGTGTAGCATATTATTATTACGTGCCAGGCACTCTATGAGATGATGGGACAATAGTCTGAGTCCATAATTGGTAATAAGTGACGGCAAAGCGGTTATAAGTGACTCACAGAATTGTGCGCAGTTGAGTATAAAGCACGCGACTTCCCTGAAGGCATCAAACACCTTCAGCGAGCGCGATGCCGATCACACAACGCGGTTCGAATTCGACCCTCGATCGACGGCTGCGCCATCGCCGCACACGCGTCGAATACAAAGCAAGGGACAAGTCCTTACTCACTAACAACTCCTCGATCATTTTTCATTGCTGGAGGGGTTGCCCCCCCCCCCTACCTGCAAATCCTGCCTCCGCCATTACACAGGATGGACGTCTGATTTGCAAGAGTGATCACCAGAATGACGATAGCAAAGCGAACACAAATCATCCACAAGAGACGCTTGGTTTCATTTTTTTCCCCACCGGGTAGAGGGGGGCGTTAGATCGCGTAAATATATAAACGTGTCGTTAGACCTGACACCTGACCACCACCTGGCCACAATCTGGCCGTGTCAGGTTTAACGACACGTTTCTATATTCGCGCGATCTGAACCCCATCACCTGTGAACCCATACGGACTAGACTCCGTGTTTTTTGTCCAGGGAAATTGAGTTTTCAGCTCCACGCGGCATACTGCCGTTTCAATAGGGGCAAAAATAAATGTGTCTATTTGTTTGCGTTTATTCCTCGTGATGGGTCTTTGGAGGATGAGCGGTGAGATTTATAACGGATACTGGGTGACCAATAAGGTCTGGATTGGTCTGTAATAAGGTTGGGCACCGATAAGGGGTTGACAGGTACGCTACTATACACTACACTGCTATACACTACACTACTATACACTACACTGCTATACACTACACTACTATACACTACACTGCTATACACTACACTACTATACACTACACTGCTATACACTACACTACTATACACTACACTGCTATACACTACACTACTATACACTACACTACTATACACTACACTACTATACACTACACTACTATACAATATACACTACTATACACTACACTACTATACACTACTATACACTACTATACACTACACTACTATACACTACTATACACTACACTATTATACACTATACACTACACTATGCACTACACTACTATACACTACACTAGTACACTACTATACACTACACTACTATACACTACTATACACTACTATACACTACACTACTATACACTACTATACACTACACTATTATACACTATACACTACACTATGCACTACACTACTATACACTACACTAGTACACTACTATACACTACACTACTATACACTACTATACACTACACTACTATACACTACTATACACTACACTACTATACACTACACTACTATACACTACACTAGTACACTACTATACACTACACTACTATACACTACACTACTATACACTACACTACTATACACTACTACTATAC
This sequence comes from Lampetra planeri, assembly GCF_965212315.1. Classification (NCBI taxonomy): domain Eukaryota; kingdom Metazoa; phylum Chordata; class Hyperoartia; order Petromyzontiformes; family Petromyzontidae; genus Lampetra; species Lampetra planeri. The sequence goes on along the minus strand of NC_136144.1, from coordinate 5,880,728 downwards.
AATACACTATACACTACACTAGTACACTACTATACACTACACTACTATACACTACACTACTATACACTACAATATACTACACTTCTATACCACCCATACTTGTCGACCCATACGGTTTACCCCGTATTCTTGTAGAGGGAAATTGAGTTATCAGCTCCATACGGCGTACGGCCGTTTCAATTCTGGCCAAAAAAAATGTTTTGTCTCTTTGTTTGCGTTTCTCCCCTGTGATGGGACTTTGTAGGATGAACGTTAATTTTTACAAGGGGCACGGGGTGACCAATAAGATCTGGATTGATCTATAATAAGGTAGGGCACCGATAAGGGGTTGACAAGGTACGTAACCCGACAAAAACAACCTCTATTATCGCGAATATTGTTCGCGAAAAAAATGCAACTTCCGCGTTGCGCGATGACCGATTGACAATATTTGTAAAGGCGGTTCCACGCTGTGCACTGCCCCCAGGTTGATCACAGCCCAAAGTGAACACAGGCGCACCGCAGAGACGTTGAACATTAAAACGGATGTAGGGCGAGGATGGCACTGATATGAAAACTGAACCAAAATAGCACCTCGCAATCGTTGTCGTTGTCATCATCGGCGGCATGGTCGATCAACTGCTGGATGAAGGTCCTGCCCCAAAATCCATCACCGTCTCTCGCAATCATCGTCATCATCATCATCGGCCATGATGATGCATCATTGCTTCACTTCGAGGGCGTGCGTTAGCAAGGTGTGTGTTTCACAGTGTGTGTTAGCGTGTGTTTGTGTTAGTAAGGACGTGTGTTTCACAGTGTGTATTAGCGTGTGTTTGTGTTACTAAGGTCTGTGTTTCACAGTGTGTATTAGCGTGTGTTTGTGTTAGCAAGGCGTGTGTGTTTCACAGTGTGTATTAGCGTGTGTTTGTGTTAGTAAGGACGTGTGTTTCACAGTGTGTATTAGCGTGTGTTTGTGTTACTAAGGTCTGTGTTTCACTGTGTGTATTAGCGTGTGTTTGTGTTAGTAAGGTTTGTGTTTCACAGTGTGTATTAGCGTGTGTTTGTGTTAGCAAGGCGTGTGTTTCACAGTGTGTATTAGCGTGTGTTTGTGTTAGCAAGGACGTGTGTTTCACAGTGTGTATTAGTGTGTGTTTGTGTTAGCAAGGCGTGTGTTTCACAGTGTGTATTAGTGTGTGTTTGTGTTAGTAAGGACGTGTGTTTCACAGTGTGTATTAGTGTGTGTTTGTGTTAGCAAGGCGTGTGTTTCACAGTGTGTATTAGCGTGTGTTTGTGTTAGCAAGGCGTGTGTTTCACAGTGTGTATTAGCGTGTGTTTGTGTTAGTAAGGACGTGTGTTTCACAGTGTGCATTAGTATGTGTTTGTGTTAGCAAGGCGTGTGTTTCACAGTGTGCATTAGCGTGTGTTTGTGTTAGCAAGGCGTGTGTTTCACAGTGTGTATTAGCGTGTGTTTGTGTTAGCAAGGCGTGTGTTTCACAGTGTGTATTAGCGTGTGTTTGTGTTAGCAAGGCGTGTGTTTCACAGTGTGTATTAGCGTGTGTTTGTGTTAGCAAGGCGTGTGTGTTTCACAGTGTGTATTAGCGTGTGTTTGTGTTAGTAAGGACGTGTGTTTCACAGTGTGTATTAGTGTGTGTTTGTGTTAGTAAGGTGTGTGTTTCACAGTGTGTATTAGCGTGTGTTTGTGTTAGTAAGGACGTGTGTTTCACAGTGTGTATTAGCGTGTGTTTGTGTTAGTAAGGACGTGTGTTTCACAGTGTGCATTAGTGTGTGTTTGTGTTAGTAAGGACGTGTGTTTCACAGTGTGCATTAGTGTGTGTTTGTGTTAGTAAGGACGTGTGTTTCACAGTGTGCATTAGTGTGTGTTTGTGTTAGTAAGGACGTGTGTTTCACAGTGTGCATTAGTGTGTGTTTGTGTTAGTAAGGACGTGTGTTTCACAGTGTGTATTAGCGTGTGTTTGTGTTAGTAAGGACGTGTGTTTCACAGTGTGTATTAGCGTGTGTTTGTGTTACTAAGGTCTGTGTTTCACAGTGTATATTAGCGTGTGTTTGTGTTAGTAAGGTTTGTGTTTCACAGTGTGTATTAGTGTGTGTTTGTGTTAGTAAGGACGTGTGTTTCACAGTGTGTATTAGCGTGTGTTTGTGTTAGTAAGGACGTGTGTTTCACAGTGTGTATTAGCGTGTGTTTGTGTTAGCAAGGCGTGTGTTTCACAGTGTGTATTAGCGTGTGTTTGTGTTAGCAAGGCGTGTGTTTCACAGTGTGTATTAGCGTGTGTTTGTGTTAGTAAGGACGTGTGTTTCACAGTGTGTATTAGCGTGTGTTTGTGTTAGCAAGGCGTGTGTTTCACAGTGTGTATTAGCGTGTGTTTGTGTTAGCAAGGCGTGTGTTTCACAGTGTGTATTAGTGTGTGTTTGTGTTAGTAAGGACGTGTGTTTCACAGTGTGTATTAGCGTGTGTTTGTGTTAGCAAGGCGTGTGTTTCACAGTGTGTATTAGCGTGTGTTTGTGTTAGCAAGGCGTGTGTTTCACAGTGTGTATTAGCGTGTGTTTGTGTTAGCAAGGCGTGTGTTTCACAGTGTGTATTAGCGTGTGTTTGTGTTAGCAAGGCGTGTGTTTCACAGTGTGTATTAGCGTGTGTTTGTGTTAGCAAGGCGTGTGTTTCACAGTGTGTATTAGCGTGTGTTTGTGTTAGCAAGGACGTGTGTTTCACAGTGTGTATTAGCGTGTGTTTGTGTTAGCAAGGCGTGTGTTTCACAGTGTGTATTAGCGTGTGTTTGTGTTAGTAAGGACGTGTGTTTCACAGTGTGTATTAGCGTGTGTTTGTGTTAGCAAGGCGTGTGTTTCACAGTGTGTATTAGCGTGTGTTTGTGTTAGCAAGGCGTGTGTTTCACAGTGTGTATTAGCGTGTGTTAGTGTGTAAGCAAGGAATGGCCCATATGCGACGTGCATGTAGAGTTCATTTAATCATCACCATCAGCGACGGTCAATCAATCCACTGCTGGATGAAGGTCCTGCCCCAAATCCATCACCGCCTCCTGCAATCATCGTCGTCATCATCATCATCATCATCGGCCATGGTCAATCCACTGCTGGATGGAGGCCTCCCCAAGTCACCAGCGCCAACTCACTTCTCACATTCCTGCGATGCTACAAATCTTCCCGCACACAAATGGATTTCATCGATTCCATCTCTTCCGTGGACGCGACCGCTCGTCCAATTTTGTGGTAGTTTATTTATTTTCATGCCGATCAGGGGACTGTTTATTGAGCCCGGGCAAAGCAAAGCTTGGTGGGGGGTGGGGGGTGCGGGAGGATGATGCGGCCTAACACCCGCTTGAGTGAGAAACGTGACTTCACGAAGCCTCGTGTCTTTCCGCGTGAGCCCACAAAAATGCCTGCTGATCCGTGCTCTATATTTAAAATGAAAAAAAAAATGTGTGGAAATAAAATCGCAAGTGACCCTTGTGGCTCAGAGGTCAGCGAGCTGAGCCGGCACCAGCCAAGATCCTGGGTTCGAGTCCGGGTTTTAGGGGCAGCCGATAATCAACAAACTGGAATCCTCACGGTGTAATCTCTTCTACGTATATATATGTATGTCGTGCAACTTCTTTCGCGCCGTACGCAGCCAACCGTGCTAATCGGAGGGTTACGGGTGGTGGGGAGGCCTCCAAACTAACGCGTGAAATCTTCTTCTTTGGTTCTTTCGGTAAAGTCACGTAGAAGGGAAGTAATGAAATAATACAAATCCTGCAATAATGCACGGGCATAATATGACTTTGAAACCACCCGCCCACCTCCTACGCATTTCCCATAAATATGCTAAATTCCTCTTGATATGCAAATTATTGTATCAAGGCGCTTTTCTTCCCCTCTCCAACCCAGCTTAAATATACGCTCCGAGCTTGGTGGTGTTTCATTCTTCACCTGAGGATGGCTGCTTGCGTTGTGGCCGAAACGTCGTGAGAATTATTTCATTTTTATTATTTTATTACTTCCTTTCTACGTGACTTCACCGAAAGAGCCAAGAAGACGAATCCCTGCAGTCACGAAAGAAGCTTTAAATCGAAATTTAACGTGTGAAAATCAGTTTCGAAGAAATGAGTTTTTCAATCGAATGATTTTCTTCTCGTGTACGATGGCGACATGTTAAGCAGCCGAATGCGAATGTCGACGTCCGCTCCTGGCCACGCGACGAGAGGGCTTCAGGAAAGAGAGTTCCGTTCCTGTGGCTTCGCTATTTCCCTCCGTTGACATGAGCTTCAGCGCTTTCGCTTCGCGGTGCACGGCGAGTCGCCGAAAAGACGTGGAGCCGCTCGAGCTCGCACGCAGGCTGATTTCTACTCCACGCGCGTTAGTTAGAGCTGCGGCAATGCGTAGAGGGCATGACGTGGCGCCACGACGTCTTTGTTCCATGAACATTTTGATTCCAGGATTTGGTCGCCAGCCAATGACCCTAGATAGGGTAAAACAAAAGTTTTGCTGGCTGGCTGGCTGGATGACTGTGTGGACGTCACGTTCGGAAGGACGTTCGGGCTTGGCTTGTCATTTGTTCGAGTACAACTTACATCTGGGCCGTTGGTGTGGTCAAGATAAGCGGTGAGTTTCGTTCCCGTGTTAGTGAGTTGTGTGGTGAGCCTCGGTGCGGATTTCACTGGGTGGTTCTTGTTTATGAGCGTCACCGTGGCAGGATGTTAACTACCTCCCCTGATTTGCAGGAGGTCGTGGGTTCGATCCCGACCCGGACGCCTGCTGTATATTTGGAGTTTGCGTGTCTCTCTCTCTCTCTCTCCGTCGTTGCATGGATTTTTCTCCGGGTCCGCTGGTTTTTCCCTCCACATTTAGGATCAACATGACGCGTTTAGAGTATTTGGGCGCTGCTATAATTGTCCACGTGATAAGCCACGTTGTTGAGCTATCATTTGTGGCCAGGTTGCCGCTGAAAAAGAGCTTCATAGCTCATTGGGGGGCCTCACCTGGTGACATAGAATGTAGTCAGAGCCGGCCCAGCCACTAAGCGATCCTTGCAATTGCAAAGGGCCCCGTGGCCAGCAGACGGCCCCCTAGAGTCACTGCTAGCTAGTGGGTGAAAAAAATCATACATCAAAGGGGCCTCCAACCAAATTTTGCTTAGGGCCCCCATAGGTCTAGGGCCGGTTCTGAATGTAGTTTAAACAGTTTACATTTGGGAAAGCATCAAAAGTGTCATCAAACGGCACAGCACAGCGCACAGCACACAAACAGGCACACGGAGACTCGATGGACATTCATAACATTTCCCGCAGCAAAGAAGTAAGCAGCTTACGGGCTCTCACGATAAAAAAAAAATTGACTCCGCAATGCGTGGGGATCAGAGGACATCCACTCGCCCGTAATGGACTCCCATGTGTCCACCGCTAACATCACCTGCATGCGGATTTAAAAAACGATCACCTGTCAGATTGCTGGGATGCTCCCTCCTATCCCGCTACCCCACATCCACTGTGCCCACGCTTCACCGCTCCCCCTCCCCACTTCCAAATCCCAGCTTTGGTTGTCATGCGGACGGTGATGACCCAAGCCAAAAAGATCTTATGATCCCCAAGTAGCTCGGGGTGGGGACGCGGGGGAGCGGTAAGGAGGTGGGCGGGTGGCTCAGATTCATGAAGGAGTGGGGGTTAGCCAAATATGATCAACTCGAATTAAAATCCAACTTAACATGAAAATCCGATTAAAATGAATAAAGCAATGCATCTCTCTCATCTCTGTCTCATCTAAATATCTCTTCTCGCATCTCGCCACATCTCCGTCTCTCGTCTGCCATCTGTTTCATCTCACGACATCCCTGCCCCGTCGGCTTCGCCCTTCTCCTATCCGGCCACAACGCTCTCTTGTGTACGCCTCTTCTGTCAACTCATTAGCAGTTTATAAATCCAAACTTGGGGAGAAGGGAGGCAATATTAATGTCCACTTTGGATCCCCAAATTGGCCTTAAATTGGTTCCCTAGTGTGCTGTAGGAACATCAGAACTTGAGAGACAAAGGGCTCTGAATGGCAGTATTATCTCGACGCCGTATCTAAATCAGCTCAAGCCTCCCTTTAATCACGTGACTTCTTTATGCCCCTCCTCCCAGACTCTGAACCCCACCCCTCTCCCCTCCCCCTGTGAAAACAGACGCCGCTCCGTGCAGCAGCAGCAGCATGATGCGGCCTCTTCCTCCAGATCCTCATTTTTAATACTATTTACACTATAAGGCTTTAACAGGGCTCACCACCCCACATCACTTGCAGGGACTAATACATTCATATATCCCGTCAAGGTTCTTGAGATCTGATCTCCAACTGCACAGCACTCCCAGGTCTAGGTGGCGCTCGTTTGGCTATCGGTGCTTTTGTTAGTGTGGCATCCAAGCTACCGAACGCTGCCTTGCCACTTGAAATCATCCAATGGTAGTCGGTGGATATCTCCAAGTCGGCTGTGAAACCCCCGTCGCTTCAAGGTGGCGTTACCTGCTTCGGCGTGATCGCTGGCACCGCTGGTTCTGGTTAATATTTCACTGCTTTTCATGCACAGCGTATTGAGATCCAGGGATGGAAGGCCGCATTATAAATTTGAATTATTATTTGTATTACTTCCCTACCCTCTGGTCTTATTTCTCCGTTGCTTTTCCTCTTATTTCCCATTTTCATTCACCCCCTCCCCCCACCCCCTTTCTCTTCCCTTCTCGTACTAATTTCCCCCATCCATTCTCCATCCTCGACACCACTCACACACCTCCCGTTGCTGCGTGCCACAGTTACAGCTCGCCAAATGTATTGTTATTATATTATCATAATTGCAATGCAAGAAACTCTCTCTCTCTCTCTCTCTCTCTCAACTCAATCGCTATTGTTAACAACAACAACAACAAACAAACAACACGAAACTAAGCTAATTAATGTCGCTTGTGAAATGACGACAATTCGTGTGTTTTGAAGCGCGTCGTCTGGAACAGCGATTAGCCGGCCCGGGGGCGACGCGTTCACGGCTGGACAAGTTCCCATGACCCCCCCTCCCCCAGCTCCACTGGTACCCTGACATCAGCCGAGCATCGCTCGAATGCAACTCTGTGCAAGGCCGTAGCCATGGAGTCAACATTGGGGGGGACCAAATCTTCCAGGGGATCTGGGGGTCCCCTCCCCCCCAGAAAAAAAATCTAAATTTGAAAACGAATTTCCTGCCTTTTCCTGCCTAAAATCTTTAAAAATGCACTAACACATAGGATGTACTTTTTTATTAATGTTTTACAATGATGTCTCATAGTGTATTGTATTACATTGCTCTGTTTTTTCTTTTTTACCTTTTCTTGTTTCATCGTATCTAATGGCAGAGATTAGGGATTAATAAAGTACAACCAAAACCACAATCATATAAACAGAATTCTATTTTATAGCAATATATTGGGAGGGACATTTTGAGCATATTTTAATATGGGGGGGGGGATGTGTGGGATATGTCCCACCAATATATATTATAATTACGGCCTTGACTCTGTGCATCGGGGTTTGTAGCGCAGATCAGTGGGAACTGCCATGGACGTAGCGGAGAGCATGCCTTCGATGCGTAGAGATGCACAATGCATCTATGCCACGTTTTTTGCCGGTATCAAAATGATGAAACAATAAGAAATAGATCATGGGACCTCCTTTGCCAGTACCAAAATATGATAATAGTTTTTCCCCTCTTTTCTGGCAACAAAAATGGGAAAACCTATTCTCATAATAAGAAAAAGGGTTTTTTTGTTATCATTTTTGGCAATAGAACAGGAGTTGTTAAGATGTTCAAAACACCAAATAGATGTATGTTGCAAGGCATCAAGTCTGCAGTACTTATGGAAAAACGTGCAAAGAAACATCCTCTGATAACACTGGTCAACACACTTTTTCTGGCATTAGGTATTCCAACGTTGTTAATGTAATTTTGGGGTGCTGGTTCCAAATCTGGCATCAGTTTTGGTCTATCACATCAAGTTTTTGAGATATCAAATATTGCATTTTCAATAAAAACTGCAGAAGAAACATTAAATAAATGTGGATATCTACATAAAATGATGATATAAACACACTATGCTAAAAATACAGCACCATATTTTAACACTAAAGCAGTCACTGACTCGCAACAACTTGCAATCATAAGTGACAGAGTTAATTTCGGGCTAAATCAATGAAAATGGGGTATGCCAATAGCATAAAATGAGATGTGATAGAGCAAATCTGAGATCAGATTTGGAATCAGCACCCTGAAATTAGTCTAAAACAGCTGCAAATGTCCAGGCCAGAAAAAAATGTTTTTTTTTGTTGACCAGTGTAATTAATGTATGTCATTATCTTTTAAACTGATTGGCCTACACCAGAGACCGTCTTCTTTATGGCCTTGCCTCACCGGTGTTAGACCAGAGCACGCCAGAAGGGGAACAGGGCAAAGGCAATGCACGTGTCAAAGCATTGGTAGCTCGGGTTTGATCAGTAATATCTATTGGATATGTTTAACCGATATGAAAACGATGAAACAATAACAATAGGTTTTTTTACCCTTTTTGGCTAATAAACAAAATAACAGGGTGCTTCAAAAAAATGTTAACACTTCCAAGAATTTGCAACAACACCACGAGCGATGTGCTACCTCCGGACTCAGGAGACCACCTGGAGAAGATTCCATGCGTAGTGCTAACAATGATGGCGAACAAGTGGAGACTCATCATTAGACCTCCTTTGCTAGTGCCAAAATATAATAATAATAATAGGGTTTTTCCCCTTTTTTCTGGCAACAAAACTGAAAGCTTTATACGAAGAATCGTGTGTGCATGAACCACAATACTTGTGGTCAAAAGGCAAACAAAAAACACTGATAATAAAAGGCACCAATTGAGACGAGGCTCAAAAGAAAGCCGTCTCTGGTGTTGACCAATCAGTTTCAAGGACAATGCCATATATTATCAGTGGTATTGTGGTTAATGCAGAAATGATTCCTTTTAAAAAGGTTTCAGTTTTGTTACTAGCAAAAAGGGGAAACCCCCTATTATTATAAGTGGAGACTCTGACTTTGCTGAAGCAATTTACATTGCATTTGGTATCATGTTACAATGTAGTATTATCCGTTATTTTTTCATTAAAAACGATTGTCCCATATGAGTGTCAAAAGCATTTAAGCACCCTGTAGATACGGCCGTTGTTTTGTGTAGGCTAATCAGTTTCAAAGACAATGCATACATCATCAGATGATGTCTGCATGCATGTCTATATCAAACATACTGCACGCGGTTCATGCAGACTTGGGATGCCTTGCAAAAAAAAGCTATCGATTTGGTGTTTGAACATCTGAACGCCTGCTCCATTTCATCGCCAGAACGGGTGAAGGGAGGCCTGTTCTTATCGTTGCATCGGGTGCAACGCAGTGCCGGATTAAGGTAGTGCGGGGCCTGTAGCATATGTTATAAAGGGGCCCTAATAAATAAAAAAGCACTTGTATATGCAAACACTTGCATAGTAAATGTATTGAATTTCTTCATTTGCTATACAGAAAGATAATACGACAAATCAATAACCTTAAACACCCAGTCGTTCATAAAAGTTGAAGGCGGTATAGTACTACAGTAAAAGAGCAAGTGCAGAATCACTGAACCGGAATTGATAGCTTTAAATAATTTAGCGCGGGGCCCTTGAAAGCTACTACACGTGCAGCTACTACACGTGTAGCTACTACACGTGCAGCTACTACACGTGTAGCTACTACACGTGCGGCTACTACACGTGCAGCTACTACACGTGCAGCTACTACACGTGCGGCTACTACACGTGCAGCTACTACACGTGCAGCTACTACACGTGTAGCTACTACACGTGCAGCTACTACACGTGTAGCTACTACACGTGCGGCTACTACACGTGCAGCTACTACACGTGCAGCTACTACACGTGCAGCTACTACACGTGCAGCTACTACACGTGCGGCTACTACACGTGCAGCTACTACACGTGCAGCTACTACACGTGCAGCTACTACACGTGCAGCTGCTACACGTGCAGTTACTACACGTGCAGCTGCTACACGTGCAGTTACTACACGTGCAGCTACTACACGTGCAGCTACTACACGTGCAGCTACTACACGTGTAGCTACTACACGTGCAGCTACTACACGTGCAGTTACTACACGTGCAGCTACTACACGTGCAGCTACTACACGTGCAGCTGCTACACGTGCAGCTACTACACGTGCAGCTACTACATCATGTGCAGCTACTACACGTGCAGCTACTACACGTGCAGCTACTACACGTGAAGCTACTACACGTGCAGCTACTACACGTGCAGCTACTACATCATGTGCAGCTACTACACGTGCAGCTACTACACGTGCAGCTACTACACGTGCAGCTACTACATCATGTGCAGCTACTACACGTGAAGCTACTACACGTGTAGCTACTACACGTGAAGCTACTACACGTGCAGCTACTACACGTGCAGCTACTACACGTGCAGCTACTACATCATGTGCAGCTACTACACGTGCAGCTACTACACGTGCAGCTACTACACGTGCAGCTACTACATCATGTGCAGCTACTACACGTGCAGCTATTACACGTGCAGCTACTACACGTGCAGCTACTACACGTGCAGCTACTACACGTGCAGCTACTACACGTGCAGCTACTACACGTGCGGCTACTACACGTGCGGCTACTACACGTGCAGCTACTACACGTGCGGCTACTACACGTGCGGCTACTACACGTGCGGCTACTAGACGTGCGGCTGCTACACGTGCAGCTGCTACACGTGCAGCTACTACACGTGCAGCTACTACACGTGCAGCTACTACACGTGCGGCTACTACACGTGCGGCTACTACACGTGCGGCTACTACACGTGCGGCTACTACACGTGCGGCTACTACACGTGCGGCTACTACACGTGCGGCTACTACACGTGCAGCTACTACACGTGCAGCTACTACACGTGCAGCTACTACACGTGCAGCTACTACACGTGCAGCTACTACACGTGCAGCTGCTACACGTGCAGCTACTACACGTGCAGCTACTACACGTGCAGCTACTACACGTGCAGCTGCTACACATGCAGCTACTACACGTGCAGCTACTACACGTGCAGCTACTACACGTGCAGCTGCTACACATGCAGCTACTACACGTGCAGCTACTACACGTGCAGCTACTACACGTGCGGCTACTACACGTGCGGCTACTACACGTGCAGCTACTACACGTGCGGCTACTACACGTGCGGCTACTACACGTGCAGCTGCTACACGTGCAGCTACTACACGTGCAGCTACTACACGTGCGGCTACTACACGTGCAGCTGCTACACGTGCAGCTACTACACGTGCGGCTACTACACGTGCGGCTACTACACGTGCAGCTACTACACGTGCAGCTACTACACGTGCGGCTACTACACGTGCGGCTACTACACGTGCAGCTACTACACGTGCAGCTACTACACGTGCAGCTACTACACGTGCAGCTACTACACGTGCAGCTACTACACGTGATGTTACTCCCCACCTCGCCTCCAGGCGCGATCCAGGCTCAAAACCCCTGCTTAGCTTTCCCAGATCCTGACCGAATCGGAGGCATTGCTGCTGATATGGTCACAGCCACTGTGCATGATACAGGCTGTGTTGCGTATAACACACACACACACAGGTGAATTGTGTATACAACACAGGTGAGTTGTGTATACAACACAGGTGAATGTGTGTGTTGTGTATACAACACCGGTGTATTGTGTGTTGTGTGCAAAACATTATCAATAGTCAGAGTTGGCTATCGCCTGATGATGCTGGTTGTAATTACTCGAATGGTTAACGCTGTGGGTGCTGTGGGTTTACTCTCCAACACACAAGCGGTGTACCGCACCGGTAACGAATTGGCACGTGTTGCTTACGTGACAAACCTCACGGATTTGGCCGTGTGCCTGGTGGCGGCGGGTTTCACGACAACATTTATATTTACGCGATCTAACCCAACAACAACGACGACATCAAAAGCCCTCTAGCGTGGATAACGCTCTATATCCACCACGCGCTGAACGCGTGCACGTGTTGTTCTTTGTCAGACGCGCATCGCCTTCGACTTACGCGCTCACGCCACCTGCCGGACACGGCCGCACTTTGATTTTTATTTTTTTCTCGAGACCTGTACGCCCCTACCCACCGCCCCCCCCCCCTGTCAAAAGTCACAGAATTTTGAGCTCAACACATGCGGCCCTCTCGCCGGTGTCTTCGGGTTTGGACCGAGCGTTCGTTTTGCGTGGCGTACGACGTTTCGTACCCACGTCCTTGGGAGATTCTTACGCAGAAGGGCCTACCTGGGCCCCCCCGCCCCCCCCGTCTGTGCCTCTGGTGCAGTTGCACCGATAACTACTGCCGCTGAATAAAAAGGTTCAACACGCCGAAGCGTCCAGCTCTTTTGTGACGATGTGTGACGATACTAGTCGACGTTTCGGGCAATGACCCTTCTTCACAGCACCGAGAGAGGCCAGAGCGATAGAGTGGCCTCTCGTATTGCCAGGCAGTCTTTCAAGCTGAATCAAGGACGAGCTTGCGTAGGTTTGTTTGTTAAATATACAACATGATCACGAACATTACGTGCTGTGCCGTTTTGTATGTAACTCGGACCTATATACAGTAGTAGAGAGGTTGGTCGGGACAGATGCGTTTTTCTAGTTCTCACTCGTAAGCGCTTTAAATATTCATTAGTTTATTTGTATTTATATTAAAAAAACATTTTCTCCAGGACAAAGAGCGCTCTCACGAATCGGCGTTGTACGTGGGTCGCGCTAAGCGAGATGCTGCCTGCATGGTTTTTGTTTACGCAGATGGTTCCGTTTAGCCGGTTGTACGACGATTGTTGTTTTAATTTACACGCTTTAATTTCACTCACTCTGTCTGTTGTATCCTCAAATCTTGTAACTACATGTTTAACCCACTTCCCAATGTGGTATCGACTGCAAACTTGGTATACTTATGTCATACTGATGACAATACTATATTCTATCATTAAATAAAAAAATTTAAACAATCTTTTTTTCTATGTTATGTTTCAGCTTGGGTCTTATTGCCACGCTCAACTGACGTTGGCTGTAAATCACCACGGCCCCTCACGTTATGGCAAGCTTCGGGGCTACTTCCTGGAGTCGTAGAGTTCTGCCATTACTTGTACGGTACATTTCATTAAAGCGTGTTTTAAAAAAAGTGTTTTTAAATATTACTTATTTTTTTTACACACGAGGACAGCAACAGCGGCAACAACAACAACAACAACACGAAAAGATAAAAAATCAACCCGTCAATATTGTAGAGGGCAATGTTGATGTTTCTGTCGATAAACATCAGCCAGTTCACCCGAATTGTTTCAAGCAAGCCTGGCAGCTGATGAGACACGTTAAAGGTCACACTCGTTTCACACGAAGTGCTTGCACAAACCATCATCACGCGAACTCCGTTCATCCTCGCAGCAGCAACGGCGGCAGCGGGTGGGTTTTGGCTGCTCGCCATCGCAACAAAGACGGCGGTCACCGCATCGAGCGCAACTACTAGAAGCTCTCCGGCGGCCGTCTGGAACGCTCTCCCTTCCGATACGAGGAAGCCACTGGAAGCTACGCACTTTTAAATCATCGAGATTGACCAACTAATTTCTTGAGCATTTTTTGTCTGTGTTTAGTGTGTTGTCCTTCCCCCGCACCTGAAATTTTCATAGTTGGCAACGTACGGTGCGAAAGAAGTTCAACATAATATGTAGTTTCTTGTCCTTCCACCCGCACCTACGATTAGTATGGTTGGCTACGTACGGTGCGAAAGAAGTTCAACATACATGTCCAATGATGCTGATGAGAGACACTCCACGATGGAAGGCCGTGCAGTTGGATGGCTTGTGTGACCAATACTTGAGTTGTTGTTTTTTATGTGGAGAGGAAAAAAGCAATGGAAAGCAACGCGTTATTGGTAACTTTTAATAAGCGCGCGTTAATGTTAACGTTTCATAAGGGGGCGTCCATAAATGACGTCACGCGATTTTGGACGATTTTTGACCCCCACCCCCCTAGTCACACGGCGTCACAAAAAGTCAGACCCCCCCTCAAATATGACGTCACAAAGCTCTGCCCCCCCCCAAAAAAACATGCTTCTAATCGCTTTAAACTATTGTCATTGTAGTGCGCATTTAATGTGGCGCTGCACTCTGATGTTGTAGGAGAACACATTTATAAAAAAGTCTATTTAATTAAGTAGAACGTGTTGTCTATATTTATTTAAAGTTGCGCATTTTGATGTGACGTCACATTTCTCAAACCCCCCCGCCCCCCTCGTCACACATCGTCACAAATGTCTGACCCCCCCACCCCACCCCCCTAGGTGCGTGACGTCATTTATGGACGGCGCCCTAAGCGTGCGTTATTAGTAATGTTTCATAAGCGCGCGTACAAACAATTCTATTGGTAAAAAATGGGAATCGGATTTAATCCAAAGTCTCCACGAGGTGGCGGTACACAACCAGGACTCGGAAGGTTTTACTGTGCGAAAGAAGTTTAACAACCATACAGAACAAACGTCGTGATTTAATTTAGTTGTTTTACATTTACTTCATTTTTTACCTACGTGACTTTACCGAAAAACGCCAAAGGGTATAGTCTATACATTCCTATAAACTCGAACATTTAAAAAGAAGGGTGGGAGACGGAAACCAGTTTATTTTATTACCATTTGTTTTACTAAGGGGCCGTCCATATATGACGTCACGCACCTAGGTGGGGGGGGGGTCAGACATTTGTGACAAGGGGGGGGGGGATTTTGAGAAATGTGACTTTTTATTAAATGTTTTCTCCTACGACATCAGAGTGCAGCGGCACATTAAATACGCACGACAATAACAATAGCTTAAAGCGATTAGAAGCATGTTTTATATTTTTTGGTGGGGGGGGGGCAGAGCGTTGTGACGTCAAGTTTGAAGGGGGGTCTGACTTTTTGTGACGTCGTGTGACGAAGGGGGGGGGGGATCAAAAATCGTCCAAAATCGCGTGACGTCATTTATGGACGGTCCCTTGTCACGGTGGCAAGGGACGCTACGGTGGCTAGGAGATGTCAACTACCTCGCATGGTATGCAGGAGGTCGTGGGTTCGATCCTGACCCTGACGCCTGCTCTAAATGTAAAGTTTGTGTCTCTCTCTCATCATCATCACGGTGGCTAGGAGATGTTAACTACCTCGCCTGGTGTGCAGGAGGTCGTGGGTTCGATCCTGACCCTGACGCCTGCTGTATATGTAGAGTTTGCGTGTCTCTCTCCACGTGGTCGCGTGGATTTTTCTCCGGGTTCCCAGGTCTTTCCCTCCCACATTTAAAATCAACGTCGCGCTTTTAGAGTAATAAGCCTGCTGCTATATATAACCACGTGATGATGATGAAGATCATAAACGGCCGCCACTTCTTAGAGCTATCATAATGTGGCCAAGTAGCGCTTCTGAAAAATTTGATATTTCGCTCAGTCGATCCTTATCTGGTGATATAAAAAAAAACAAAAAATAGTTTACAGTTCAGTTTATAAAATTCGTTGCACGCGGTTCAACTTTATTTTTGCTCAATCGGTGTTCGCCGCTGAGTTCGTGACGGATTTCTTCTTGATCTCATCCCTTCTGTTGTTACACGCCCCATCGACCGGTTCCCGTTCCAGCTCTGTGGTAACAAGCACCGATGTCTACTTTATTGATGGCAATATTGGCACGTAAAAAAAGAGATGTCGATATTTTTTTATTGAAAAAAATATATAGAGATTGTTTTATTAATTTGTAAAATACATAAAAGTTTTTTTTATAAGAAAAAAATAATCTAGATTCTTTATAATAAATAATAAATTGTACGTAAAAAGATATAGATTTTTTAAAATAAAAAGATAGATTTTTTTTAAATAATTTTTGAAAAAATTTTGTTTTTTAAAATATATATTTTTTGTTACTTAAAAAAAATGTTTTAAAAAAATCATAAAAAATATATTTTAAAAAAATGCTTCCAAAGAATCGCGTACGTAGTCAACCGCGCTCATCAGAGGCGTGCGGCAAATTCGGCGTCTTGAGTCGCTGCGTCTTCGCACCGACCGCGGACGCGAATCGAGCGACGCTCGGCGCGTTTGGGAGTGTCCCGTGGGGTCAAAAACCCTGGAGCCGAGTGAGTCGATGCCTAGGGCGCCACGGTGGCGAGATGTTAACTATCAATCGATCGATCAAAAAGCCTTAATTTATATAGCACTATTTCGTGCAAAAGATGCAATTCAAAGCGCTGTACAGGTAAAATAAAACATTGCTTAGAGACTAAATCGCACGAACGATAAAATCAATTTCCATTTAACACAAAATCGCATTATAATAAATTGCCTGGTGTACAGGGAGGTCGCGGGCACGATGCCACACCCACGACGCCTGTGCATATCCGCATCTCCGATGGAGCACGGATGGCTACGTACGGTGCGAAAGAAGGTTCGATATGCGTACATCTGGATGTGTGCGTCTTCTCCCCGCGGCTGCTCTACATTTTTTTGCGCGTGGTGGTGAGCCCACTTCGCTGTGATATCATTTGTGATGGACAGGTCGCTGCTGCAAAAATGGGCAAGTCGCTTTTTAACACATTCCTGCGGAGGGAGCTGATAGGAACGTTGAGTTGCTCGGTCAATGGCCAGGGTCAATGGCCAGGGTCAATGGCCAGGGTCAATGGCCAGGGTCAATGGCCAGGGTCAACGGCGGCGTGGTGTATTCCGCAAAATATGCCCGATTGTGAGGGCGGGCACAAGCCGGCGTGAGTAGGTTAAACGTTGAGTTTTATAAGGGCACCACGGGGTGACCAGCCCCTCCCCACCCAGCCCCTCCCCACCCTCCCCACCCAGCCCCACCCTACCCACCCAGCCCCTCCCCACCCTCCCCACCCAGCCCCTCCCCACCCTCCCCACCCAGCCCCTCCCCACCCTCCCCAACCAGCCCCTCCCTGCACGACGGACACAATAATCCCCTTTGGGCTGGTGTAACCAGGAGGTTCCTACCAGTAAAAAGAGCTATATAGCTCAGTGGGCCTTACCTGGTAAAAAATAAAACGTAGTTTATAGTTTGTCTTTAGATTGGAGGAAGATGCAGTTTTGCAGTTACACAGGGGCCAAGCCAAATATATTGTCATTTAATACTGGTAGGAACCTCCTGGTTACACCAGCCCACAGGGGATTATTGTGTCCGTCGTGCAGGGAGGGGCTGTGTGGGGAGGGAGGGGCTGGGTGGGGAGGGGAGGGTGGAAAGGGGCTGGGTGGGGAGAGTGGGGCTGGGTGGGGAGGGTGGGGAGGGTGGGGCTGGGTGGGGAGGGGAGGGTGGGGAGGGTGGGGCTGGGTGAGAGGGGAGGGTGGGGAGGGGCTGGGTGGGGAGGTGGGGAGGTGCTGGGTGAGGAGGGTGGGGCTGGGTGAGGGGGTGGGAGGGGTGGGGCTGGGTGGGGAGGGGCTGGTCACCCCGTGGTGCCCTTATAAAACTCAACGTTTAACCAACTCACGCTGGCTTGTGCCCGCCCTCACAGTCGGGCATATTTGCGCAATACACCACGCCGCCGTTGACCCTGGCCATTGACCGAGCAACCCAACGTTCCTACCAGCTCCCTCCGCAGGAATGTATTCATCAGCCATGATCCACTGCTGGATTAAGGCCTCCCCATGCCGCACGTATCCCCGCCCCCACTCCCTCTCACTTCACCTTTTTGTGCTGAACCAGCGTGGTGAAGTATGGTCATATACATCGCATGACCGGCGGCTATGGGGGGGAGACGGCCTTCCTCCAGCAGTCGAATAAGGGAGATGTGCACGGCAACGAAGCGATGTGAGAATGAAAAGACAATCTAACACGTTTTGTGTTAGCCCACTCTCTGTGTTGCATTGCATTACATTTCTTAGTTTACTAGGTTTGTTTTCTCAAACTTACAATTTCTCTCCCCCCTACCGCTCTAATTGACATTCTCATTTCTCTGCCCCCCCCCGCCTCTCTCTATATATAATGCCTCGTCACAGAGGCGTTGTTTCTCTGTGTCTCTCTTTCTGCGTGTGTCTCTCTCTCTGTTTGTCTCTCTCTGTGTTTGTCTCTCTCTGTGTCTCTCTGTGTGTGTCTCTCTCTCTGTCTCTCTCTCTGTATATGTGTCTCTCTCCGTGTCTGTGTGTGTCTCCCTCTCTCTGTGTGTCTCTCTCTCTGTATACGTGTCTCTCTCCGTGTCTGTGTGTCTCTCTCTCTCTGTGTATATGTCTCTCTCTGTGTCTGTGTGTGTCTCTCTCTCTCTCTCTGTGTATGTGTCTCTCTCCGTGTCTTTGTTTGTCTCTTTCTCTGTGTATGTGTCTTTCTCCGAGCTTGCACATCACACCTGATGACGGTTGCTGGTGTTGCAATCGAAGCGTGGGATGCTATTATTTATTTTATTTTTTACTTCTACGTGACTTTACCGAAAAAACCAAAGAGTAATTCCTGCAGTCACGAAAGCTTCAAATCAAGTTTAAACTACACAATTACTTTGTGTTGTACGAACGGGTAATATGGAGAGGAATGAGATAACGGAACAAACGAATTATAAAAAAAACGGAACGAAAAATGATCGATTGTAGATTGATTCGCGATATCGTGGTGTGAATTGATGATTTAATAACGTTCCCGTCGTTATTAAAGCCACTACTGCATATTGTTTTTTTTTAAATAGCTACTTATAAATATTTTATTTTATTCCACGTGCTCTCTCGCATGGTGCATGGCACCATCGTGACATTCAGGAGGGCATTACAAGGGGCATCGATGGTACGGGGTACAGCGGATCTCATCAGCGCAGGAGGATGGGGGGATGAAGGGAGGTCGGAAAATTATGTGGGGGTTGGCTTGGCTCATTGCCAATCTGGGATCAGGTATTTAAGAACTGTTCCATTCTTGACTTAAAGCTTTCGTGACTGCAGCAATTCATATTCTTTGGGTCTTTCGGTAAAGCCACGTAGATAGAAAAATGAGGGGCCGTCCATAAATGACGTCACGTCACGCGTTTTGGACGATTTTTGACCCCCCCCCCCCGTCGTCACACGGCGTCACAAAAAGTCAGACCCCCCTCAAATATGACGTCACAAAGCTCCCCCCCCAAAAAAACATGCTTCAAATCGCTTTAAACTATTGTCAATGTAGTGCGTATTTAATGTGGCGCTGTACTCTGATGTTGTAGGAGAAAACATTTATTTAAATGTCTATTTAATTAAGTAGAACGTGTTGTCTATATTTATTTAAAGTTGCGAATTTTGATGTGACGTCACATTTCTCAAACCCACCTCCTCGTCACACATCGTCACAAATGTCTGACCCCCCCCCCCCAGGTGCGTGACGTCATTTATGGACGGCCCCTTATCGCTTATTGCTCAGATGCTGCCGTGCTGAGATTGGGCCCTAATGAATACATCCATTGCGTATGGGAGGAGGAGCGGTTGGGGGGTGGTTCAACTCCACATTGTTAAATAATGAAAACATTTATTGCATTATAAGTTTCGGCCTTGCTGCGTGGCCAGCTCCACGCCCGGCCGTCTTTGTCTCCCCGGCGGTGCTGCTGTTTACGCATCGCAGGGCAAGCTGCTCATTTAAGGCCGAGTTGACCTAGGGGGACTTGGAATCTAACTCTGCCACGCCGAGCCACGCCGAGATCGTAGTGCAGTGCGCTAACAACTGCACCCCCCCCCCCTACAAAGACAAAGGTCCCCCGTGTAGGCTTCAACATACAATTGGGGGGCAAGCGCTGTTCGCGAGCATCTATGGATGCCTGCCACGGCATACGATTCAGACGTCAGGTGGTCAACCAACACCACACGCGGCCGCCTTTGTCTCCCATAGTGCGGATCGTTTAACACAACACACTCGTCTTCTTGGTTCTGTCGGTAAAGTCACGTAGAAGGGAAATAATTAAATAATAAAAATAAAACATAATCAAATAATTCTCACGACGTTTCGGCTGCTTGCGTTGTGGCCGAAACGTCGTGAGAATTATTTTATTATGTTTTATTATGAATCCCTGCAGTCACGAAAGCTTTTAATCGAAATTTAAATACAACACACTCGGTGCAGTGCAGGACTCATTCAACAGATGGAGAGACCCAGGACCCCGGTTGGAGCGTTCGCTTGCACTGAATCGGTCGTGAGCGGGAGTCGAACCCGGGTGGCCGAGCTGTGAGCGCAGTGCGTTGACTACGACACTACCCCACCCCCTACACCTATATCCACTTACCCCCCCCACTACCCCCCCCCCCGTCCCACGGCGTATCAGTAACACGTGGAGATCATCAACAGCAGTCGAAGCGTGCACGAAGGGCGTGCCGTTCGATTTTTCAACTCCATGTGGCATTTCGCAAGCGAGATGTGATCCTCACACGCGCGTGTGTGTGCGCGTGTGTGGTGTGGCCGATGTTTGCGCCAGCCACAACGACACCCGCCCGCACCACTGTCACAACGATCACAACTTACCACCACCACCAACACCACCAACACCACCACTATTGCCGCCAACACCGCGCCGATTACCAACACGAATATTGCAATCGCCGCCACCAACACCATCATTATCCACACACACAGACACCACCAACACAATCACCACAACCAAAGCCTTAACAGACTGTTGGGGCAAGTGCTGTTAGCGAGCACCTATGAAGGCCGGCACGGCACACGAGGTGGCCAGCATCACGCCAGACCGCCTTTGTCTCCCTCGTTGCCATGTTTACACACCGCACTAGGTACTCATTTGAGGCTGAGTCGACCTAGGGGACACCCAAGACCGGTTCAGGTAATCGTCACTGGTGTTGGCCGTGAGCGGGAATCGAACTCCGTTCGCCGGGTTCGTAGCGCAGCGTAGCGCTAACCGCTACACCACCGCTCCACCCTATCACCACAGCCACTATCACCACCACAAATACCAATACAACAACCACAATCACACCACCACAGCACAACCATTACCGCAACTGCCACCACAACGACCACCACTGCCACGACCACCACAGCTACCAACGTGACCACAACCACGAATACGACCACCAATACCACAAGCACCAAAGAGAAAGATCCCCCGTATAGCCTTAACATATGTTGGGGCAAGTGCTGTTCGCGAGCACGTAATGAAGGACACCACGGCACACGAGGGAGTGATGTGGACAACACTACGCCCAGCCGCCTTTGTCTCCCTGATAGCGATGTTTACACACCGCGCCCAGGACTCATTTGAAACATGCCTTTAGAGTCTACTTCTTGGTTCTTTCGGTAAAGTCACGTAGAAGGGAAGTAATAAAATAATAAAAATAAAACATAATAAAATAATTCTCACGACGTTTCGGCCACAACACAAGCAGCCGTCGTCAGGCGAAGACCAGGTCTGTCGAGGCGACAGCGTCTAAATGAAACACCACCACGCTTGGAGCGTCTATTTAAGCTGGGTTGGAAGGGGGGGGGGAAGTGCGCCTTGACAAAAGAATCTGCATATCAAGAGGAATTTAGCATATTTATGGGAAATGCAGGAATGCGACTAGTACTACTTGTGAACAAGACCGTGGAAGTTGTCTAATAAAGCAAGTGCCTCCTACAAACTTTGTCTCCGAATCATTGACGCTACACATGTGTAGTGACTACCTCGGAGACAGTGAGACTTGGAGGCACTTCTTTATTTAATAATCACCATCGGGATGACACACTCTTTATTGAGGCCGTCTATGGCCGGCGGCACTCCTTAGAACAGTTGGTAGGCTGTCTGACTAGCAGCGCCCCAGGATGGTGAAGACGGAGACGAGAAGAATGGTGAGGACGACGAGAAGAACGGCGACGATGGACTTGAGCAGCACGACGTGGATCCCACTTACAGCAACAGCCCCGAGGTCCCCCACAGGGACCCCTCTTATACTCCCAGCGTGGCCTGGCTCCGCCCTCGGACACGCCCCCTTTCTGGAACCTACCAGCGTGTTCCTGGTGGGTCCCTTCTGTGACCTTTCCCCCCTAGATCCTCCTCTCGTGTATAGCCTGGCCTGCTGACGTCACGGCTGCCGTACACCGCAGATCCCTGTTCCTGCCAGCAGCCAGCGCTATGACACTGCACGTGTACACGCCCTTTCAGACTGCTGGATGATACGTCCGAATCAGGATATTTATTCATGCTGGAGGAATCCGATGAGCTATCAAAGCTCGCATTCATTCACAGACCGTCTAAGCAGGGGGCATAGTCGGCCGTCTGGAACGCTCCTTCCTTCCGATATTATGGAAGCCGCCGGAGCTTTTCACTTTTAAATCACCTCCGATTAGCAACGGTTGTCTACGTACTGTGTGAAGAAAGTTCAACGCGCGCGTGAGTCATTTGACCACATTTCACCGCACCGGTCATTGCCACTTGGCGGTGGTGAGGAGGATGGGGGTAGCGGTTGCGTGGACGCGGGGACGTAGGAGCACAGCGCAACAAATGCAATTACGCCGCACTCCGCCCTCTACGGCCCTGACCTTGCCCCCGGTGTTAAATGTCAGAAGTGGCTTCCCCATGCCCCTTGGCTCATAGACGCTGAGGTTCTCGTGAGATCCGGGGGAAGCTGAGCCGGAATTTTGGGGCCTGCTGGATAGCAGGGCTGTCGCCGCATGGGGCTCAACCACGCGGACCCTGCACCGTTATCGCGGTCGCCTTCTCCCGTAACGCGGTGGGAGTTGCGTTCCGGAAGAACGCCGGGGTTATGGAAAATAAAATCGTGTTATTTTACATATTGTGCATATATTGTAGGGGTGAGGCACGGACAACACGTGAGATGCTGAACAAAGAGCCGAGGCGCGTGGGTAGCGTCTAGAAGCATCCAGCAGCATCCCGCCGTCCGCGACGACGCTACACCGAGGCAGCCGTACGAGCGCTTGCTCCTTCTCGCGCGACGTAGTTACGTTCACTCAAATCGCGTTATATCCAAATTGGAATCCGCGTTATATATTTATAAAAACGTGTTCCCCTAATGCATTCATCATCGCGTTATATCCAACTGGCGTTATGGAAACAGCACGGGGCGTTGTAGAGCTGACTCCACCGGGGTTGCAGGCAGACTCGGGGCTAAGTTGTGTTCAGCAGCATCAGCACACGTTGTGTACTGTGCTTCTATGTCATCCCCACCGCTCGCATTGACCAGAGTGGTGAAGTATGGCCGAGCTAATCCCACGACCTGCGCGGCGTGGCTTGGCTGTCATCCAGCAGTGGACTTAACCACAAGGGCCTGTGCACGTACAGTACATGGTGATGATCATCACGACGAATGTTATTAGACTGATTGCAAATTGCGATATGATGCCGTGTGATAATTACGGCGGTGATTGCACCGATTAGAATTGTTATTACGACGATGGTGACTTCTCATTGGCTGAGATGCAGCTTGGAATTTAGGAAACTACGCCAGTCATCCTCCTCCTCCCCTCTCTCGCTCTCCCACTCTCCCGTCTCCCAATCGCTTCCCTCGGCCCACGCCTCCTCCCCTTACCCCTCTCTCCCTCTCTCTCTCTTTCTCCTCTCCCTTGCCTCTCCGCTACAGTTACGCGCACGCACAGAGAGAGAGACGGCGCGACCTGCCCTCGGAGGAGGTCCGTGTGAGTGGAAAGGGGAAGAGCGCAGATTGGAAGAGCGAGAGAAGTCAACAAAGGGATGCGCACGCTCCCATCAACACAACGGCTCTCAGCGCCGCGTAACCTCTCGCGATCATCATCGACATCACCACCATCACCGCCGCTCAACACCCACTGCGTTTTGCGGTTGTGGCGATTAATGAATTAATTCATCGAACGTGCTCGCAGCGAAACAAAACAAGAAGGGGGCCGAATCGGGTGTCGCCGTTGCTGCTGCTGCTGCTGTTGTAGTCGGCGCCGTCGTTCGGTTTAAAGACGTGCGGCTCGTGCTGGCGATTGCGATGATGATGATGATGGAGGTGGTGGCGATGATGATGATGGTGATGATGGTCTTGGCGGCGCGCGTCCGGCTATGATGCGCAGCGGGCACAGAAGTTCGTGATCGAGGTCGTGGGGTCGTGCACGCGACACGCAGGAGAGGGCGACGGGGGCGTTGGGGGGGGGGTCACGGGACAAGAAGGTCCACGGCGCACGGAAGACACGGAGGAGGAGGGGGGAGGGCCGGCGGGAGAAGAGGAGCAGGCGGAGAAAGGCCAAGGAGTGGACAATTCGTCAGAAGCGAGACACTCTCGTTCATCAGCGCGCACCCCCATCCACCCAACCCCCAAACACCGTTTCAAGCGCGCATCGTCTCCTGCTTGCTCCGCCACGCGCGTTGCGCCTCTGCGCGTGGCGGTCGGTGACCGAGAGGCGAGCGGTGCGAGACAAAGAGCGTTTGAGTGCGTACATCCAGCGGCGGGGTTTTGTTGTTTTTAGTGGGGCACGGGGAGCAGAGAGGGGGGGGAGCCGTGCGAGTGGAGCGTGGAGCGGGGTTGGAGTTTGGAAGAGAGCGCGCAGGAGGTGGGGGGGGGGTGGTGCGGGTGGAGACTTTGGCAGCAGCAGCAGCAGTCGCCGGAGTAAGGATCACCCCTGCACGGAGTCATGGGGGATATCTCGAGCTTTCTGCATATCGGAGACTACGTGTCTCTGTACGCCGAGGGCTCGGTCAGCGGATTCGTGTGCACGCTCGGGTGAGATGTTTCACCACCACCGCCTTCTCGCTCGCGGGCATCGCGAACACATAACGCGTCGTGGTAAGCGGAGGAGGAGGACTTTCGCGACTGATATCATCCATAAGAGGTTTATTTTTTTTTTGGGGGGGGGGGGTTAGAGCGCGTAAAAATATATAAATGTGTCGTTAAACCCGCCACCACCCGACACAGCCAACTAGTAAGGGTTGTCACGTAAACAGAACGTGGCCAATTCGTCACTAGTACAGCACTAGTGTGTAGTGTAGTATACCAGAACAGCACTAATGTATAATGTAGTGTATTGTGCATAGAAGGGTAGTGTATAGTGTAGTATATTGTATAGTGTAGTGTATAGTATATTGTAGTGTAGTATACTAGTACAGCACTAGTGTATAGTGTAGTGTATTGTGTATAGTAGTGTATTGTTTATAGTAGTGTAGTGTATAGTATATTGTATAGTGTAGTGTATCGTGTAGTGTATAGTAGTGTATAGTGTAGTGTAGTATATAGTGTAGTGTATAGTGTAGTGTATAGTGTAGTATACTAGTACAGCACACCGGTGTGTCGGAGAGCCAAGCCACAGCATTTACAATCTGAGTACGACGTTTCGCCAGTAATGACAACCAGCTTCATAACATTTGTCTGTCGCCTGAATCCGGTGAGTGCTGTACTAGTGACGAATTGGCCACGTTCTGTTGACGTGACAACCCTTACGAGTTGGCTGTGTCGGGTGGTGGCGGGTTTAACGACACATTTATATATTTACGCGATCTAACCCCCCAAAAAACGATATTATGGACAAACATAACCCCCCCCCCCACCCCGTATAGCCTTTCACATTCTGTTGGGGTATGTATGTAGAACTTCTTTCGCTAATCGGATGTGCGGGTTGAAGGGCAACAGACTAAACACACAAAAAGCGACTCTAAAGAACTGAGTTTGTCAATCTGGATGATGATTTTAAAGTGCATCGCTTCCCAGAGGCGTTCCAGACGACTGACTACGCCCCCCGTTGACACGATCTGTGAATAAGAAGAGCTTCATAGCTCATCGGATTTCTCCATTATTAATACATATTCTGATTCTGCCACATCATCCAGCAGTGGGAAAGCGCATGAACACCAACACACTGACTCACCAACACACCAACACACCGATTCACCAACACACTGACTCACCAACACACCAACACACCGATTCACCAACACACTGACTCACCAACACACCGATTCACCAACACACTGACTCACCAACACACCAACACACCGACTCACCAACACACAGACTCACCAACACACAGACTCACAAACACACCAACACACCGATTCACCAACACACTGACTCACCAACACACCAACACACCGATTCACCAACACACTGACTCACCAACACACCAACACACCGACTCACCAACACACCGATTCACCAACACACTGACTCACCAACACACCAACACACCGACTCACCAACACACAGACTCACCAACACACAGACTCACAAACACACCAACACACCGACTCACCAACACACAGACTCACCAACTCACCAACACACAGACTCACCAACACACCAACACACAGACTCACCACCACACCGACTCACCAACACACAGATTCACCAACACACCGACTCACCGACTCACCGACTCACCAACACACTGACTCACCAACACACCAACACACCAACACACAGACTCACCAACTTACCAACACACAGACTCACCAACACACCAACACACTGACTCACCAACACACCGACTCACCAACACACAGACTCACCAACACACCAACACACTGACACACTGACTCACCAACACACCGACTCACCAACACACTAACACACAGAATCACCATCACACCGACTAACCGACTCACCAACACACAGACTCACCAACACACAGACTCACCAACACACCGACTCACCAACACACCAACACACCGATTCACCAACACACTGACTCACCAACACACCAACACACCGACTCACCAACACACAGACTCACCAACACACAGACTCACCAACACACAGACTCACCAACACACCAACACACCGACTCACCAACACACAGACTCACCAACTCACCAACACACAGACTCACCAACACACCGACACACAGACTCACCACCACACCGACTCACCAACACACAGACTCACCAACACACCAACACACTGACACACTGACTCACCAACACACCGACTCACCAACACACCAACACACAGACTCACCACCACACCGACTAACCGACTCACCAACACACAGTCTCACCAACACACAGCCTCACCAACACACCGACTCACCAACACACCGACTCACCAACACACCAACACAGACTCACCAACACAGCGACTCACCAACACACAGACTCACCAACACACAGACTTACCAACACACCAACACACCAACACACAGACTCACCACCACACCGACTCACCAACTCACTAACACACCAACACACCAACTCACTAACACACCAACTCACCAACACAGCGACTCACCAACACACCAACTCACCAACACACAGACTCACCAGCACACCAACTCACCAACACACAGACTCACCAACACACCGACTCACCAACACACCAACACACAGACTCACCAACACGCCTACACACCGACACGACATCCAACGTGATTCCCAGACCACCACTCGGCTACGGGGATAGCACGACGCCTTCCTGTTCCCCAGCTATTCGTGCGGCTCCCCATGTGCTACCTATGACCCCCCAAAGACTCAGCAGCAGCAGCAGCACCCCCAGTATGAGTATTACAAAACACCAGGAGAGAAAGGGCGCCTTGGCTGCCGTTGTGTGTGCGTGCGTGGGTAATGCAACGTGCATTTCACGGCCCACACGGGTGACGATCATTCGATGTCAATCGGAAGCTGTGTACCGTAACCCCTCCACCACCCAACGCAGCTGCACACGACACGTTGCCACGTGACATTGATTTAGTTTTTTTTACCACACACGCGGTGCAGGATTATCACAGTAGCACAAGTAGCTACACGTGTAGTAGCTACTACACAAGTAGCTACTGCACGTGTAGTAGTAGCTGCACGTGTAGTAGTAGCTGCACGTGTAGTAGCTGCACGTGTAGTAGCTGCACGTGTAGTAGCTACACGTGTAGTAGCTACACGTGTAGTAGCTACAACACGTGTAGTAGCTACAACACGTGTAGTAGCTACACGTGTAGTAGCTTCACGTGTAGTAGCTACACGTGAAGCTACTACACGTGCAGCTACTACTACACGTGCAGCTACTACTACACGTGCAGCTACTACACGTGCAGCTACTACACGTGTAGTAGCTACAACACGTGTAGTAGCTACAACACGTGTAGTAGCTGCACGTGTAGTAGCTGCACGTGTAGTAGCTGCACGTGTAGTAGCTGCACGTGTAGTAGCTGCACGTGTAGTAGCTACACGTGTAGTAGCTGCACGTGTAGTAGCTGCACGTGTAGTAGCTACACGTGTAGTAGCTACACGTGTAGTAGCTGCACGTGTAGTAGCTGCACGTGTAGTAGCTACAACACGTGTAGTAGCTACAACACGTGTAGTAGCTACACGTGTAGTAGCCGCACGTGTAGTAGCTACACGTGTAGTAGCTACTGCACGTGTAGTAGCTACAACACGTGTAGTAGCTACAACACGTGTAGTAGCTACACGTGTAGTAGCTACACGTGTAGTAGCTACACGTGTAGTAGCTACTGCACGTGTAGTAGCTACTGCACGTGTAGTAGCTACAACACGTGTAGCTACTACACGTGTAGTAGCTACACGTGTAGTAGCTACACGTGTAGTAGCTACTGCACGTGTAGTAGCTACACGTGTAGTAGCTACACGTGTAGTAGCTACACGTGTAGTAGCTACTGCACGTGTAGTAGCTACGGGCCCCGCACTTTTAAGGGCCCCGCGCTAAATGCTTTCAAGCTATCAATTCCGGTTCAGTGATTCTGCACTTGCTCTATTACTGTAGTACTATACCGCCTTCAACTTTTACGAACGACTGGGTGTTTAAGGTTAGCGATTTGTCGTATTATCTGGCTGTATAGCAAATGAAAAAATACAATTTACCATGCAATTACTTTACTATGCAAGTTAAACATTTACGTGTTTTAATATTCTCGTGTTTTTTTTATTTTATTTTTATTTAGGGCCCCTTCGTAACATACGCTACAGGTCCCGCACTCGCTTCATCCGGCACTGCGCACATGCCCCGTTTGCTGACGAGCATTTTGCCAGGGTGAACCTCTGCCGAGGAGACGGAGCGATGGGATCGGCTCGCGTGCGAGCGCTCGGTGGACCCAAGTTCAATGGCGACGCGCGGCAAACGCCGGCGACGATTGAACCGAATCGGTCCTCGGTGTAACCTCCCCTAGGTCGACTCAGCCTCAAATGAGTACCTGGTGCGGCGTGTAAACATCGCCAAACGGGAGACAAAGGCGGCCGGGCGTGGTGCTGCCCCCCCCCCCCCTCGTGATGCCGTGTTGATCTTCTTGGATCTTTCGGTAAAGTCTAATTCTCACGACGTTTCGGCTACAACGCAGGCAGCCGTCTTCAGGTGAAGAATGAAACACTGCCAAGCTTGGAGCGTTTATATAAGCTGGTTTGGAGGTGGAAGAAGAGCGCCTTGACAAAATAATTTGCATATCAAGAAGAATTTAGCATATTTACGGCTGCTTGCGTTGTAGCCGAAACGTCGTGAGAATTATTTTATAATGTTTTATTTTTATTACTTCCCTTCTACGTGACTTTACCGAAAGAACCAAGAAGATGAATCCTTGCAGTCACGAAAGCTTTAAATCGAAATGTTATTATATTTTATCATGGTTTATTTTTTTATTTTATTATTTCCCTTCTACGTGACTTTACCGAAAGAACCAAGAAGATGAATCCTTGCAGTCACGACAGCTTTAAATCGAAATGTTATTATATTTTATCATGGTTTATTTTTTTATTTTATTATTTCCCTTCTACGTGACTTTACCGAAAGAACCAAGAAGATGAATCCTTGCAGTCACGAAAGCTTTAAATCGAAATTTAACCGTGTTGATCCTCATAGGCGCTTCTCTCGACGAGCACTTCTTGCCCCAATAGTTGTGTCAAGGCTATACTGTGGGAGGGGAGCTTTGTCTTTGTGCATCTCAAAGGCCCCTCCCGTCAGCGATTCGCAAGGAAGAGTCCCAGCGACGCCTCCGCATGCGCCGGGCGTGCTCACGTGCTCACGTCTAGGGGGCGGTCCATAAATGACGTCACGCACCTAGGGGGGGGGGTGGGGGGGGTCAGACATTTGTGACGATGTGTGACGAGGGGGGGGGGTTTGAGAAATGTGACGTCGCATCGAAACGCGCTGCTTTAAATAGATATAGACGACACGTTCTGCTTAATAAAATAGACGTTTTGATAAATGTCTTCTCCTTCAACATCCGAGTGCAGCGCCACATTAAATACGCGCTACAATGACAATCGTTTAAAGCGATTTGAAGCATGTTAAAAAAGAAAATTGGGGGGGGGGGGGGGCAGAGCTTTGTGACGTCATATTTGAGGGGTGGGTCTGACTTTTTGTGACGCCGTGTGACGAGGAGAAGGGGGGGGGTCCAAAATCGTCCAAAATCGCGTGACGTCATTTATGGGCGGCCCCTCAAGTGTCTGCGTGCGCTCACGGTTCACAGGGACACCCTCGGAGTGTGCGATGCATTCCATTTGTTTCGCCTTCACAAAGACAAAGGTACACCCCCCACCGTATAGCCTTTGAATAGGTTGTAGGGGCAAGTGCTATTCGCGAGTAGCACCGATGAAGGCTCGCAATGGCACACGATGGTGTGGCCAACACCACGCGCCCGGCCACCTTTGTCTCCCCACTGCCGTTGTTTAACACACCCGCCAGGTACTCACTTAAGGCCGAGTGGACCTACGGGAATCGAACTCGGGGGGTCGTGTGGTTAGTGGCGTACAGCGATAACCACTCCACTGCGTGCACGCACGGGGTAGTGTTGAGGCCATACACTATGTGTGCTGCACATACATAGTGCGTGTGTGTATGTGTGTGTGTGCGTGTGTGTGTGTATGCGTGTGTGAGTGCGTGTGTGTGTGTGCGTGTGTGCGTGTGTGCGTGTGTGTGTGTATGTGTGTGAGTGCGTGTGTGTGTGTGCGTGTGTGTGTGTATGTGTGTATGTGTGTGTATGTTTGTGTGTACGTGTGTGTGTATGTGTGTGTGTATGTGTGTATGTGTGTGTGTGTATGTGTGTGTGTGTGTATGTGTGTATGTGTGTGTGTGCGTGTGTGTGTGTATGTGTGTGAGTGCGTGTGTGTGTGTGCGTGTGTGTGTGTATGTGTGTGTGTATGTGTGTGTGTATGTGTGTGTGTGTATGTGTGTGTGTGTATGTGTGTGTGTGTGTATGTGTGTGTATGTGTGTGTGTGTATGTGTGTGTGTGTGTGTGTATGTGTGTGTGTATGTGTGTGTGTATGTGTGTGTGTGTGTGCGTGTGTGTGTGTATGTGTGTGAGTGCGTGTGTGTGTGTGCGTGTGTGTGTGTATGTGTGTATGTGTGTGTATGTTTGTGTGTACGTGTGTGTGTATGTGTGTGTGTATGTGTGTATGTGTGTGTGTGTATGTGTGTGTGTGTGTATGTGTGTATGTGTGTGTGTATGTGTGTGTGTGTATGTGTGTGTGTATGTGTGTGTGTATGTGTGTGTGTATGTGTGTATGTGTGTGTATGTGTGTGTGTACGTGTGTGTGTATGTGTGTGTGTATGTGTGTATGTGTGTGTGTGTATGTGTGTGTGTGTATGTGTGTATGTGTGTGTGTATGTGTGTGTGTGTATGTGTGTGTGTATGTGTGTGTGTATGTGTGTGTGTATGTGTGTGTGTATGTGTGTATGTGTGTGTGTATGTGTGTGTGTATGTGTGTATGTGTGTGTGTATGTGTGTACCTCCTCGCGGTGCCGGACGGGCAACATTGTCGTGGGCAGTGCTGTGGGGGGAGGGCCAATGCCCATTGGCCTCTCCCCTCATGGCGTCTGTGACCACCACAGTGGCTAAACGGGGGCTCTGGACGGGTGCGAGGGGCTGGTAACCCCTCCACCTTCAATTAACCACCACTAAACTACGAAGTAAACATAAACCTGTAATTAATAAGCTTGTGCCGGAGGCCCCGGGGGGTCAGGCTTTTATGACGTCTCCTGGCCAAACCCCATTTGGCGGAGCCAGGAGATTGAATTTTAACCCTCGGGGCTCCTCCAGAAACAACGAAAAACCATTGCGGATGGCCACGTGGAATGTTCGAACGCTCACTGCGGAGGAGAGGCTGCCACTCCTCTGTCGGGAGCTGGACCGGTACCGCCTGGATCTCTGTGGCATTCAGGAGGTCCGGTGGACCGGTTCTGGCTCCTGCCACCATGAGGGGTGGACAGTCCTCTACTCGGGGCAGGAGACTGCCAAACAACAGGGTGTGGCTCTTCTTCTGAACAAAAGAATGAAGGGGGCGTGGGAGCGTGGCGGTGAGGTGTGGGAAGCTGTAAGCCCCAGGATACTTTGGGCTCGCCTTCCCATCAACCAGAGGCGAGGAGTGGTGGTCGTGGTTACTTATGCCCCCACCGAAGACGAACATCTGTGGAGGGATGCAGGCAAAGCCGATGAGTCGGACGCTTTCTATGACCTCCTGTCACAGGTGCTGGCTAAAGTGGCCACTCGGGACAGAGTCATCTTGTTGGGTGACTTCAATGCCCGAGTTGGTCATGATACTGGCACCTGGTCTGGAGTGATTGGAAGGCATGGGCCAGATCAGCTCAATAATAACGGTAGGAGGCTGCTAGATTTTTGTGCAGCCCATGGGCTTGTAATTACTAACACGCTCTTCCGGCATCGGCGCATCCACACAACATCATGGATGCATGCCGGGTCCAAGCAAGAACATCTGCTGGACTACGTAGTGACGGACCAGCGGATGCGAGCCCATGTCCTTGACACCAGGACCTACCGTGGAGCTGATCTGCCCTCTGACCATCGACTAGTCATCTGTAAGATGCGCCTGCCATTCTTCCACTCCGGTGGTGGGTGTACACCCAGGATCCCATTCCAACCAAAAGTGGCCTGGTCTAAGTTAGCTGATGAAAGTTGCAAGCGAGAATTTCATCATCGCTTGCAGCTGGGGTTGGCATCGTCCCCCACTCCACCTGATGTCGAGGGTAAATGGGCGAGGTTTAAGACTGTGACTCATGCAGCTGCAATGGCTGCTTTGGGTACGCGGTCCAGACCTCCCCGGGAACCCTGGCTGACGGAGGAGGTGTTCAGGTTAATTGAGAAAA
Source organism: Lampetra planeri (assembly GCF_965212315.1). NCBI lineage: Eukaryota > Metazoa > Chordata > Hyperoartia > Petromyzontiformes > Petromyzontidae > Lampetra > Lampetra planeri. The sequence continues at coordinate 5,847,724 of NC_136144.1, read as the reverse complement.
AGCGACAGGCCCACTCTCATCGCCTACAGCATCCCACGTCAGAGAATGAGGAGGTTTACCGCAGTCTTCGCTCGGAGGTTCGGAGAGCCGTGAGGCGCTGTAAGGATGGGTGGTGGTCGCGGGTTGCTGAGGAGATGGAGTCTGCCTCAGTGGCCCGCGATCACAAATCACTATTTAACTCCATCAAAAAAGTAACCTGCAGCGCCACACCTATTACCATCATTAGAGGAAAAAACGGTGATCCAATCTCCGACCCCCAGGAACAGGTTTGCAGATTTGCTGAGCATTTCTGTGAGGTCCTGGGGGAGGGAAAATCTCTCAGCCAGGAAAACATCATGGCACAAAGTGGGGATAACCCTGCTGAGGCTGCGGTGCCTCAAATATTGGAAGAGGTCACCCCCTGTGAGTGGCTGGCTGAGGTACCGGCTGTTGAGGAAGTACTGAGGGCGATCCGGAGTCTGAGACCAGGGAAGGCACCGGGCAGAGATGATCTCCCAGGCGAAATGCTGAGGGAGGGTGGCGTTTGTGCACAGACTGCCCTATATGACATCATAACAACAGTCTGGACCACTGGACGGATGCCCTGGTGGTCCCCCTCTTTAAGAAGGGGGACCGTACCGACTGTAACAACTACAGGGGCATCTCACTCCTCAGTGTGCCGGGTAAGGTCCTGGCAAGGATTATTCAACATCGCCTTGCTAGGCATGCTGAGGAGAGGCTTGCGGAGCCCCAATGTGGTTTCAGGAAAGGGCGGTCCTGCACAGATGCCATATTTTCTGTCCGTCTGCTACAGCAGAGGTGTAGGGAATTCCAAAAAGACCTACATCTCTGCTTTATTGACCTGGTCAAGGCCTATGATACCATCAGTAGGACTGGGCTCTGGGTTGTTCTTCGTGCTTTCGGAGTCCCTGACCCTCTGCTCACGATCATTAAGGACCTTCATGATGGTGAGCGGGCCCGGGTAAAACTACGTGGCCGGGAGTCGGAGCCTTTCCCTGTACACCTTGGGGTGCGACAGGGATGTCCTCTGGCTCCCACATTATTTAACATCTATTTCGACTGCGTAGTTCGTGAAGCCTTCAATAGCTGTACCGGGGGAATTACCATTTGGTACAGATACAATGGGAGGCTGATCGACGCCCGGGTGCGATCAAGGGATGGCTCCCTATTGGTCAACCACGTTATGTATGCCGATGATTTGGTAATAGCTGCTCATTCAGAAGAGGAGTTGGAGACGCTGCTGCTGAGACTGGAGCGTGCCACTAAGAGGTGGGGCCTTACCATCAGCCCCACCAAAACTAAGCACCTGCCTGGGTATTTTGTACCATCGGGCACTCCGCCCCCACAACTCCCAATCGGTGATGGGGCAGTTGTGGAGAGAGTAGAGAGTTTCCCATACCTGGGCAGTGTGCTCATGACCGGCTCCAGTTTATCAGCAGAGGTCTCACTCCGAATCAGTCGAGCGGCAATATCTTTTCATCGGTTGCGTAACGCTGTGTGGAAGCTACCTGGTCTGTCGCTCCGCACGAAGCTTCAGGTCTTCTCGGCCACGGTCATTCCCTCCCTTCTCTATGCTTGCGAAACGTGGACCCCCCTAGTGGAGCATCTTCGCCGGTTGGAAACATTTAGGCTGGCCTGCCTACGATCCATCCTGGGTTTAACCAGGCTGGATTGTGTGAGGAGCTCACAAGTCCTTGAAAGATCTGGGCAAAGTCCCATCAGTGAGCTCCTCCGGCAGGCAAGGCTGCGTTGGCTGGGTCATGTAGCCCGCATGCCCAGCCACCGCATGCCAAAACAGCTTTTGTTCGGCCGGATCAAGGGGGCTAAACGGGTGCGGCACGGGCTAGAGAAGAGATGGAGTGATGTGGTACAGGAGGACGTGGAGCTGAGTGGACTTGCCGATGACTGGTACCAGCGGTGTCAAGATCGGCCTCAGTGGAGGAGGCTCGTGAAGGACGCTACTGGGCAGTTGGAGGCAGTCGCCCTCCAACAACAACGGAGGGCGGAGGAGCGACGCTCACAACAACGAGCGGAGCGCCGGGTGGCTAAAGCACAGCAAGTTGGCACAGTAGGGGGCACAGGTGGTGCATCAGCCAGTCGTCTCGGTCATCTCGGTCAGTCGACCCGTGGCACCTGGGTCTGCCCCGTGACCTCCTGCCAGCGGGCGTTCGACACTTCACGTGGCCTCAAGGTGCACATGGCCTGGCACAAGCGTCGTGGTGACGTCACCGCCACTTAGTGGCGAATGGCGGTTGTTGTGTGTGTATGTGTGTGTGTGTGTGTATGTGTGTATGTATGTGTGTGTGTATGTGTGCATGTGTGTGTGTATGTGTGTGTGTATGTGTGTGTGTATGTGTGTATGTGTGTGTATGTGTGTGTGTATGTGTGTGTGTATGTGTGTGTGTATGTGTGTGTATGTGAGTATGTGTGTGTGTATGTGTGTGTGTATGTGTGTGTGTATGTGTGTGTGTGTGTATGTGTGTGTGTATGTGTGTGTGTGACAGGGATGTCCTCTGGCTCCCACATTATTTAACATCTATTTCGACTGCGTAGTTCGTGAAGCCTTCAATGGCTGTACCGGGGGAATTACCATTTGGTACAGATATAATGGGAGGCTGATCGACGCCCGGGTGCGATCAAGGGATGGCTCCCTATTGGTCAACCACGTTATGTATGCCGATGATTTGGTAATAGCTGCTCATTCAGAAGAGGAGTTGGAGACGCTGCTGCTGAGACTGGAGCGTGCCACTAAGAGGTGGGGCCTTACCATCAGCCCCGCCAAAACTAAGCACCTGCCTGGGTATTTTGTACCATCGGGCACTCCACCCCCACAACTCCCAATCGGTGATGGGGCAGTTGTTGAGAGAGTGGAGAGTTTCCCATACCTGGGCAGTGTGCTTATGACTGGCTCCAGTTTATCAGCAGAGGTCTCACTCCGAATCAGTCGAGCGGCAATATCTTTTCATCGGTTGCGTAACGCTGTGTGGAAGCTACCTGGTCTGTCGCTCCGCACGAAGCTTCAGGTCTTCTCGGCCACGGTCATTCCCTCCCTTCTCTACGCTTGCGAAACGTGGACCCCCCTAGTGGAGCATCTTCGCCGGTTGGAAACATTTAGGCTGGCCTGCCTACGATCCATCCTGGGTTTAACCAGGCTGGATTGTGTGAGGAGCTCACAAGTCCTTGAAAGATCTGGGCAAAGTCCCATCAGTGAGCTCCTCCGGCAGGCAAGGCTGCGTTGGCTGGGTCATGTAGCCCGCATGCCCAGCCACCGCATGCCTAAACAGCTTTTGTTCGGCCGGATCGAGGGGGCTAAACGGGCGCGGCACGGGCTAGAGAAGAGATGGAGTGATGTGGTACAGGAGGACGTGGAGCTGAGTGGACTTGCCGATGACTGGTACCAGCGGTGTCAAGATCGGCCTCAGTGGAGGAGGCTCGTGAAGGACGCTACTGGGCAGTTGGAGGCAGTCGCCCTCCAACAACAACGGAGGGCGGAGGAGCGACGCTCACAACAACGAGCGGAGCGCCGGGTGGCTAAAGCACAGCAAGTTGGCACAGTAGGGGGCACAGGTGGTGCATCATCCAGTCATCTCGGTCATCTCGGTCAGTCGACCCGTGGCACCTGGGTCTGCCCCGTGACCTCCTGCCAGCGGGCGTTCGACACTTCACGTGGCCTCAGGGTGCACATGGCCTGGCACAAGCGTCGTGGTGACGTCACCGCCACTTAGTGGCGAATGGCGGTTGTTGTTGTTGTGTGTGTGTATGTGTGTGTGTGTGTATGTGTGTGTGTATGTGTATGTGTGTATGTATGTGTGTGTGTATGTGTGCATGTGTGTGTGTATGTGTGTGTGTATGTGTGTGTGTATGTGTGTGTATGTGTGTGTGTATGTGTGTGTGTATGTGTGTATGTGTGTGTGTGTGTATATGTGTGTGTGTATGTGTGTGTATGTGTGTGTGTGTGTATGTGTGTGTGTATGTGTGTGTGTGTATGTGTGTGTGTATGTGTGTGTGTGTGTGTATGTGTGTGTGTATGTGTGTGTGTATGTGTGTATGTGTGTGTGTGTATGTGTGTGTGTATGTGTGTGTGTGTATGTGTGTGTGTATGTGTGTGTGGGGAGCGGTAGCGCGCTGCGCTACGAACCTGGCGACCCGGGTTCGATTTCCGCTCACGGCTAACACCCAGTGACGATTAACTGAACCGGTCCTGGGCCTCCCCTAGGTCGACTCAGCCTCAAATGAGTACCTGGTGAGGTGTGTAAACATTGCCACTGGGAAGACAAAGGCGGTCGGGCGTGGTGCTGGCCACCCACCCCCTCGTGCGCCGTGCCGGCCTTCATAGGTGCTCGCTAACAGCACTTGCCCCTACAGTCTGTTAAGGCTATACGGGGGATCTTTGTCTTTGTGTACACAAGCATTGCTTGTGTGTGTGAACACGTGCTCGGCCGATTTGCCGGGTCAGCAAATAATCCACGGGGCCCTATTATGCAAAGATTGCGAGTTTAATATTCCGCACCAACAAAGGACCACCTCCGAATTAACACCACCGTCATTATCCTCTTAATGTTCATTTTAATTTAGCCGGGCGGCGGCGGTGGTGGCAATGTTGCACGTGGCCGCGTAGTCCAGCACCGTGGAGGGCAGTGAGGGTTGGTGGATCACGTACAGATGGAGGAAAGTTCCCTGGCTCAGCAGGAGAAGGCGGTACAGCGAATGTGGACTCAACGTGTTCCATCTGTTTGTGTTGGATAAAGTGTTGCCCTCCTGCACGTAAACACTCAATGACATCTTCATATACAGAGGACCGCAGAGCTTGGTGATGGGTAACTTTCGGCACCGCCTCGGTGCCTTTCCGTCCGCGAGCGAACCCTGTGGAGCACCGCACACACACACACGCACACAGACACGCACACAGACACACACACACACATGCACACAGACACACAGACGCTGTTGTGAAACTCCCCCCTTTTCCGTGGGTGTTGAGGGGGAGCCGTGGCAAACGCGGACTCCACCTGTTCCCATCTGTACGGGGATACAGCGTTGCCCCCTCTCGCGTGTTGTGGGCTTCCTCCGAGTGCTCCGGTTGCCTCTCACACGTAAACACTCATTCATTTGGCCGGGAACATCTTAAAATATAGAGGAACGCAGAGCTTGGTGATGGGTAAATTTGGCTGCCTTCCCGTCCGTCTGTGGTTCCTCCCCGAGCGAACAATGTGCAGCGTCGCGTTACAAGTTGACATCATTGTTGTTATTATTATAATTAATCGTCACGATCATTTCCGTTGATCGTGAAGAAAATGGGTGATGACGAAAGTAATAGTGATGAGGATGTTCGATGATGGCAGCAGTGATGAACTAAAACTAAACTTTTTTGTTATTTTACCCGGTAGGTCCTACTATGCAGATCTTTTTCAGAAGCGACCTGGCCACAAATAATAGCTCAACGAAGTGACTTGTCGCGTGGAAATTTGTAGCAGCCAAATACTCTAAACTCATGTTTTTCAATGTGGAGGGATAATACAGAGGACCCGGAGAAAAATCCACGCGACCACGGGGATAGAGAGAGACACACAAACTCCAAATATACAGCAGCAGGCGTCAAGGTCTGGATTGAACCCACGACCTCCTGCATACCAAGCGAGGTAGCTAACATCTCCTAGCCACCGTGGTGATGATAGAGAGAGAGACGCAGACTCCAAATATACAGCAGCAGGCGTCAAGGTCTGGATTGAATCAACGACCTCCTGCATACCAAGCGAGGTAGCTAACATCTCCTAGCCACCGTGGTGATGATAGAGAGAGAGACGCAGACTCCAAATATACAGCAGCAGGCGTCAAGGTCTGGATTGAACCCACGACCTCCTGTACACCAGGCGACGTAGTTAACACGTGATGATAGTGATGAAATAACCGTGGCACTTGTGATGACGATGGCAATGCTCATGGAAATGCTGATCACGTCAACGATCATGACGACAATGATGATTGTGAAGACGGTGATGTCGATGATGATCATAAAGATGACGATGATGATGACGACGATGATGACGATGATGATGATTGTGAAGACGGTGATGTCGATGATGGCGATCATGAAGATGACGACGATGATGACGACGATGATGACGATGATGATGATTGTGAAGACGGTGATGACGTTGATGATCATGAAGATGACGACGATGATGACGATGATGATGATTGTGAAGACGGTGATGACGTTGATGATCATGAAGATGACAACGATGATGACGACGATGCAGTGGCGTAGCTAGGATATTTTGCGCCCGGGGACGAACTATAAATTGGCGCCCCCCCCCCCCGTTTAATCACATACCAAAATGTAATTACATGACATGTAGGCTGTGTGTGGCGGGATATATAAACTTTTAGGTTGAGGTGTAGATTCGTGCAGTAGTTTCAGGCTGCCGCGCCCGCCGCAATACGTTATAATGTAACGTTGTAAGCCTCATTTTGGCGCCCCTTTACCTTGGCGCCCGGGGACACATGTACCCCCCTGCCCCCCCCCCCCTAGCTACGCCTCTGCGACGATGATGACGACGATGATGACGACAATGATGATTGTGAAGACGGTGATGACGATGATGGCGATCATGAATATGACAACGATGATGACGACGATGATGATTGTGAAGACGGTGATGATGATGATGATCATGAAGATGACAACGATGATGACGACGATGATGACGACGACGATGATGCTGATATGATGACATCATTGCTCCCCAGGTTGGTGGACGATCGATGCGTCGTCCAGCCAGACGCCGGCGACCTGAACAATCCTCCCAAGAAGTTCAGAGGTGAGGCTCACTCGGAGGGCAGGGGGAGGTCAGGGTGGGCGGGTAGGGAGTTTGGAACTCTTCGAAAGCTGCCGTGTCTTGTGGGTGGTCACATCCTCGGGTTCACCACCACCACAATGATCACACCACTTTGGCGTGCTGTGGAGGGGGGGGGGGGCGGGGGGAGACATTCACACGCGAGTTTCCAGGGGGGCTATTCAGGACTAGGGCCGTTCCCCCCTCACTCCCCCTCTCTCCCACCACAAATCCTATTCGCCCCATTGCGTTCTTCAAACGCAGCCTAGGCAGGGAAACCTCTCGCTGGAGATGGAGAGAGAGAGAGAGGGGGAGAGAGAGGGAGGGAGGAAGAGAAGAGGGAGAGAAGAGGGAGAGAACCGGTGAAGGTCATCTCGAGCATCGCCCCCCCCAACCTGGGAGGCTGATGCAATCAGAGAGAACGGGCGTCGCAGGCCTAGCCCTGCGCCGTGATGGTGGCAACCTTGCAGACCTTCTCGTTTCTGGACAACGTTGTTATCACGCGGAGGCTTTCACGGCCGATGTAACCGTTCGTAATTGATATACTGTTTTGAGGGGGAGGGGCGGTGGGTGGGTGGGTCGTGGTGTAAAACAAAAATGTGTGTCGTCAATCGTCCTCCACCCGACGACATAAAAGCGTGCCGCCGGGCGTGTGACGCGCTTCAGCAGCACCGACGGTGGTATCGGGGAGTCACTTTGCGACGACGATTCTTGGGACAGTTCATTTCCTCAAAGACCTGCAATGTTATTTCAATTCGTTATGACATTCGTTTTTAATTCATTTTACCAGGCAAGGCCCACTGAGCAATATCGCTCTTATTCAGATGCCACCTCGCCACAAGTTACAGCTCAACGGCTTCTCGTGTGGACATTAACAGCAGACAGATGCTCTGAACGCGCGTTTCATCGTTGTATTTCAGTCGTCCACAGCAAAAAATTTGGCCCTCAACACTCCGAGGAACAAAACACACATTTCCTCTCCCGGTTGCCTCCGGGTGACTTGTTTTTGTCCACTCACGGCACCGGTGGATGTTCGTGACGCGGCGTTTCCATCTCTCGCGCCACGGTTTTAGAACGCCCCATTACGGGAACTGTCGCGTAAACGCTCGGCACCGCGGCGGTTCAGAGGAACGTGTCGCTGTGTGAGGAGCGCGCACAAGCAGATGTTTCGTACCGCCGGATAGAGGGGGCTTAACGGGGACGCGGCACGGGCGAGAGAGGAGATGGAGCGATGCGGTGCAGGATGATTGATGTGTGGACTTGCCAACGGCCGGCACCAGCAGTGTCAAGATCGGCTCCCGTGGAGGATGCTCGTGAAGGACGCTGCTGCTGCTGGGGAGTTGGGGGCAGTCGCCCTCAAGCAACGATGGAGGGCAGAGGAGCGGCGCTCGCAACAACGAGCGGAGCGCCGGGCGGCTAAAGCGCAGCGAGTTGACGCAGTGGGGAACACAGGTGGTGCATCTGCCAGCCATCTCAGTCAGTTAACCCATGGCTCCCGGGTGTGTGCCTGGGGCCACCCTGCCAGCGGGCCTTCGACACTTCACGTGGCCTGACAGTGCACCTAGCCTGGCACAGGCACCCTGGGGACATCACCGCTACTTATTGGCGAATGGTGGTTGTTGTGTTGTCTTGTTAAGTCGATTGTGTTCGCGAGGACGGAGCGCCGAGAAGAACGAAACCTCTGAGTTACAGAGCGACCCACGGAGGCGGATATCTCGAAGCCACCTCTGAGATCCCTTCGATTGACCTTTGAACTCTCGTAGTGGGCAGTGCATCTCGCCGCATTGAGAGAACGACCTACGGAAGGTGATGTCGCCGCACTGCTTGTGCAGGTTGGTGTGGCCGGGAGATGCCAGTGCAGCAATGGATTCTGATATCCATCTGTGCGGAGCTTTGCGGGGTTTTTTTTTGACTTGGGTTTTCTCTAGTTTCTTTTATGGACCCTCCTGAAAAGGAGTCTTGAGGTGATTGAGGCTATTTTTGCGTAAATAAAAGGTATTATTCTCATCATGTACCTTTTTTGTAAGTTTTGCTGGCTGGCTGGCTGGCTGGCGCATTATGCGGGCAAGTGCACGGTGTTGACGTCACCGCGCGCATCTGCGTGATGACGTCACGTCTCCCCACACCCACCCTCCACCCCGGCCGTGTACCCCACGTCGATGCCGAGGCAGCGCTCATGATATTATTATAGTATGTGGTTATGCTAGAGCGCCTGCAGGATCGCGAGAGTTCAAAGTTCAAAGTTGATTTATTAGGTATAGCCCTGTGAGCCATTCGGCTCTTGAATCGGGTGCAACCGCAACAAACCAAAAAACAAAAACATGAACAAAACGGTGGCGACGGCTCCGTTGAGGCCTTCATCGAGCCAGCGGATTTACCGACGGCTAACGACGCCGTTGCTGATGACGGCGATGACGAAGTGTGTGAGCAGATACATTTGGGCTGCCCCACCATGATGCCGTCATCACTAACGGCGAGGCCGAATCTTCGTCTTCGTCTTCGCGCCTCTCCGTTAGTTCCCCCGCGCGTCGTGGGTGATATCGACGGTCTCCTTTGCGGTCGGCGAAGGGCGTTCGAATTTCACTGACGCTGTTGGTCGCTGGTAATATAAGGTTGCCGCTTATCACACACAATAGTGCTTAGCCACAAATGAACCAGCAATGCTTCGCTGGTCTCGTCAAGAAACCTAAACCAACATCACACGAACTCCGGTCATCCTCGCAGCATTGGCTTTTGGCCTCGCCGTCGCAACAAAAACGGTCACTTGAATCGCGCGCTTTGGGAATCGCGCATCTGCGGCCGTCTGGAACGCTCTTCCTTCCGATATTAGAGAGTGGCCGGAACTATGCACTTTTATATCGTCATCCAGATTGAAAACTCAGTTTGTTGTCCTTCCCCCACATCCTCCGATTAGCGCGGTTGGCTACGTACGGTGCGAAAGAAGTTTAGCATACACCCGCAACACATGTTGCGCAACCAGCACCTCGCTCCGCACAATGACGCCCACTCGTCATTGTCCTGGGCCCGTTTTTCCACGCTGTGTACATTTCGCCGTCAACGCCGTCAGATTTGCGGCGAAATATTCGAAGCCTTCGCGGCGAGCAGAGGAATCCCCCCCCCCTTCCCCACTAGCCCTGCGTGCGGTCTCGTGCCCTGTCGCAGTCCGCCAGCCATCTGGGAAATGTTTTGACATCCGGGACACGCTCACGTCCGTCGTCCCACTCCGCGACGGTCGCTCGTCACGTGACTGATTGCAGGTTGGCAGTGGTGCCCGAACACAATAAACTGCAAAAAAAAAGCAAATCACTCCGCGCGCTTGTTAACGAGGACACCTTTTGTGGCCTATAAACAAAACCGACAAAAAAAAACCAGGCGACGTTTCAGGCAGTGGCTCTTGGGTGAGTTTTTTTTTGTGTCTTTATCCACCACTCTCGTTGCCCACGTGTGTTGTCCACGAGACACCGTTTTCTTCTTCGGGGGCGGACGTTCGATGGATGGAGAGCGGGGCTTGGGGCGAGGTGCGGTGTGTTTTTTTTGCACCACAACGCCGCCTCTGTCCCGCGCGGCTCCTCCGCTCCGCGCCGGGCAGTTGGGCAATGTTTATAGAATGGGGCCCTACGGCCGGGGGGGGGGGGGGTCAGGGAGGGCCTCCCGCCCGCAGCGACGCTCGCCGCTGGTTCCCCGCCGCCAGCGATCGTCGCGCCAACAGATTTCTGGGCCCACCCGAGGGCGAGGATGACCGTGGCCGCCGCTAAAGGCCGCTCGTCTGCGAGAGTCTCCACCGATCCGCCCTTGGGCCTATCTCGCCGAGCGGTCTGCAGTACACCGGCCTCAGCGGAGCCCCCCAATCGACGCCGCCTACGATGCTGCTGTAGACGCACGCGAAGCTCCTGCGGTGATACCGACGAGACAAGGCTGCAGGCGGCAGATGTCGGTGATCCATCCTCTCAATTCCCTCCCGAGCTCAGCCGTCCTCTGCACGTTGAAGGCGGTGTCATCGGCCAATTAATGAGCGCTCACGAGCGGAAGTTGTGGCTTTCACGCTTCAACGCACCGGTGGGCTAAAGCAGTGAACTATTTGTCTTTTGTCAACGTGACACTTTTTTACTGATTGGCCGTGTCGGGTGGTGGAGGGTTACGACACATTTATAAATAACGCGATCTAAACCCAAAAACGTTGATTATGAAAACATAGTTTAGTTTGTAGTTCACAACAGTTTAAATCTTCCCGTCGTGGACGGGGCCCTCTTCCGGCAGCAGCAGTTGCACGAGCAAGGCAGTTGCAGGTGCTGCACCTTTTACCCTTCGTCATCAATCAATTGCGTTCACGCGCAGTGCCCCCCCCTCCCCTCCCCCCTCCGTCTGGCACCGTGAGATATTCCCCCTACGACGAATCGGGGGTGGGGGGCCATCATCATCATCATGACCATCATCATTCATTCTCTTCTCATTTCGCACCTCTTAGAGTTGACGAAACCACGAGCTCGTGGCGCCGTCACGAACATTACAGATTTTATTCTTTTTACACGCAGATGGTAGCCGAGCGAGAGAGGAGCTTGCTGCACGGGTCCCCCCCCCCCACGGGAGCGAGCGAGAGTTGACAGCTCCTCGCCGGGGAGACTTTACATCGTTAATTGGCGAGCGACGCCGTTAACCCTTTCACTGACGTCCACCCTGCCACCTGCCCACCTGCCCCCCCTCCGGCTCACTCTCCCCACACCTTTTGATTCAAAGCTTTCGTGACTGCAGGGATTCATCTTCTTGGTTCTTTCGGTAAAGTCACGTAGAAGGAAAATAATAAAATAATAAAAATAAAACATAATAAAATAATACTCACGACGTTTCGGCCACAACGCAAGCAGCCGTCTTCAGGTGAAGAACAGGTCTGTCGGGGAGACAGAGTCTGAATGTCTCCTTGCTGAATGTCTCCCCGACAGACCTGTTCTTCACGTGAAGACGGCTGCTTGCGTTGTGGCCGAAACGTCGTGAGAATTATTTTATTATGTTTTATTTTATTATTTTATTATTTTCCTTCTACGTGACTTTACCGAAATAACCAAGAAGATCTCCCCACACCGTCGTCTATTTTTTCTCCCTGCCCTCCGCCCCACATGATGGATTGTTAACCCCCGATTGTACTCCTCTCGGGGATCACGCCACCCGAGTGAAGTGCCCACAAAAGCGGACACCACAGAGCTACCTCGGAGATCGTTCGAATGACCAGCGGGTCTTTCTTTTTTTTTTCACCCCACATTCATCACGTGATGGCCGACATTATTACAAACTTGTCTCAGCGCTGGCATTTCAGTAAATGTGTAGGTGACAAACGAATTTTTGTGTGCGGTCATCGTTCACACGGAGGTGGAGACCGTCAATGGGGGTAAGATGTTAACTCCCTCGCCTGGTATGCAGGAGGTCGTGGGTTCGATCGCGATCCCGACCCCGACACCTGTAAATTTCGAGTTCGCATGCTTTCGTTTCTACGGGTCCTCCAGTTTTTCCCCTTCACATTTTAAACGTGCGTTTAGTGTATTTGACTGCTATGTATTTCCATACGATGATAAGCCACTTCGTTGAGCTGTAGGTATCTGCGTATGTTGACCTTGTGGGGAGCGGTGGTGTAGCGGTTAGCACGCCGCACTACGAACCCGGCGACTCGAGTTCGATTCACGCTCATGTCCAACACCAGTGACGATTATCAGAACTGGTCCTGGGCCTCCCCTAGGTCGACTCAGCCTAAAATGCCTACCTTTGTGCAGTGTGTAAACATCGTCACTCGTGCGACGTGCCGGACTTCGTAAGTGCTCGCGAACAACACTTGTCCCAACAGTCTCTTAAGGCTACACGGGGGATCTTTGTTCTTTATGTTGAACTTATCGGACTTCCATCTTGAAGTGCCTCTCATCAGCAGCATTGCTTCCAAACAAGCCACAGTCTGGGCTGATTTTGACATTGTAAGTAAGTTGAACTTCTTTTACACCGTACATAGCAAACCACGCTGATCGGAGGAGGTGCGTGGGAAGGACAACAAACCAACTGCTACAAGAACAGCTGTCATTCGTGGCTAAGTCACTTCTGAAAAATAGCAAATAGCTCAGGTGGGCTCTACCTGGTTAAACAAAAACAATAGTTCTAACTCACTTACACCAGAGAACCGGTTTTAATCGCAGGCGGCTGAAACTGACACCATTAGCCAGGGTCAGCTTAGCAAGTCGGATTTCGCCCCCCCCTCCCCCCCACTTTCCAAATGCCCTTCGCATTTGATTGGCTCAGCTGACGACGTCACATTTACCCCCTCCACAACTCTGGCTGTCGCCTGGTGATGCCGGTTGTTGCAATAATGCAACGTCACGGTCCTCGAATTGTAAAATGTTGTAGCGGGTTTACTCTCCAACACTAACGAATTGGCACGTTTCATGTACGTGACACACCTTACTGGCTGGCTGCGTCGGGCGGTGGCGGGTTTAACGACGCATTTATATATTTACGCGATCTAACCCAACAAAAACCTCTATTTATGGATTAGCCAGGGTCTCGGCAATGCCAGCTCGGCAAGGTCTTGACCCCTCTGGGTTCAGGGTGTGGAAACGCCTTCCGCAGGAGCACACCTGTCCGCTGTGAGATTCGGTGATCATCGCGATCACTCAACGGTAACGGTGGCGATCGATGCCCCCCTCGGATTCCAGGGAAGGCTTCTCGTTTGCGATCTCTCTCCCGATCGTGGCCTGCAATTTATTTTTGCTGCCGCACGACAGGAAAACAAAATTTACTCCGTTGTCAAAACATGCGGTGCGTACGCAGCAGTTACATATCGATGCTCCCGATGATGATAATTATTATAATCTGCGATTCATCCGCATGGGATCTTGGAAGCTCAGCACGTTTGAACCCACTGCGTAGGTTTTCACGTGTATCTGCCGCGCGGCGCTCCGTTGCGCGCGGGTTTTGCGTTCCACGTGCTGGGGAGCTTCTTCCGGTTCCTGGGTGCGAAACGTCGGACATCATCGGGCGGCAGGGTGGTAACGCTCATTTGACGATTCCATTTCATTTCTTTCTAAGTGATTTTTTGTGTTTAGTTCGTCGTCCTTTCCCATGCAACTCCGATTAGCATCGAGCATCGGTCAGCGGTAACGTGCCCCCCCACCCACTGGCTCCGCAAGTGAGCCGTGTAGTGGGGTTAAAGGCACCGCGGTGGCTAGGAGATGTTGACACTCCGACTGATGCTCCTGCTGTTGTGGAGTGACTCATGCAGCCAGCTATGGCTGCAGGGTTTTGGTAGTACATGTTGTTTATGCCATTTATTGTGAAAATTCCGTCACAGTTCCTATGATCGCTTTTTCATTGCTCTCATGGCTTTATTTTGGTGATTTCGAAAAGTGTATTGGTTTATCCATGTTTGTTTGTTGTAGTACAGAGTTAGACTGATCGCCTTAATCTAAGTTGTCTTGCAGTTGTTGTTGTTTGACTTGCATACCACTGGGATTTTTGCACACAGCGTTGGTGTACGGTGATTTTTTTCTGCAATATTTTGCTGTCTTTTCTTGGATTTTCTGTTTGCACTCAGTCACATATTCACTTTAAGATTTTTTTTGTTCATGTTTTTTTTGTTTGTTGCGGTTGCACCCGATTCAAGAGCCGAATGGCTCACAGGGCTATACCTAATAAATGAACTTGAACTTGGTATGCAGGAGGTCCTGGGTTCGATCCCGACCCTGACGCCTGTGCATTTGGAATGTTTTCACGTTCTACCCGCGGCCGCGTGGATTTTTCTCCGGATCCTCCAGTTTTTCCCTCCACATTCAGAAACATGCGTTGAGAGTTTCTGGCTGCTTATACATTTCCACGTGATGATAAGTCATTTCTATAATTTGAAGCTGGGTCGCTTCTGAAAAAGAGCTACACAGTTCCGTGGGCTTTACCCGGCAAAATAAAATACAGTTTAGGGGTTTAGTAAAGTGCGGAGGGCTCCCACGTTCTTCCAAGACGCTTGGCAAGCGTGGAATAATAGGCCCAAATTCTCTCTCCCCCTCTCTCGTGAGAGCAATGCCCTCTAGTCGAGGCTCCTCATCCATCAGCGGAGTGAGCAAAACATCGCAGGGCCGCAACCTTTACCTTCCACACACCGCGAAACGGACAACGCGACAACGCGCGTCCAGAGTCCAAAGCGAGCGCTGACACTCTTCGAAGCTTGAAATCACACAGGATTGGGGGTGGGTGGGTGGGTGTATATGTGGTACAGCAGGCACAACAGAGAATAGCCATTGCAGGGTCTGCGCCTTTGCCCTTTAAACTCTCAACCGCAATCGGACGTCGCCTGTGTCGGGGCCGGACGCGTGTGGAAGGACGCCGCTGAACTCGGAATATCCCCCGGGGAGTCCGAGCGAGTTTGTGTGTCGCTACAGCATGGAGGGTTCATGGTGGTGGTGGGGGGGGGCAGGGCTGGGTGGGTGGGTGGGAGAGAGATGGGGGGGGGGTGCAGGAAGTGCTCGCCCTGGTTCCGAGGCAGGGCGGCTCGCTTCCAATCTCGCCATGGTGACGGCGAAACACCAAACAGCGAGCGGCGGTCGTCCGCTCGCAGTGACATCCACGTTGTCCCCCCACGCACCCCACGCGCCGCACACACCCCACGCACCCCACGCACCCCACGCGCCGCACACATCCCACGCACCCCACGCACCCCACACACCCCACGCACCCCACGCACCCCACACACCCCACGCACCCCACGCACCCACACACCCCCCGCACCCCACACACCCCACCAACTCCACACCCCACACACCCCACGCCCCCCACACACCCCACGCACCCCACGCACCCCACGCACCCCACGCGCCCACACACCCCAGGCACCCCACACACCCCACACACCCCACGAACTCCACACACCCCACGCACCCCACGCATCCCCACGCACCCCACGCACCGCATGCACCCCACACACCCCACACACCCCACGCACCCCACACACCCCACACACCCCACGCACCCCACGCACCCCACACACCCCACGCAGCCCACGCACCCCACGCACCCCACGCACCCCACGAACTCCACACACCCCACACACCCCACGCACCCCACACACCCCACGCACCCCACGCACCCCACGCACCCCACACACCCCACGCACCCCATGCACCCCACGCACCCCACACACCCCACGCACCCCACGCACCCCACGTACCCCACGCACCCCACACACCCCACGCACCCCACACACCCCACGCACCCCATGCACCCCACACACCCCACACACCCCACGAACTCCACACACCCCACGCACCCCATGCACCCCACGCACCCCACGCACCCCACACACCCCACGCACCCCACACACCCCACGCACCCCACACACCACACGCACCCCACACACCCCACGCACCCCACGCACCCCACACACCCCACGCACCCCACACACCCCACGCACCCCACGCACCCCACGGACCCCACGCACCCCACGCACCCCACACACCCCACGCACCCCACGCACCCCACGCACCCCGCACACCCCACACACCCCACACACCCCACACACCCCACGCACCCCACACACCCCACGCACCCCACGCACCCCGCACACCCCACACACCCCACGCACCCCGCGCACCCCGCACACCCCACACACCCCACACACCCCACACACGCCACGCACCCCACGCACCCCACGCACCCCACGCACCCCACGCACCCCGCACACCCCACACACCCCACACACCCCGCGCACCCCACGCACCCCACGCACCCCACGCACCCCACGCACCCCACACACCCCACGCACCCCACGCACCCCACGCACCCCACACACCCCACGCACCCCACGCACCCCACGCACCCCACACACCCACGCACCCCACGCACCCCACGCACCCCACGCACCCACGCACCCCACGCACCCCGCGCACCCCGCACACCCCACGCACCCCACGCACCCCACGCACCCCACGCATCCCACGCACCCCACGCACCCCACGCACCCACGCACCCACGCACCCCACGCACCCCGCGCACCCCACGCACCCCACGCACCCCGCGCACCCCGCACACCCCACGCACCCCACGCACCCCGCACACCCCACGCACCCCACGCACCCACGCACCCCACGCACCCCGCGCACCCCGCACACCCCACGCACCCCACGCACCCCACGCACCCCGCACACCCCACGCACCCCACGCACCCCACGCACCCCGCGCACCCCGCACACCCCACGCAACCCCACACAGCAGGCGTCAGGGTCGGGATCATATACCCGGCGAGGGAGTTAACATCTCAAGTGCGGTTCGCGAGCGCTCAGCGCGGCTGGCACGGCGTACGGGAGGGCAGTGTCACCAGGGGTGATGTTTGTCCACCGAACCGCCAGGCGTTCGCGCGGAGATGATGTTACCCGTGGCGGGGCCGGCGTCAACAGCCGTACCACCAAATACTCTCCCCGTGCCACTGCTGGCACAGAGAGAGAGGGGCCTCCCACTCAGGGAGGAATACCCCTCTAGTGAGAGGGTTATCTCTGCCTCATCTTCCCACACGCGGCCACACGTCTCCGAATTAGGGAGTACACAAAAGACAAAGATCCCCTGTATAGCCTTAACAGACTGTAGGGGCAAGTGCTGTTTAGCGAGCACCTATGAAGGCCGGAACGGTACACGAGGGGGTGGGTGGGTGGCCAGCACCACGCCCGACCGCCTTTTTCAGTGTCGATGTTTACACACCGCACCAGGTACCCCTTTCAGGCTGAGTCGACCTAGGGGAAGCCCAGGACCGGTTCAGATAATCGTCACACACAAACACACCTTACCCCATGTTCTTTGGAACTTTCGGTAAAGACACGTAGATGGAAAATAAAAAATGTAAATGAAAATAAAAATGATAAAAATAAATAAATAAAAAATCAGTCGCCTGATGACGACCGCTTGTGTTGCGATCGAAACGTCATGAGTTTTTATTATTGTAAATGTTTGTTTATTTTGACTATTTTTACTTTGTTATTTTCATTTTATTTTTTTATTTTCTCCATCTGCGTGACTTCACAGAAATAACCAAAGAATACGAATTCCTGCAGTCGCGAAAGTTTTACATCAAAATGTGACACTTTACCCCACCACATCGCGTCCACTGCAACTGCGTCTGAACACATTTGCGCTGCTGTGACGGAATGGGCTGAGGCTAGGGGTGAGGGTAGTGGGGAGGGGGGACAACCTGGGGGGGGGGGGGAGCGGGGGGCATTTCAGACACTTGCACCATCACAATATAAGCTTTTGGGTCAGATCTATATTATGAATAATATTGGTCGCGAAAGCCTACGTGTTAACTTGCACCATCGCTGCTATTGTCGCGCCGGGAGATCGAACGGGCCCGCTCAGTCACGTTGATGGAGGGCTGCAGCGGCAGGCGTGGTGGGACGCAGGGCTGCCTCGCGCCGCGGTGGGCCGGGCGACAAAGGTGGTGGCGAGCTTGTCCGTCAGTTCATTGTTTGACCCACCAAAGCTGAGAAGGCCTCGCCGATTATCCAGTGACAATGGCGTCAGCTCCCCACCACCACCACCGCACCGCACCGCACCACCGCGCGCGCTGACAGCTCGAGATGAGCGGGCGGTCAGTGGAAGTGGCAATTACCGACACAATTACCGCAATTACCCATCAACAATCGGAGGGCTTCACGTCGCTCGGTGACGGCTTAATTCGTCTGCCCCAACCACCACCGCCACCGCCGCCGCCGCTACCCCCCCTATCCTCCGCCAATAGGCTCTCTAAATCCCATATTCTTAGGTTTTTTCGGTTAAGTCACGTAGGTAAAAATTTTAAATTAATAAAAGTAAAATAAAAAGTAAATAAAAATCACGACGTTTCGGAGGCAACACAAGCCTCCGTCTTCAGGTGAAACCGTCACAGCACGATAGCTCGCTCTCACTTGATACAGCGAGTGTGCTGTGACGGTTCCACCTGAAGACGGAAGCTTGTGTTGCCTCCAAAACGTCGTGATTTTTATTTAATTTTCATTTTACTTTTATTAATTTCAATTAAAAAATTTAACCTACGTGACTTTACCGAAAAAACCTGGAGAATATGAATCCTTGCAGTCACGAAAGCTTCAAATCTAGAATTAATACACTCTAAATCCCATCGTGGGTTTCCCCGTACTTTGACCCTTTCACCATTAGGTAACCCGCCCCGACTTTCCAATCCGAGGGTGCTGTTTAAGCGCCCCTTGCGAGCGGAACTTTCGCGCGATCTTTCACCCTCGGCTTGTTTTTTTTTCTTTCATTGATGCGGAGGTTCCCATTCGCTCGAGGCGTTCTATAGAATAGCGGTGGGGTGGGTGGGTAGGGGGGTTGGGGAAATGAAGAAAAAAACGAGGACAGAAACGAATGATTGTTACTTGACAGGGGCGTACAAGGGTTCAGAGACACGCGCGTTCAGGGTTTTCGGGCTGCTATAAATGTCCACGTGATGATAAGCCACTCGGCGGAGCTATCGCTCATGATGGCCAGGACATTCATCTTCTTGGTTCTTTCGGTAAAGTCACGTCCTCAGGTGAAGAACAGGTCTGTCGGGAAGATCTGTTCTTCACCTGAGGACGGCTGCTTGCGTTGTGGCCGAAACGTCGTGAGAATAATTTTATTATGTTTTATTTTTATTATTTTATTATTTCCCTTCTACGTGACTTTACCGAAAGAACCACGAAGATGAATCCCTGCAGTCACGAAAGCTTTAAATCGAAATGGCCAGGACACTTCTGAAAAAAACAGAGCCGTGTAGCTCAGTGGGGCCTTACCTGATAAAATAAAAAATAAAAATAGTTTTTGGTTCAGCGTAGTGACAGCGATAGGGGGTACTTAGAGGTCACGAAAATATTAGGGGAAAGGGCTTGACAAAAGTGCGACGCCAAATCGACGCGTAGCCGATTTATTTTGCGCTGTCAACAGCACCGCCACCGTCTTTGTTGTTGTTGTTGAGAAGTCTCGCGACATTTAAACGTCTCGCGACGATTCGCTGGAGATCCACGCCCTCTGTGCGCCGCTGCCAACGCCGCCGCAGCGGCGGAAGAAGCGGCAGCGGCGGCTTCGCCAAATAATTCGTTTTGCCTCCATCTTTAAAATAAATAATTCGTTTTTGTTCATATCTATGGGACCGTTTTGCCAGTAAAACAATTATGGAAAAAATAAGAGGCTTTAGCCTTTCTGGCAGTTAAACAGGGGGTGTTAAGATCCTCGAACACCAACGAGAAAGCTATTGCAAGTCATCAATATATTGATACTTGCGTTTGTCTTTGTACTGTTCGCCTTTGAGCATTGTGGTGAGACAAAACCACTAAGAAGGTTGCCTCTGGTGTAGGCCAAACAGTTTCAAATACTATTCTTAGGTTTTTTCGGTAAAGTCACGTAGGTAAAAAATGAAATTAAAATTAATAAAAATAAAATAAAAATCACGACGTTTCGGAGGCAACACAAGTCTCCGTCATCAGGTGGGACCGTCACAGCCAGATTTGTGACGGTCCCATCTGATTACAGAGACTCGTGTTGCCTCCGAAACGTCTTGATTTGTATTTTATTTTATTAATTTTAATTTCATTTTTTACCTACGTGACTTTACCGAAAGAACTAAGAGTATGAATCCTTGCAGTCACGAAAGCTTCAAATCTAGAAGCATCAAACTGCTTGTAAAAAAAATAACACTTCGCTGACGAATATTGCATCGCTTGTTTCGTTCACCGAGTTAACGCTGCCCTTGAGTCACTTCGGTGCAACTCGTTAATCGGCACTCGGGGGTGCGTTCATTTTTTCGACGCCGAACTTTGCGCGGTTTTCCTCTCTCGTATTTTCCGATCGTTCGCGTGCACGACGCCATCGACGGATGCAACCCGCGCCACCTTCGCCCGCTCTTGCCGCTGTGACGTCATCGCGGTGGCGTCACAGGGTGAAGTGACGTCACGGGCGTGACGTCACTTTCGCCGTTGGTGACCGGGCCGAGACGGTGAAACTCGGCCAAATTTTGGAAGCCTCCGATTCGTTCACGGGCGGCGGCTAAAACGTGGATTTGGAATCCAGGATCCCAGCGGCGCCAGCTCAACGCGCTTATCCCCCCTCCCTCCGGCAGCCATCCGGCCGCCACTGAAAATCCTCTCTGCTAGATTTGAGCTCTTTCTGTTGGAGCGCGACCAGAGACTGAAGAAAAACAAAAGAACCCCATGCCACGCCGGAGATGAAAAAAAAAATCCGATTCGTTGCAGGAACCGAACGGCAGCTATCACGCGCTCACCGTAATCGTCCCAGTTTGACAAACGTCCCAGGAAATAGTTTGAGAACTCCCACAAGACCCTACTCCTCTGCCCGCCTGCCCCCTCCACCTCGGCCTCTCACGGCCCTAAGCCCCCCCCCCCCCCCCGATCATGGCACACAGACCATCCACCTCGAATGCTTGAGTAGCTTCAGACCGACAGCTGCTGTCCACACCGCTGGTCCCACTTTCCAAACTTCGCAGCAACTGGTGCGAGAATTACACCCCCCCCCCCACACACACACACTCCCTTTCCACCATACAACAGCTTCCACGGATTCCCAGAGTAAAACCCAGAATACTCTCCCTCCTCCACCTCCCCACCCCTTCCTCCTCCGCATAGACTCCCTGCTCCTTTTCCCTTTTAAGTGCTCTTCCGGTGCCGCGGAGCGAAACATCCCCGGGCTCCGTGGCCTCCCTGGAGTGGGAGAGAGAGAGAGAGCACGTTTGGCTGTGCTGCGTCAAGGCCGCGTCGCGCAGCGAGCCAGTTGATGGATCGCGCCGTGAAATCTGAGCGGATTATGGACAGACCCAGAGAGAGAGACAAAGGAGAGTGGGAGTCGATGGGGCTTTAAAAAAAAAAATCTCGAACAGAAGTGAGAGGCTCACGTACCTAAAAGCCAAGTGGTTTGGTCACTCACACCGCGGCCTTGAAAAGAAAAATGCATGTAATTGCCGACGTTTCAGGCAATAGGCCTTCTTCATAGCACATCAATCGGAAGGGCCATTGTCCGACACGTCACCTACGATATATTTGATATACTTTTTTTCCTTTTAAGGTCACGCAGTGTTACTGACGGATGCGCTGAACTGTTGTGCTCGTGCATCAATGCCAAAGCAGCAGTGTCATCAAATAATTGGCTCACATAGTATATCATGTCTCTCATCGTTATCATCATCATCATTCGTTCGACCCATGCTTCACCGCGGCTTGACCAAAGCCATGCCGCGTCACAGCACAGCAAGGAGCGTAGAGCGTCAGGTGCACTTCTGTGGCCGTCTGGAACGCTCTTCCTTCCGATATATTAGGAAGCCACTGGAGCGATGCACTTTTCAAATCCTTTATATTAAGTTCACTTGCTTGCGCGCTTACGACCGTGCAAATCTTTCGGTCGTTTTTTAACCCACTTCCCGTGATCCAATCGAGCTGACATTTTGCACACAGACTCGTTGTGCGTGACAATTTATTTTCGTGAAAATTTTTTTCCCAACATTTTATACTTTTAGGTAAAATTTTTTTTATATTTAATTACCAATTGCTTAATGGTGGCAGGCAATCATCTGACCCATAGGTGGCAGCCATCTCAAGCCAGAGGACGAGAGGACTCTAGCCGCCCGTTTCAAATACCAATGTGTTCTGGGTTGTGGCCCATTGAACACGCATATAAAGGATTTATAGTGAAAAACTTTGTTTTTACGGCTTAATTTTAAATCGTCTCGATTGAAAGCTGGTTTCTATATAACCGCTTTTTGTGTGTAGTCCGTTGTCCTCCCCCCGGCACCTTCGATTAGCACGGCTGGCTACGTACGATGCGAAAGAAGCTCACCGGACACGCAGCACGTGGGCGGCGAGGATTGTACGCCGAGCAGCAGCGTGCTTTTTACCGCACAGCGGGCGAGTAAACACATTTTCGCTGAAGCCGCCCGTGGATTAAAACGAAGAGCTTATTTATAGTTTTGTTTGGGTTTGTTGACCACCAGCACACCCCACTCCCCGCCCCCGGGCAGCGTGACATGCTTATATATCCAGCCGAGCATCCCCTCTATCAGCATCCCCATCTCACTTCACATGCAACGCTTCCTGCAACGCGATGAGAACAAACTCATTGGACCGGCACTGAGACTCGTCGTCGTCACCGACGTTCTCGGCGCCGCGTGTCCGACGTTTCGCACCGCGTGCTGGGAAGCTTCCTCGGCCCCTGTTGCCTTCGGGCACCGACTGGCGCTTGGAACGAAACGTCGGGCCCACCGTGACGAACGACGGCGCGGCAACGTTGGCTCCGGCTGCATTTAGCTGGCGGTTGCCGAACGAAAAACCTCCCCCCTCCACCCCACTACCCAACCCTCTCCCCTCCAATCTCCCTCTCTCTCCCCTCCAATCTCCCTCTCTCTCTCTCTAACCTTCCCACCCCCTTCCCCTACACCCCCCCATCACCTCCCATCCAGCCAATTTTCCTCCTCCCCCTCCTCCCCTCCAATCTCACCCCCCCCCCCCCTTCTCCTTTCCCCTCCTCCCCAACCCCACCGTCTCCCATCGGCTCGCTGTCTCTGACCCCTGGGGAGTTGATGTTTGCGAGACCGAGTCACCGATCGCACGTTTAGCTGTAACGGATCCCATCGATTCGAGGGCCCCATCGATGTGAGGGTACCATCGATCAGACGGTCCCATTGATTAGTGACGAGGAGTCTGGTGCGAGGCCTCTGACATTCGACGCCCCGTTGTCGAGATCGCAACTCCGCTGGTCATCTCGCGTCCAGTAGCTCGCCGAGCTGCATTGGCTTCCCGGTCGCCAAACGAACGCATGATGAGGTCGCACCGACTACACCACGCAAGGTGCTTGCCACAAATGAACCACCAATAACTTGCTGATCTCGTCCAGGGGCGTTAATCGTCGCGCAAACTCCGGGCATTCTCACAGGCGCAGCGGCTATTGGGTTAACCAGCGAACAAAGGCGGTCACCGCATCGCGCGGCTTTCAGAAGCGCGGCCGTCTGGAACGCTCTTCCTTCCGATCTTAGGAAGTTTTTTTTTAAACATCGATTGAAAACTCATTTCTTTAGAACTGCTTTTCGTGTTTTGTTTGTTGTCCTTCGCTCCCCCCCACTCCGCACCTCCGAATAGCGCTGTTGGCTACGTACGAAGTTCAACGTGCATGCATGCGGCCGTCACGGTCGTCAGTAAAGGTCGCGACCCGAAGTCATTAACAGCAGGGCGACTTTGCACCCGAGGTCTGTCCTGGTGGGAGATCCGGAAAATATGTACGCAATGGCCATTGCTACTACTAGACACGTGCCACATACTCCAAGCTGCCGGCGACACGCCGAGTGAGACATCAAGCCACCGCTTGTCAGGGTGGCATTTTTTTTTCTGCCCAATGCCTTGGAGCAGATCGAATCAGTTGAACGCGTTCCGTGGCAACAACAGCGCGTGTGCGTGGCCTAAAGAGGGGAAAATATGTGATGCGACGTTTCGTAGCACTAACCCGTTGCACCACCGCTCCCCACACACAAAGATAAAGATCCCCCGTATAGCCTTAACAGACTGTATGGGCAAGTGCTATTAGCGAGCACCTATGAAGGCCGGCATGGTACGCGAGGGGGTGGGTGGCCAGCATCACGCCCCACCGCCTTTGTCTCACCAGTGGCGATGTTTACAGAAAGCATCAGGTACTCATTTTAGGCTGAGTCGACCTAGGGGAGGCCCAGGACCGGTTCAGATAATCGTCACCGGTGTTGGCCGTGGGCGGGAATCGAACCCGGGTCACGGGGGTTTGTAGCACAGCGTAGCGCTAACCGCTACACCACCGCTCCCCACACACACAGTGACACACACACACAGTGACACACACACATGGTGACACACACACAGACTTAATAATAAGAGTTGGGAGGCTTGCAACTGTTTACACCATGGGGGCCTAATGAGAATTACATTTCGGAAAAGAAAATTCTCACGACCAGTTCTTATTTATTCTTTGGTTCTTTCGGTTAAGTCACGTCTAAAGATAAAATAATAAATTAAATAATTGCATATTACGACGTTTCGATTGCAACACAAGCAATCATCATCAGGTGAAACCGTCACAGCACGCTTGCTCGCTTTTACTTGATACAGCTATCGTGCTGTGACGGTTCCACCTGAAGACGGAGGCTTGTGTTGCTATTTCTTTTATACCTGATGATGATTGCTTGTGTTGCAATCGAAACGTCGTAATATGCAATTATTTAATTTATTATTTTATCTTTACACGTGACTTAACCGAAAGAACCAAAGAATAATTCCTGCAGTCACGAAAGCTCAAAAATTCAGTTCTTATTTTTTAATTGGCGTGTCAAGAGTTGCACGAACGAATAGTTCGGGCAGGGGTCGGCAAACCTGCGGATTCGGGAGTCGCACGCGGCTCGTTGAGGACTGCTGCTTCGTGAAGTTATTGAGGACCGCCGTCTCGTATATTCACGTCGCAATGGGGCTCTGGAAATATTGATGTGCTTTTTTACATAACGAATAAAAATAAATGCGTCTCTTTGTCATTTTGGTTTGCAAAGCCCTTGGCAACAACCCCCCCCCACCCTTCAATAATACTCTTTGGTTTTTTCGGTAAAGTCACGTGGGTAAAAAAGTTACATAAATGAAAACATTTAAATTAAATCACGACGTTTCGGGCACAACACAAGCATCCTTCTTCAGGTGGGGACAACGTAGCGAAAGCACAACCCCCTTCAATAAGTAGCCACGACTGCATCAGGTGATTTATATTAAAAGTCAAATTTGAAAAGTGTTGCTGGAACATTGCATTGTGGGAAGGTTACGTTCTCGTGAGCACAAGGACAGTCCCACCTCGCAGTGCATTCCTGGGCCCACTCACCATCTCAATAAAATTAGTTTTCCTGCCCTACGTTCCCGAGACGGAGAAATCTGAGAAAGTAAATGTATCTCGGCCTCGCCGTGCGCTGCGTTGCACCGCTAGTCGAGTAGATAACCATGTGTTCAATAAACCCTCGGAGCCAGGATGACCATCCAACTCCGATCGTCATTTATTGATTGTAACAGGTAAAACTGGTGAGAAAACACAGATACAGCATCTGTTATAATTCGGAAACACCCACACAATGAACACCACAGCATCAGAACATTGTCTCAGATAACAATAGATCCTGGAAGGACCAGGCCCCCACATTACCCCTGAACAACTAGACAAAGGCACAAGCTGGTGCGTTGCATACAGGCACATAGTGTATTCATCCCACTGCACCCCAAATGTACAGCATTACACTTAACACTAAACTGTGGATGAGATACTTCGTCATCACTCTCAGGATCGCAACATAGGCACAAGTCTGACTCGACCTACTAAATCACAAGTAACATCCACAATAAGGAAAGTCACAGGCTTCGTTACTAACTAGGCCTCGTATTTACTACAACAACTTAACGGCACCATAAAGGCATTTACATGGATATAACGGTCATTCCAACATTACAACAGCATTTCCAATATTATAGGAATATAAACAACTTACAGATAATGCTTCTTAAGCTCCCACAATGGACAAGTGCGGCTGTGGTCTCACTGAGATGCGATGCGTGCCGCCATCTTGACTTATCTGTGTAATGGCTGACACCCGCGTGGTACAGTGGAAATCTAACATCGTCACTTCCTGGTCACGTGACCAACATTAGCATAAAAAAACAGGAACTTCCTGTGAACGTACGCTCCCCATCTGCCGTGAGGCAAGACAAAATGCCTCATGCCAACTCCTGAAAATAATGTCATCTGTAAGTGATGAGCAAATCAGAAAAAAACTGATTTAAAAGAACACCCGTACACGTGTAACAAAGGCACTCAGCATTTGCGCATTATGCAAAAGCCATCAACGGCTCCTGACGAACTGCATTGTTGTTCTCTGACAGCAGGAGTGAAACCTGTACCAATCTGACTAGGACTATACAATTAATTGAAAATTATTCTCCACATCGTCAAAAAAAAATTCCAAGTAATTTCCTGAGCAATGAGGCAGCGCTCATTCGTTTACAACACCCAGATAGTGGTGGCAATTCCACATTCCTATGGCGGGGGCGAGTCACGCCATAGGACAAGCACTATTACATCATCAACACAAGTTCATGGTTTATACTGGTAGGAACCCACTGGTTCCACCAGCCCACAGGGGATTATTGTGTCCGTCCGTCCGTCGTGCAGGGAGGGGCTGGGTGGGGAGGGTGGGGCTGGGTGGGGAGGGGAGGGTGGGGAGGGGCTGGGTGGGGAGGGTGGGGAGAGGCCGGGTGGGGGGGTGGGAGGGGTGGGGCTGGGTGGGGAGGGGCTGGTCACCCCGTGGTGCCCTTATAAAACTCAACGTTTCACCTACTCATGCCGGCTTGTGCCCGCCCTCACAGTCGGGCATATTTGCGGAATACACCACGCCGCCGTTGACCCTGGCCATTGACCGAGCAACCCAACGTTCCCACCAGCTCCCTCCGCAGGAATGTGTTTTTTTGTCGTCGCCGTACAGAGGGGTTCGTTGAGGGGCTTGGCACCCCCCAAGTCGCACGCTGAATTTCTTTCGCACCGTACGTAGCCAAACCGCGCTACGACGGCCTCTGGCTCGCCTCGAGCTTTCTCGACCTTGGCGGCACCACAACTCCGAGGGAGTATGTGGGGGTGAGGGGCTGGCGGTGGTGGCTGACGGCGCGTCTGTTACCGTAGCGAACGACCGAGTGACCGGTCAGAGGAGAGGGCGGCGGGGGGGGGGGGGAAGTTGGGAGCGGTGGGGGCCTATGTCACAGGACGGCACGGAGGAGACTTTGTCCGTCCGAGCTTGCGCCCACTGAAGTCCCCCCGTCCCTCCCGTCCCCCCCCGTTTCAGTTTGCCATTGTGGTTGCGCGCCGCACCAACCTTACCATGATAATAAAAAAACTCCTATCCAGGGGCCTGTCCTGGCTCCTCCCCCCTCAACCAGTATATATACGGGGTCGGATCTCTTGGAATTTCTCATTTACTTGATACAGCGAGCGTGCTGTGACGGTTCCTCCTGAAGACGGAGGCTTGTGTTGCCTCCAAAACGTCGTGATTTTTATTTGTATTTTATTTTCATAAAAAAAATTTTACCTACGTGACTTTACCGAAAAAACCCAAGAATACGCTCCACGTTGTCCGATTGGTTTGGAGCGCGGCGGCTTCTCGTCTTCAGACCGTTTTGGGTTTGCGCTCTGGGTGAGAACGGAGGCCCCCGCGCGGTCTTCCGATGAGCGCGGTTGGCTTCGCAGGGTGCGAAAGAAGTTCAACACGCGTGCATTTTTTTGGCGGTGGAAGACGCGTTGCCTGTGATCGCTCACGATCATCGCTGCTACCTCCCCCCCCCACGCCCTCTCCGCGTGGCTATAGGGAACGTTTTCTCAAGCGCAGAGGAATCGCTTCACGGTGACCTTTGCGAAGCGCAGCTGCGAGAAGATTGCAATGGGATGCTGCGAGGAATGGTTTCTTTTTAACGTTCAATCCCAGAGGACGCGGTGTGGAGTGTGTGTGTGTCACTGTGTGTGCACGTGTGAGTGGGGAGCGGTGGTGCAACGGATTAGCGCTACGCTGCGCTACGAACCCCGGCGACGCGGGTTCGATTCCCGCTCACGGCCAACACCGGTGACGAATATCTGAACCGATCGTGGGCTTCCCCTAGGTCGACTCAGCTTCAAATGAGTAACTGGTGCGGTGTGTAAAATCATTGCCACTGGGGAGACAAAGGCGGCCGGGCGCGGTGCTGGTCACCCATCTGCTCGTGTGCCGTGCCGGCCTTCATAAGTGCTTGCTAACACCCCTTGCCCCTGCAATCTGGTAAAAGGCTATACGGGGGATCTTTGGCTTTGTGTAAACAACCACGCGTGCCATGTTTGCCTTAAGGGGGCCGTCCATAAATGACGTCACGCACCTAGGGGGAGGGAGGTCAGACATTGTGACGCCGTGTGACGATGAGGGGGGGGGGGTTAAAAATCGTCCAAAATTGCGTGACGTCATTTATGGACGGCCCCTAATAGGTGCTCGCTAACAGCACAGTCTGTTCAAGGCTATATGGGTGATGGGGGGGGTGTCTTTATCTCTGTGTGTGTCTGCGTGATGCATGCCTGCGTGGTCGTGTATATGTGCTGCCTGTACGTGTGTATAGTTGCGTGCATGATGCATGCCCTTCGTGTGCGAGTTTGTATATGCGTGATTAACGTCTGTGTAGGTGTGTGTGCTCGCTAACAGCACTTGCCCCTCTACAGTCTGTTAAGGCTATACGGGGGATCTTTGTCTTTTTGTTTATATGATCAGCGGTGAGCCCTACGCTGCGCTACGAACCCGGCGACCCGGGTTCGATTCCCGCTCACGGTCAATACCCAGCGACGATTGCCTGAATCCGTCCTGGGCCTCCCCTAGGTCGACTCAGCCTCAAATGAGTACCTGGTGCGGTGTGTAAACATGGCCACGAGGGAGACAAAGGCGGCCGGGCGTGGTGTTGGCCATAGGTGCTCGCTAACAGCACTTGCCCCTACAGTCTGTTAAGGCTATACGGGGGATCTTTGTGTGTATGTCGGGGCAGTGGTTGATCACAACGCGCCGCGAACCCGGCGACCCGAGTTCGATCCCGGCGGCGATTATCCGAACCGGTTCCCTGGCCTCCCCCTAGGTCGACTCGGCCTCAAATGAGTTGTGCCCGATGCGGTGTGCGACCATCGCCACTGGAGAGACGCAGGCTAGAACTTGATTTGAAGCTTTCGTGACTGCAGGAATGACTCTTTGGTTCTTTGGGTAAAGTCACGTAGAAAGGAAATGAATTAAATAATAGAGTACGACGTTTCGATTGCAACACAAGCAACCGTCATCAGGTAGAACTCAATTTGAGAGAGAGACAAAACACAGACACGGAGACACACAGACAGACACACAAGCAGAGAGAGACAACACAAAGACACACAGAGAGAGAGACACAACATAGACACACAGACAGACACACAAGCAGAGAGAGACAACACAGAGACACACAGAGAGAGACACACAACATAGATACACAGACAGACACACAAGCAAAGAGAGACAACACAGAGACACACAGAGAGAGACACACAACATAGACACACAGAGAGAGACACACAGAGACACAGAGACACAAGCAGAGAGAGAGACAACACAGAGACACACAGAGAGAGACACACAGAGACAGAGACACAGACAGACACACAGAGAGAGACACACAACATAGACACACAGAGACACAAGCAGAGAGAGAGACAACACAGAGACACACAGAGAGAGACACACAACATAGACACACAAACAACACAGAGACACACAAACACACAGAGAGAGACACACACAACATAGACACACATAGACAGACACACAAGCAGAGAGAGACACAACATAGACACACAGAGAGAGACAATACAGATACACACACAACACAGACACACAGAGAGAGAGACACACAACATAGACACACAGACAGACACACAAGCAGAGAGACACACAACACAGACACACAGACAACACAGAGACACACAGAGACACACAGACACACAAGCAAAGAGAGAGACACACAAAATACACACAGAGACATACACACAAGCAGAGAGAGAGACACAACAGACACACACAGAGAGAGACACAACATAGACACACAGATAGACAATACAGAGACACACACAACACAGACACACAGAGAGACACAACATAGACACAGACAGACACACAAGCAGAGAGAGACAACACAGACACACACAGAGAGAGACACACAGAGAGACACAACATAGACACACACAGAGAGAGACAACACAGACACACAACACAGACGCACAACATAGACACACAGACGTAGGCTAGTGCCACCGACTCGTGTGTGATTAACCCGTGCGTGCTCGCGAACAGCACCATGCCCTCTCCACACACCCCCCAAGCAGTCTGCTAAATCGTCGGAAGCTCCGGCAGGCCAATCCCTCTGGTTAACGCATCGCTACACGACACCCCCCCCCTACCTCCTCCCCGGGGCTCTCGTATCAGCAAAAAAAAAAGATTCTCGCTTCGAAATTTTTTTTTATTTTGCGACGGCGGCCACAGACCGCATCAATATTGCAGGCGGTTATAAATAACTACGGCGCCATCCACACGGGTAGCTGTGGAACTGGGATGTGGGGGGGTAAATGTTCAGGTTGTGGGTGGTTGGGGGTGGTGGGGGGTGTTGGTGAGTTGTTGAAAAATGTTGATACTCCCACTGATGCTCCTACTGTTGTGGAGTGACTAATGCAGCCAGCTATGGCTTTATTGACTACTTGTGTTGTGGTCATTGCAAACATGATGCCTTGAATAAAGGTGTCAGTTTTGTACCAGTTAAAAGGGTAAAAACCTACCATTATGGCTGCAGAGTTTGGTAGTACATGTTGTTTATGTCGTTTATTGTGACAATTCGGTCACAGTTCCTATGATCACTGTTTCATTGCTTTTATGGCTTTATTTTGGTGATTTTCGAAAAGTGTTTTGGTTTGGCTATGTTTGTTTGTTGTAGTACAGAGATAGACTGATGGCCTTAATCTAAGTTGTCTTGTGGTTGTTGTTGTTGTTTGACTTGCATCCCACTGGGATATTTGCACAGGGTTGGTGTACGGTGATTTTTCTGCAATATTTTGCTGTCTTTTCTTGGATTTTCTGTTTGCACATAGTCACTATAAGATGTTTTCTTGTTCATGTTTTTGTTTTTTGTTTGTTGCGGTTGCACCCGATTCAAGAGCCGAATGGCTCACAGGGCTATACCTAATACATGAACCTTGAAACCTTGTTGACAAACAAATGTGGGTGGATTTACTCTCCCAACACTCCGGTGGGCTGAAGTGGTAACTAATTGGCGCGTGTTGTTTATGTGACAAACCTTCCTGGCTGCGTCGGGTGGTGGAGGGTCACGACGCATTTATACTTAAGCGCTCTAACCCAAAACACCTTCATTATGAAAAAGAAAATGTAATTCGATAAAACGAAGTTTCACCGCGACCTGCGTTCAAGATTGTGGGATTTGGCCCAATGTTATACTGGTAGGAACCTCCTGGTTCCACCAGCCCACAGGGGATTATTGTGTCCGTCCGTCCGTCCGTCGTGAATCCAAAAATGGGAGGGGTGGGGCTGGGTGGAGAGGGGAGGGTGGGGAGGGGCTGGGTGGGAAGGGGAGGGTGGGGAGGGGCTGGGTGGGGAGGGTCTGGGTGGGGAGGGTGGGGCTGGGTGGGGAGGGGAGGGTGGGGAGGGGCTGGGTGGGAAGGGGAGGGTGGGGAGGGGCTGGGTGGGGAGGGTGGGGCTGGGTGGGGAGGGGAGGGTGGGGAGGGGCTGGGTGGGAAGGGGAGGGTGGGGAGGGGCTGGGTGGGGAGGGGAGGGTGGGGAGGGTCTGGATGGGGAGGGAGGGGCTGGGTGGAGAGGGGAGGGTGGGGAGGGTCTGGATGGGGAGGGAGGGGCTGGGTGGGGAGGGGAGGGTGGGGAGGGGCTGGGTGGGAAGGGGAGGGTGGGGAGGGGCTGGGTGGGGAGGGTCTGGGTGGGGAGGGTGGGGCTGGTTGGGGAGGGTGGGGCTGGGTGGGGGGTGGGAGGGGTGGGGCTGGGTGGGGAGGGTGGGGAGGGGCTGGGTGGGGAGGGTGGGGAGGGGCTGGGTGGGAAGGGTCTGGGTGGGTAGGGTGGGGCTGGGTGGGGAGGGGCTGGTCACACCGTGGTGCCCTTATAAAACTCAACGTTTAACCTACTCACGCCGGCTTGTGCCCGCCCTCACAGTCGGCCATATTTGCGGAATACACCACGCCGCCGTTGACCCTGCAGGCCATTGACCGAGCAACCCAACGTTCCTACCAGCTCCCTCCGCAGCAGGAATGTGTTAACCCAACCCACCTGCTGCTCCCCTCTGCTGCCAATCCCACCAACCCCCGAACCACCCCCATCGTGCCGCAGTGAAGAATTCCCTCGTGCGAGGAATGTTTCCCACGAGGAATCGGGTCACGGGGGGGGCGGATGTCAAAAGGGGCCGTCCATAAATGACGTCACCCACCTAGGAGGGGGGGCGGGGTCAGACATTTGTGACGATTTGTGACGAGGGGGGGGGGTGGTTTGAGAAATTTGACGTCACATCAAAATGCGCGACTTTAAATAAATATAGACAATACGTTCTACTTAATTAAACATCAGAGTGCAGCGCCACATTAAATACGCACTACAGTGACAATAGTTTAAAGCGATTTGAAGCATGTTTTATTTTGGGGGGGGGGCAGAGCTTTGTGACGTCATATTTGAGGGAAGGGGTCTGACTTTTTGTGACGCCGTGTGACGAGCGGGGCGTGTCAAAATCGTCCAAAATCGCGTGACGTCATTTATGGACGGCCCCAAAGGCAAAAAGGCACAGTGGGACCGGGACCCCCCCTCCCTCCTTAGGGGTTCGTCTTGTGTTTATGAAACAACCACTGGACGTCTGTGAAGAAAAACAAGAGCTTTATATTTCGATTTAAAGCTTTCGTGACTGCAGGGATTCATCTTCTTGGTTCTTTCGGTAAAGTCACGTAGAAGGGAAATAATAAAATAATAAAAATAAAACATAATAAAATACAATTCTCACGACGTTTCGGCCACAACGCAAGCAGCCGTCCTCAGGTGAAGAACAGGTCTGTCGGAAAGACAGCCCTGTTCTTGCGATGTTGCCGAAACGTCGTGAGAATTGTATTTTATTATGTTTTATTTTTATTATTTTATTATTTCCCTTCCACGTGACTTTACCGAAAGAACCACGAAGAAGAACTTTATAGCTCATTGGATTTCCTCCAGTATGAATACTCTGATTCTGGCTCGCGCACCAGCTGTGCCTCTGTGGGGTTTTTTTCTGGGTTTTTTTCTTCTTCGAGAAGGGACCGAAGTGGCCTCGAAGTCAGAGATGCAGAGAGCCTGGGTTCGAATCCAGATCTGAGCAGCAAGTGATTACATACCGGGTTCGCAACCACAGTGAGTTAACCGTGGTCTCAACCTGGGCAGCAATTGCTTACACAGAGAGTCATAGACTTATACAGAGAGCCATAGACTTACAGAGAGCCATAGACTTACAGAGTGCCATAGACTTACACGGAGAGACATAGACTTACACAGAGCCATAGACTTACACAGAGAGCCATAGACTTACACACAGAGCCACAGACTCACACAGAGAGCCATAGACTTACACAGAGAGCCATAGACTCACACAGAGAGCCATAGACTCACACAGAGAGCCATAGACTCACACAGAGAGCCATAGACGTACACAGAGAGCCATAGACTCACACAGAGAGCCATAGACTTACACAGAGAGCCATAGACTTACACAGAGAGTCATAGACTTATACAGAGAGCCATAGACTTACACAGAGAGCCATAGACTCACACAGAGAGCCATAGACTTACAGAGTGCCATAGACTTACACGGAGAGACATAGACTTACACACAGAGCCATAGACTTACACAGAGAGCCATAGACTTACACACAGAGCCACAGACTCACACAGAGAGCCATAGACTTACACAGAGAGCCATAGACTCACACAGAGAGCCATAGACTCACACAGAAAGCCATAGACTCACACAGAGAGCCATAGACGTACACAGAGAGCCATAGACTCACACAGAGAGCCATAGACTTACACAGAGAGCCATAGACTCACACAGTCATAGACTTACACAGAGACCCATAGACTCACACAGAGACCCATAGACTCACACAGAGACCCATAGACTCATGCAGAGAGCCATAGACTTACACAGAGAGCCATAGACTTACACAGAGAGAGCCATAGACTTGCACAGAGAGCCATAGACTCACAGAGAGCCATAGACTTACACAGAGACCCATAGACTTACACAGACCCATAGACTTACACAGAGACCCATACAGAGATCTGTAAACTTATACAGTGACCCAAATAGTTACACAGAGACCCATAGACTCACACAGACTGAGTTGTGATTAAACCGGGCTCTCAAGTGTAGTGGGTTGATTGTCTCAGCCCGGTCATGAATTACTAACACATTGACCTATACACTCTACACACAAAGCCGTAGCCATGGAGTCAACATTGGGGGGGACCAAATCTTCCAGGGGGTCTAGGGCCACCCCCCCCACCAAAAAAAAATCTACATTTTAAAACAAATTCCCTCCCATTTCCTGCCTAAAATATTTAAAAAATTCACTAACACACGGGATAGACTTTTAATTTTTTTTTACAATAATGTCTAATAGTGTATTGTATTACATTGCTCTGTTTTTTTTATTTTTTTACCATTTTTTTGTTTCATTGTATGTAATGACAGAGATTAGGGATGTATAAAGTACAACCATAACCACAATCATATATACAGAAATCTATGCATTGTTACATGAAGGCAAGTCCAGATGTCGTGGCCAACGTTTAGCAAATTTTAGTTTTTATTTACATAGCATATACATTTTTTTAAATATTGTTTATAGCAATATATTGCCCATGGGCTCACATAGCCACACCAAAGACTGAGTTTGTGATCAGTGCGAGCTGACGATCTCGGCTCAGACATCCAATGATTGCACTAGAAACCCATCACTCTAAATTGGGCTCTGCGCTCAACTCGTCTCAGCTGCAGCTCGTGACAATTTACATTTGTGCCACGACGAGCATTCAGTGTGTACAGTATCCAGTGTACAGTATCCAACGTGCAGTGTCAATGTACAGTATCCAGCGTGCAGTGTACAGTAACCGGTATACAGTCTGGGATGTACAGTATCCAACGTGCAGTGTCAATGTACATTATCCAGCGTGCAGTGTACAGTATCCAGTGTACAGTATCCAGCGTGCAGTGTCAATGTACAGTACCCAGCGTGCAGTGTACAGTAATCGGTGTACAGTATCGGATGTACAGTATCAAACGTGCAGTGTCAATGTACAGTATCCAGCGTGCAGTGTACAGTAACCGGTGTACAGTCTCGGATGTACAGTATCCAACGTGCAGTGTCAATGTACAGTATCCAGCGTGCAGTGTACAGTATCCAGTGTACAGTATCCAGCGTGCAGTGTCAATGTACAGTACCCAGCGTGCAGTGTACAGTAATCGGTGTACAGTATCGGATGTACAGTATCAAACGTGCAGTGTCAATGTACAGTATCCAGCGTGCAGTGTACAGTAACCGGTGTACAGTCTCGGATGTACAGTATCCAACGTGCAGTGTCAATGTACATTATCCAGCGTGCAGTGTACAGTATCCAGTGTACAGTATCCAGCGTGCAGTGTCAATGTACAGTACCCAGCGTGCAGTGTACAGTAATCGGTGTACAGTATCGGATGTACAGTATCAAACGTGCAGTGTCAATGTACAGTATCCAGCGTGCAGTGTACAGTAATCGGTGTACAGTATCGGATGTACAGTATCCAACGTGCAGTGTCAATGTACAGTATCCAGCGTGCAGTGTACAGTATCCAGTGTACAGTATCCAGCGTGCAGTGTCAATGTACAGTACCCAGCGTGCAGTGTACAGTAATCGGTGCACAGTATCGGATGTACAGTATCCAGCGTGCAGTGTACAGTATTCGGTGTACAGTTTCCAATGTACAGTATTCGATGTACAGTATCCAATGTAAAGTATTCGCTGTACAGAATCAGATTTACAGTAACTAGTGTACAGTGGTGGTGTGGTGGGGTCGTGGTGATTGTGGTGTGGTGGTGGTGTGGTGGTGTTGGGGTGGTGGTGGTAGTGGTGTGGTGGTGAGGTGGTGGGGGTGGTGGTGGTGGGGTGGTGGTGGTGTTGTGGTGGTGGTGATTGTGGGGTGGTGGTAGGGGTGGTGGTGGTGGGGTGTTATTGGGAGTAACAAAAAAACCCCGTAACCATCGAAGTTATCAAAGTTCCACGGGGTTCCTGCGCACGAAGGCGAGAGGCGAATTTGCATCGCTCGGACGTATCTCCCCGGGTCATTCCTTCCCCACCTCATCATGGGGAGGGGTTGGGTGGTGTTGTGGGGGTCATCTCAGACACAAAGTTGCGTCCGCTGCATCGCTGGTGCCGTGAGGGAAAGGCGAACGGGCGGCTTGGGGAGGTTTTCATCCAGCAGTGGATTGACCATGACTGCTGATGATGATGACGACGCCGTGCTAAGGGGACGGCCATAAATGACGTCACGCACCTAGGGGGGTGGGGGTGGGGTCAGACATTTGCGACGATGTGTGACGAGGGGATGGGGTAGGGTTTGAGAAATGTTACGACACGTCAAAATGCGCAACTTTAAATCAATATAGACAACACGTTCAACTTAATTAAATATACTTTTTAATAAATGTTTTCTCCTACAACATCAGAGTGCAGCTACACATTAAATACGCACTACAATGACAATAGTTTAAAGCGATTTGAAGTATGTTTTATTTGGGGGGGGGGCAGAGCTTTGTGACGTCATATTTGAGCGGGGGTGGGGGTTCTGACTTTTTGTGACGTCGTGTGACGATTGGGGGGGGGGGGGGTTGCAAAAATCGTCCAAAATCGCGTGACGTCATTTATGGACGGTCCCTTACAGACAGTGGTGGAAGTCTATCCACAGGACAGGACTACCACCGTTTTGCTCAGAGCACAGAGCGGCAGTGAATTAATCCGACACAGAGGATGTGATGACAGATATGACGGAGTCAGCCCCACGAGCAAAGGGTTCGAACTCACAACCATTCCGAATTGCAAGGCCCATTCAGCAAGCCACCTGGGCGGATTTAATTGCATCGTCACCATCAATCGCCGTTGCTGCCACTGCCACCACCACCACCATCTCCATCATCATTATCATCTTTGGCATGAATGTTATCACCGCTAATGTCACCATTATTATTATTCTTAGGTTTTTCCGGTAAAGTCACGTAGGTAAAAAATGTAAATTAATAAAAGTAAAATGAAAATAAAATAAAAATCACGACGTTTCGGAGGCAACACCAGCACGATAGCTGTATCAAGTAAAGAGCTTTTTTTGATACAGCAAACTTGATGCAGCTATCGTGCTGTGACGGTTCCACCTGAAGACGGAAGCTTGTGTTGCCTCCGAAACGTCGTGATTTTTATTTTATTTTTACTTTTATTATTTTTTTACCTACGTGACTTTACCGGATAAAAACCTAAGTATATGAATCCTTGCAGTCACGAAAGCTTCAAATCTAGAACCATTATTATTGCCGACTTTCACCCATCGTGGCTGATGCCGCCTTGGCCAGAATTAGCCGCTGCGATAAGGAGCGGTTAAAATAATATTAAAAAATCCGTTCTGACCCCGAAGGGGCGGGTGCGGGGTCAAATTCTATGGGGTCAAAATGTTATCTCGCAGCAACAGCCAGCAGCACACACGAGAATAATTAAAGGTGGGCTCGTGAATCATCTGTTGCACCCGATTCAAGAGCCGAATGGCTCACACAGGCCTATACCAAATAAATGAAACTGAAAAAAAACTGAAATTATACGCAGCCTCCAGATGTTCTAGATTTGAAGCTTTCGTGACTGCAAGGATTCATACTTTTAGGCTTTTTCGGTAAAGCCACGTAGGTAAAAAATTTAATTAATAGAAGTAATAATAGAAATACAATAATAAATCACGACGTTTCGGAGGCAACACAAGTCTCCGTAATCTGGTGGGACCGTCACAGCTATTACTTGATGCAGTAATTTTAGCTGTGACGGTCCCATCACAAGGGAGAAACACAAACTAATAGACAAAAAACAATTATTATTTTTGCCCGTATTGAAATGGCCGTACGCCTTAAGGACCTGAAAACTCAATTTCCCTGTACAAATATCCCCTGTATAGTCTGAACAGACTGTTTGGGGAAAGTGCTGTAAACGTGCACCTTTGAAGACCGGCACGGCACACAAGGGGGTCAGTGGTCAACACCACACCCAGCCGCCTTTGTCTCCCCAGTGGCGATGTTTTACACACCACACCAGGTACTCATTTGAGGCTCAGCCGACCGAGGAGATGCCCAGAACCGGTTCAGATAATCGTCACTGGGTGTTGGCTTTGAGCGTAGCGCTCACCGCTACACCACCGCTTAACACAGACACTCGCGCACAAAGCATGCTCTGAGTCACCGCTATTGGAATCACACTGACAGCACCCGTCCGAAACGGCGTAATCCAGTTAAGCACCCGTCAAGTGTTCATTTCCGAGACAAATCGCAGCGAGCGAGTGAGACAGACAGAGAGAGAGAGAAAGAAAGATGAGAGAAAACTAAAATCTTCTCCGGATTCATTTCACCGCGGCGGTGCGGGGAGGTTCGCGGGGAGCGCGATATCCCCGTTCGGATTTCGCGATCGCAAATTATCGTAGCGCATGGGAGAACGGCAACGCACCCCCTACCCTACCCACGCACGGGCCCCCCCCCTCCCCAACTGCGTGGGAACATCTCACGCAGCTCCCAGGAGGACGCTGGCAGGGGGAGGCTGCGATCGTAATCGTCGCGCAGTTCGTTAAACACCTCGGCGGCGTTACGCCGAGAGTCACGCTCCGCGCGGTGCGACCCGACTTCGATTTTACAACCGGTTCCTGGGCCTCCCCTAGGTCGACTCAGCCTCAGATGAGTTACCTGGGTGCGGTGCGGGAGACAAAGCCGGCCACGGGCGTGGTGCTGGCCACCCACCCCCTCGTGCACAGTCTGTTCAGGCCATACGGGGGCATCTTTTGTTGTTCATTTTTTTAAATTCCAAAACAACGGGGTATTCACGCGACCCGATAGCAGCATCATTAGTCATGGTCAGTCCACTGCTGGATGAAGGCCTCTCTCACCCCCTCCCCACCCCAATCCACCCTGACACCCGCACACACACGTGGCCGTGCATTCGCTCGTTCCACCAATTCCTTGTCCGCCACTCCGCTATTACCCTTCGACCGCCGGGCGTCGCCCGTCTTGCCCGCGACGATTGTAATATGCGAACGTGACGTTCGGACCACCGGCACGACGACGGTGGAGAGTATCATGGGGGGGAGGGGGGGGTTCGTGTTGGGAGCAGAGGTGGGTGGATAATGCCCAATCCCACGTGGACATCCCCCCCCCCCACAATCCACCTTTCTCTGGCTAACAGCGAGGGCTACTCTCTCGGAAACTCCTCGCAAATGAAGAATTCGCGAATTAGCAACAAAACTGACAATTAAGAATTCGCGAATGCCAAAACCTTTTTGTTCCAATTCGAAAAGGTGGGGTTACGTTCCTGGTAAAGGTGAACATGGGGGGGGGGGGGCGGTGGGTTGGAAAATGTTAAACACTCTTTGGTTAAATTTCGATTTAAAGCTTTGCATGACTGCTGGGATTCATCTTCTTGGTTCTTTCGGTAAAGTCACGTAGAAGGGAAGTAATACAATAATTAAAAAATAAAACATAATAAATTATATTATTTTATTATGTTTTATTTTTATTATTTTATCACTTCCCTTCTACGTGACTTTACATAATAAATTATATTATTTTATTATGTTTTATTTTTATTATTTTATCACTTCCCTTCTACGTGACTTTACATAATAAATTATATTATTTTATTATGTTTTATTTTTATTATTTTATTACTTCACTTCTACGTGACTTTACATAATAAATTATATTATTTTATTATGTTTTATTTTTATTATTTTATTACTTCCCTTCTACGTGACTTTACATAATAAATTATATTATTTTATTATGTTTTATTTTTATTATTTTATCACTTCCCTTCTACGTGACTTTACATAATAAATTATATTATTTTATTATGTTTTATTTTTATTATTTTATTACTTCACTTCTACGTGACTTTACATAATAAATTATATTATTTTATTATGTTTTATTTTTATTATTTTATTACTTCCCTTCTACGTGACTTTACCGAAAGAACCAAGAACATACTTTTTGGTTCACCAATGGAACCTCATTTGCCAGTAAAAATATGATAATTGGTTTTTTACCCTTCTATCTGGCAACAAAACTGACACCTTTTTTTACAAGGAGTCATGTTTGCATAGACCACAATACCTGCAGCCATAATGCAAACAAAAAACATAACTCTGATAATGTTTGGTTCTTTCGGTAAAGTCACGTAGCTAGAAAAATAAACTAAATTTTAAATGAAATAATAGTATGGATTCCTGCAGTCACGAAAGCTTCAAATCAAGATTGAAGTGTTCAATGTTTAATAACGATGACCAGAATGAATGAATTGTAAATTACGAAGAACATCGTTTTTGACATTTTGCATCGCCTTTCATGGCGATGCTGACGATGATTTGACGACGAGGGCGGCGGCGGTGGTGAGAAAGTCAGGTTGGATGACTCTTTGGGAGATGCGGGTGTCTGATCACCATCGCGAGGAGACAAAGCGGTCAGCTTAATCCTCACTGCAAACCGTATGAAGCACTTTGGGAGCACTTTGCCCGTGAACGGTGGTCTTGCGCCTCGTACACTCGCGCAAGTCCGGCGGGTGTCGCGAA
Organism: Lampetra planeri; assembly: GCF_965212315.1. Taxonomy (NCBI): domain Eukaryota; kingdom Metazoa; phylum Chordata; class Hyperoartia; order Petromyzontiformes; family Petromyzontidae; genus Lampetra; species Lampetra planeri. The sequence continues at coordinate 5,806,425 of NC_136144.1, read as the reverse complement.
CGGGGAGTCGCTGTGCATTTCGTAGCTCGCGAGCGTGCGGAGCGAGCGCATTCAGAAGGAAGTCGTGGCGTAGCGATGGTTCCCTGAACTTGTCTTCACGGATCGAATCGCATGCCCAGCCGGTTGCGCGCCTCTCTGATGCACGTCCTCTTTTTTTTTACGGTCATGGGAAACAAAAAGATGCTCGGTGTAGTCGGCACTTTGCTTCGTTCATCATTTCGTTTTTTTTAATGCTTTGCTTTATGTAACCCCCCTCCTTTTTTGAATGAAATATTTTACAAAAGATTTCTCGCTCTGCTCTCCTTACCCCTTTACCTCTCTCTCTCTACCCCCCTCTCTGCCCCCCCTCTCTCTGTACCCCCTCTCTTCCTACTCCATGTCGTTCTCTCTCTTTCTCGCTCTCTCTCGCTCACTCTCTCGCTCTCTCAAGCCGGCCCCCATGGGGACGGAACACATTTTAATCGGAGGCAGCGTTCAGTGCCAGCGGCGTAAAAACACGCGCAAATCAACAACTCAACGTATCCGTCATTCAGGCCGCGTTACCGATGAGTGTGGTGCATAGGTAATGTTGCATTGACGGCAGGTTTTCGAATAACCTGGTCATGTTTGAGTGTTCTCTCCTCTTAAACGCAATTATTATCGCTCTGTTTTTCTGTTGGCTTCGTTGCGCTGTGCAATGCTTTCTTCACCTTCATTGTTTCTGACTGAGGCCACTGTTGTGAATGAGACTCATCTTGGTCTGTTTACTTAGTTATGTTTTACTTAGAGATACTTTTACATATATATATCTATCCAGGAGATGTTTTCAGCAAGTTAATGAGTGATAGTGGAGTGTGTGGCTGGGTAGTGGAGCGTGTGGCTGGGTAGTGGAGTGTGTGGCTGGGTAGTGGAGTGTGTGGCTGGGTAGTGGAGTGTGTGGCTGGGTAGTGGAGTGTGTGGCTGGGTAGTGGAGTGTGTGGCTGGGTAGTGGAGTGTGTGGCTGGGTAGTGGAGCGTGTGGCTGGGTAGTGGAGTGTGTGGCTGGGTAGTGGAGTGTGTGGGTAGTGGAGCGTGTGGCTGGGTAGTGGAGTGTGTGGCTGGGTAGTGGAGTGTGTGGGTAGTGGAGTGTGTGGGTAGTGGAGTGTGTGGCTGGGTAGTGGAGTGTGTGGGTAGTGGAGTGTGTGGCTGGGTAGTGGAGTGTGTGGGTAGTGGAGTGTGTGGGTAGTGGAGTGTGTGGGTAGTGGAGTGAGTGGCTGGGTAGTGGAGTGTGTGGCTGGGTAGTGGAGTGTGTGGCTGGGTAGTGGAGTGTGTGGCTGGGTAGTGGAGTGTGTGGGTAGTGGAGTGTGTGGGTAGTGGAGTGAGTGGCTGGGTAGTGGAGTGAGTGGGTAGTGGAGTGTGTGGCTGGGTAGTGGAGTGTGTGGGTAGTGGAGTGTGTGGCTGGGTAGTGGAGTGTGTGGCTGGGTAGTGGAGTGAGTGGCTGGGTAGTGGAGTGTGTGGCTGGGTAGTGGAGTGTTTGGGTAGTGGAGTGTGTGGCTGGGTAGTGGAGTGTGTGGGTAGTGGAGTGTGTGGCTGGGTAGTGGAGTGAGTGGCTGGGTAGTGGAGTGTGTGGCTGGGTAGTGGAGTGTGTGGGTAGTGGAGTGTGTGGCTGGGTAGTGGAGTGTGTGGCTGGGTAGTGGAGTGAGTGGCTGGGTAGTGGAGTGTGTGGCTGGGTAGTGGAGTGTGTGGGTAGTGGAGTGTGTGGCTGGGTAGTGGAGTGTGTGGGTAGTGGAGTGTGTGGCTGGGTAGTGGAGTGAGTGGCTGGGTAGTGGAGTGTGTGGGTAGTGGAGTGAGTGGCTGGGTAGTGGAGTGTGTGGCTGGGTAGTGGAGTGAGTGGCTGGGTAGTGGAGTGTGTGGCTGGGTAGTGGAGTGTGTGGGTAGTGGAGTGAGTGGCTGGGTAGTGGAGTGTGTGGCTGGGTAGTGGAGTGAGTGGCTGGGTAGTGGAGTGTATGGGTAGTGGAGTGTGTGGCTGGGTAGTGGAGTGTGTGGGTAGTGGAGTGTGTGGGTAGTGGAGTGAGTGGCTGGGTAGTGGAGTGTGTGGGTAGTGGAGTGAGTGGCTGGGTAGTGGAGTGTGTGGGTAGTGGAGTGTGTGGCTGGGTAGTGGAGTGAGTGGCTGGGTAGTGGAGTGCGTGGCTCGATAGTGGAGTGTGTGGCTGGGTAGTGGAGTGTGTGGCTGGGTAGTGGAGCGTGTGGCTGGGTAGTGGAGCGTGTGGGTAGTGGAGTGAGTGGGTGGGTAGTGGAGCGTGTGGCTGGGTAGTGGAGTGTGTGGGTAGTGGAGTGTGTGGCTGGGTAGTGGAGTGTGTGGCTGGGTAGTGGAGCGTGTTGCTTGATGAACGCATGTCGGAGAATATTTTAATCCACCCGGAATTGAACTGGGAGCCAATCCAGGGATAACTTTAAGCACAGATGTGACTTTAAAAAAGTCAGTAAATATTCACATGCACTTGCACGGATTATGTAACGCTTTCCAACATTGAAAGTATTTATTTAACAGTATGGAAGCTATTGGGGGTAGCAGTCAGTTCCAAATCCTTTTGTGTATTAATGAATTGCCCTCTTTGCTCTGCATTGTACTTTCCAAGTTGGAGCAATGGTGGTTTGATCGCGATTGCCAGCTTTCAACGGGATCAGTCCCTAATGGCGACAAGACTGAAGTTTCGCTCGTGTTGGATCCTCGGCACGCAATCGATCGTGACCCCGCGTTACGAGCGTGCGGACGGACAGGGCTCGCACGTAAACGCTTTCAGCTTTCGCTTGAAAATGAATCAAAGGCGGCGGTGATTTTCCGCTCTAATGTGGCAGTTGTTGGAAATTCCACCTTCCCATGGCCGGGGCGAGTCTCACCATGAGGACAAATGCCGTTGACTTTCCGACAAGGTGTGCGCTCATTTTACTGACCCTCGACAGATGATGGGACTGAGTCAACCAGCCAGGATTCGAACTCGCAACCTTTCCGATCGCGAGCCGTGCCACCCCGGGCCAGTCGCCCAAATCGGAGGCGTGCTCCCGCTAACGCGCGCTCCGTCGTGCGTTGTTGTGTGTTGTCGTTGTTGTGTGTGGGGGGCGAGCGCTCGCAGATTGCCTCTTCAAGATGTGCCCCATGAACCGCTACTCGGCGCAGAAGCAGTTCTGGAAGGCGGCCAAACCTGGGGTCAACAACGCGCCGGATGCCGTCCTCCTCAAGAAGTTGCATGTGAGTCGCTCGCTCTCTCTCCCTCGCTCGCACTCTCACTCTCTCAACCCTCTCTCACTCGCTCTCTCGCTCTCTCAACCCTCGCTCGCTCTCTCTCGCTCGCACTCTCACTCTCTCAACCCTCTCTCACTCGCTCTCTCACTCGCTCTCTCACTCGCTCTCTCGCTCGCACTCTCACTCTCTCAACCCTCTCTCACTCGCTCTCTCGCTCGCTCTCTCACTCTCTCAACCCTCTCTCACTCGCTCTCTCGCTCGCTCGCTCTCTCGCTCTCTCAACCCTCGCTCGCTCTCTCTCGCTCGCACTCTCACTCTCTCAACCCTCTCTCACTCGCTCTCTCACTCGCTCTCTCACTCGCTCTCTCGCTCTCTCAACCCTCGCTCGCTCTCTCTCGCTCGCACTCTCACTCTCTCAACCCTCTCTCACTCGCTCTCTCGCTCGCTCTCTCGCTCGCTCTCTCGCTCTCTCAACCCTCGCTCGCTCTCTCTCGCTCGCACTCTCACTCTCTCAACCCTCTCTCACTCGCTCTCTCACTCGCTCTCTCACTCGCTCTCTCGCTCTCTCAACCCTCGCTCGCTCTCTCGCTCGCTCTCTCACTCTCTCAACCCTCTCTCACTCGCTCTCTCGCTCGCTCTCTCGCTCTCTCAACCCTCGCTCGCTCTCTCTCGCTCGCACTCTCACTCTCTCAACCCTCTCTCACTCGCTCTCTCACTCGCTCTCTCACTCGCTCTCTCGCTCGCACTCTCACTCTCTCAACCCTCTCTCACTCGCTCTCTCACTCGCTCTCTCACTCGCTCTCTCACTCGCTCTCTCGCTCGCTCTCTCGCTCTCTCAACCCTCGCTCGCTCTCTCTCGCTCGCACTCTCACTCTCTCAACCCTCTCTCACTCGCTCTCTCGCTCGCTCTCTCGCTCTCTCAACCCTCGCTCGCTCTCTCTCGCTCGCACTCTCACTCTCTCAACCCTCTCTCGCTCGCTCTCTCGCTCTCTCAACCCTCGCTCGCTCTCTCTCGCTCGCACTCTCACTCTCTCAACCCTCGCTCGCTCTCTCTCGCTCGCACTTTCACTCTCTCAACCCTCGCTCGCTCGCTCTCTCGCTCGCTCTCTCGCTCTCTCAACCCTCGCTCGCTCTCTCACTCTGCGTCTCGTCTCCCGCCCCCGTGAGATCGCGCGGAGAACCGTGGAACAGACAGTGACAAAGGCAGCGGTCCCTAAGGTTGCCTGCGCATGCTGTCGGCGGGAGCTGCGTGCGTGATGCACATTGCATGAAAGGTCACGTTCGCATATTCTATTGCAGGTTCAGTGTATGTAAAGTAAGTATATATATAGTGGTATATTGTGGGGAGCAGTAAGTGTAGGGGTTTAGGGCTACGCTGCGCTACGAACCCAGCGACCCGAGTTCAAATCCCGCGCTCACGGCCAACACCGGTGACGATTATCTGAACCAGTCCTGGGCCTCCCCTAGGTTGACTCTGCCTCAAATGAGTACCTGGCGCGACGTGTACATGTCACCAAGAGAGAGTCAAAGGCGGCCGGGCGTGGTGCTGGCCGCCCACCCCCTCGTGTGCCGTGCCGGCCTTCATAGGTGCTGCTCGCTAACAGGCCTTGCCCCAACAGTCTGTCACAGGCGACACGGACTCCCCCTCCTCCTCACCGACCCACACTAGCCAGGGTGGTGAAGTATGGTCAATAGACCTGCAATTACCCACACGGAGTTGGGGGGGGGGATGCCTTTATTCAGCAGTGGATTGACAAACGATTATTGTCATGATCATTAATTTGTTATTAAAATTGCTCAGCAGAGAGAATGCGACAGGGGTTTAACACGCCTCAGACACGCTGAGAGGAAGTCATCTCAGGTGGCTAGCGGGATATGTCAGTTAGGGTTGGGGGTTAGGGGTTAGGGGTTAGGATTAAGGGGGCAAGCGGTGTCCATCTCAGACATGCTGAGAGGTGGCTAAGGGGACACGCGCCGTGAGAAGAAAGGAAATCCACATCAGAAGATAAAGTGTGGTGAGCAGGGAAGCACTGGGTTAGAGACCGAGAGGCGGGCTGAGAGAGAGAGAGAGGTGATGGAGAGTGGGGCACGAGGATGTGACGGACTGTGGAGTGGACGAGGAGTTGATGGTCCAGGACAGTTCACATTGGTGGGAAAAATCCCACTCCCCCCCCACCCCCCCCCCACAAAAATTGTATCTAAATATTATCGCTCAAAGTTAACAACAAAAGGTAAATCATCTGAGTGAAATCCAAGCAGCAAATCCCACACAGGCGCCAGGGTTACTGGGATCAGCACAGATCTCCATGCACGCACACAACAAAGATGAAGATCCCCCATGTAGCCTTAACAGACTGTAGGGGCAAGTGCTGTTATCGAGCACCTATGAAGGCCGGAACGTCACACGAGGGGGTGGGTGGCCAGCACCACGCCCGACCGCCTTTGTCTCCCCAGTGGCAATGTTTACACACCACACCAGGTACTCATTTGAGGCTGAGTCGACCTAGGGGAGGCCCGGGACCGGTTTAGATAATCGTCACTGGTGTTGGCCGTGAGCTGGAATCGAACCCGTGTCGCCGGGTTCATAGCGCAGCGCGCTAACCGCTACACTACCGCTCCCCACACACACTCGCGGACATGCACCCACGCACGCACCGATGCGCACACGCGCACGCACGCTCTGACGGGCACTCAACGAGGTGGCACGAACGCCTCCCTTGCGTGGCCACGACGCCATCTCGGTCGGAAACGAAGATAAATGCGGGAATGGGTCATTAATCTCACCACCGCCACTGTCATCACCACCGCCATCACCACCACGGCCGCCACCACCACCATTGCCGCCACCACCGCCACCGCCATCATCGGCACCGCCACCACTGCCACCATCACCGCCACCAACGTCACCGCCACCAGCACCGCCACCACCACCGCCGCCATCATCGGCACCGCCACCACCACCACTACCGCCACCATCACCACCACCAACGTCGCCGCCACCACCACTACCACCACCACTACCGCCACTGCTGCCATCATCGGCACCGCCACCACCGCCACTACCGCCACCATCACCGCCACCAACGTCGCCGCCGCCGCCACCACTACCATCACCACTACCGCCACCACCGCCGCCATCATCGGCACCGCCACCACCGCCACTACCGCCACCATCACCGCCACCAACGTCGCCGCCGCCGCCACCACTACCATCACCACTACCGCCACCACCGCCGCCATCATCGGCACCGCCACCACCGCCACTACCGCCACCATCACCGCCACCAACGTCGCCGCCACCGCCACCACTACCATCACCACTACCGCCACCACTACCACCACCACTACCGCCACCACCGCCATCACTACCACCACCACCACCGCCGCCAACGCCACCACGCGGCGACCTAAACCGCGGCTGGCCCTGCGTGCCGTCCTCCATGTCTCCATGAATCTCCACGACCACCGGACCAGACAGTCCCAAGCCAAAAGAATATTCGTGCACGTGCGTGCATTACGTAACGCTCTCCAACACGCTTAAGTCAATGGAAGTATTTATTTAACAGCATGGAATTTGCTGGGGGTAGCAGTCAGGGCCAAAATCATTTTGAGTATTAATGAATTGGCCCTCTTTGCTCTGGATTATACTTTCCAAGTTGGGGCAATAGTGGTTTGATCACGTTTGCCAGTCTTCAACGGGGTCAGTCCCTAATTGCGACAAGACTTCACATTGAAGTTTCGCCCGTGTTGGATCGTCTGTATCCGAGCGATCTTAACCGCCGCGTTGCGAGTGGATGGGTGGACAGACGGAACGCGCGCGTAGACACTTTCAACTTCCGTTTGAAAGCAAATGAAAGGCGGCGACGGTGATCGTCCCGATGAAAATGCACAGCCGCAACTTTACACCGAAAGTTTCGTTCGTGTTCGATCGTCTTCTACTGAAGAGTCGATGTGACTGCCTCCCCCCCCAAGCAACCCCCCCACCCCCCCGAAGCCCCCCCCCCCCAACCCTCCTGCGCCCGTTACGGGATTGACAGCCAGGGAATGATGCACGGACACTTTTCCAACCACACACTCCACTACCCAGACACACACTCCACTACCCAAACACTCCACTACCCAGTCACACACTCTACTACCCAGCCACTCACTCCACTACCCAGCCACACACTCCACTACCCAGCCACTCACTCCACTACCCAGCCACACACTCCACTACCCAGCCACACACTCCACTACCCAGCCACACACTCCACTACCCAGCCACACACTCCACTACCCAGCCACACACTCCACTACCCAGCCACACACTCCACTACCCAGCCACACACTCCACTACCCAGTCACACACTCCACTACCCAGCCACTCACTCCACTACCCAGCCACACACTCCACTACCCAGCCACACGCTCCACTACCCAGCCACACACTCTACTACCCAGCCACACACTCCACTACCCAGCCACACACTCCACTACCCAGCCACACACTCCACTATCCAGCCACTCACTCCACTACCCAGCCACTCACTCCACTACCCAACCACTCCACTACCCACTCACTCCACTACCCACACACTCCACTACCCAGCCACACACTCCACTACCCAGCCACACACTCCACTACCCACACACTCCACTACCCAACCACACACTCCACTACCCACACACTCCACTACCCACACACTCCACTACCCAGCCACACACTCCACTACCCAGCCACACACTCCACTACCCACACACTCCACTACCCAGCCACACACTCCACTACCCACTCACTCCACTACCCAGCCACACACTCCACTACCCACACACTCCACTACCCAGCCACACACTCCACTACCCAGCCACACACTCCACTACCCACACACTCCACTACCCACACACTCCACTACCCAGCCACACACTCCACTACCCAGCCACACACTCCACTACCCACACACTCCACTACCCAGCCACACACTCCACTACCCAGCCACACACTCCACTACCCACACACTCCACTACCCACACACTCCACTACCCAACCACACACTCCACTACCCACACACTCCACTACCCACACACTCCACTACCCAGCCACACACTCCACTACCCAGCCACACACTCCACTACCCAGCCACACACTCCACTACCCACACACTCCACTACCCACACACTCCACTACCCAGCCACACACTCCACTACCCACACACTCCACTACCCAACCACACACTCCACTACCCACACACTCCACTACCCACACACTCCACTACCCAGCCACACACTCCACTACCCAGCCACACACTCCACTACCCACACACTCCACTACCCAGCCACACACTCCACTACCCACTCACTCCACTACCCAGCCACACACTCCACTACCCACACACTCCACTACCCAGCCACACACTCCACTTCCCAGCCACACACTCCACTACCCACACACTCCACTACCCACACACTCCACTACCCAGCCACACACTCCACTACCCAGCCACACACTCCACTACCCACACACTCCACTACCCAGCCACACACTCCACTACCCAGCCACACACTCCACTACCCACACACTCCACTACCCACACACTCCACTACCCAACCACACACTCCACTACCCACACACTCCACTACCCACACACTCCACTACCCAGCCACACACTCCACTACCCAGCCACACACTCCACTACCCAGCCACACACTCCACTACCCACACACTCCACTACCCACACACTCCACTACCCAGCCACACACTCCACTACCCACACACTCCACTACCCACACACTCCACTACCCAGCCACACACTCCACTACCCAGCCACACACTCCACTACCCACACACTCCACTACCCACACACTCCACTACCCAGCCACACACTCCACTACCCAGCCACACACTCCACTACCCACACACTCCACTACCCACACACTCCACTACCCAGCCACACACTCCACTACCCAGCCACTCACTCCACTACCCACACACTCCACTACCCAGCCACACACTCCACTACCCAGCCACACGCTCCACTACCCAGCCACACACTCCACTACCCAGCCACTCACTCCACTACCCACACACTCCACTAACCACACACTCCACTACCCACACACTCCACTACCCAGCCACACACTCCACTACCCACACACTCCACTACCCACACACTCCACTACCCAGCCACACACTCCACTACCCACACACTCCACTACCCAGCCACACACTCCACTACCCAGCCACTCACTCCACTACCCACACACTCCACTACCCAGCCACACACTCCACTACCCAGCCACTCACTCCACTACCCACACACTCCACTACCCACACACTCCACTACCCACACACTCCACTACCCACACACTCCACTACCCAGCCACTCCACTACCCAGCCACACACTCCACTACCCAGCCACACACTCCACTACCCACTCACTCCACTACCCAGCCACACACTCCACTACCCAGCCACTCCACTACCCACACACTCCACTACCCAGCCACACGCTGCGTTTGGACGGCGCTAAATGGCAATGCCCCAGGACGCCGCAGAGCCAGGGCGTTTGGCGACACAAACGAGCGGCTTGTTCATCCGCAAGCGACACGTCGCCGTGGAGACGCTCACGTTGCGCGCCAAGCCACGCACGCGGTCGTCCTCTTAACATTCATTTCCCTCTCTCGCTCTCTCTGCGGTGGATTATTTTTTTTCTTCTTCTTCAGAATGGATGTTGTTTGTTAAAGGATTCTGAAGCGGAGGGCATCTCTTCTCTCCTTTTTTTTTTAAATTTAATTTACAACGGAAGCACCGGACAGAGCTTCCCCTGTGCGAGTGAGTGAGGAGGAGGAGGAGGAGAGGGGAAGAGGGGAACGTTGGCTGGGCATTCGCTGACATCACGCGGCGAACAAAGCGTCAATAGTGTTGGTTGGCCTGACGGCTCGGATGACAGAGCGCTGTAGCTGGCAACGCTGGGGTTCCTGGGTTCCAATCCAGGTTTCAGCTGCCCGTGGTTAAACTGGGTTCTCTAGTGGAGTGGGTTGATGGCGTTAACCAGCAATGACTTACACGGAGAGCCGTAGACTCGCGTAGAGACCAATGGGTTTTTTTTTTGCATCAGAATCTTGATTAGAATCAGAATCTTAATTTATTCATCCTGGAGAAATCCGATGAGCTATGAAGCTCTTTTCCACAGATGTCCATAGTCACCCGTAGACTCACGGAGACTGAGTTGTGCTCAAACGGGGATCTCGAGTGTAGCGAGTATATAGTCGCCAATGATTGCAGGAAGAAACCAACCCGCTTTGTTCAAGTTGGTGAAGTTCCAGCTCTGACAATTGAAATAGCGGCCGGACCGTCGCGTGAGAAAGAACCGCCCTCAACCCCGTGCGTGTGAACCAGATGGCACTCGAAAGGACCTCGGAGGTAGCTCTGTAGTGTCCGCTTCCGTCGGCCGTCCTCCAACACGGCGGCGGACCGCGCTGCTCTGCGAGACTCCCAGCCTGGAGAGAAAGAGGCCTGAATTACTACAAGCGCCAGATATTTACACCATTGGAACCTCATTTGCCAGTAACAAATATGATAATTGTTTTTTTACCCTTCTATCTGGCAACAAAACTGACACCTTTTTTTTACAAGGAGTCATGTTTGCATTGACCACAATACCTGCGGTCAGAATGCAAACAAAAAAAACTTTGAAAATGTATGCCACTGTCCTTGAAATTGATTGGTCCACACCCGAGACGCCAAAAGGCGTCATCTGGTCCAACCCATGTGAGACTAGGCTCTAAGGAAAGCGGTCTAGTGTACGCGTGTCATCTCGTGCAAATTGAATTTGAATGCACGGTCTTGTCGGTGATGTGTATCGCGGTGAGCAGTTTGTCTTAATATAGCAATCTCAAAGCAGGTGCCGATTTGAGACGGAGTCAACCTAGGGGGAAGCCCCGGGGGCCGGATTCACGCAGCTTTTTACTGGGGGAGCGTGCATGTAGCGTCATCTCCTTCACCGTAGTCTTCGTAACAGGCGTTCGCTAACAGACCCATCCTTCACGGCTCATGTTAACAAATATAACTGCTCTGTATATCTACCGTGTACAGGTGAGAACATATATAAGCTAAGCTCGGTTTGTGCGCGTCCACATTTCATACGTATGCTTTATACCTCGAATTAAAGCTTTCGTGACTGCAGGGATTCATCTTCTTGGTTCTTTCGGTAAAGTCACGTAGAAGGGAAGTAATAAAATAATAAAAATAAAACATAGTAATTATTAATTATTATACATATTATTATATTAAAATAATAAAAATAAAACATAATAATTATTAATTATTATGTTTTATTTTTAGTACTGCTGCTTAAGCAAGGTGCACTGTGGAGCAGTTTCGACTGTCTGGGTCTCGTCAGCATTGACCGGCTTCACGACTTAAGGAGGTGACCGTGAGTGAGAGTCGTAAATTACAATGATGTTCGAGATGGTTTAGACAGCTGGAATTTGCCTAGTCTCTGCTTATAGCTCAGAGGTTGCAAACGGGTTTTGATTCCTTACTTGTACCCGGCCGCACCAGGATCGCAAACGGGTACCCGTACCCGGCCGTACCCGTACCCTACCCGTACCCGTCTGGGTACGGGTAGAGTACGGGTATCGGGTACCTGATTGCGACCTCTGGGATGAAGCCATGTTGCAGGCGCGGGTGGGTTGATTCTTGGAACTTGAATTGTGAGAAGAGACAAGACGTTGGGAAATGAGTGACAAACGGTTACTCACCAGTGACTCACGGCCTACCCGTACCCGTACCCGGCCGCACCAGGGTCGCAAACGGGTAGCCGGGTATCGGGTAGGGTACGGGTATCGGGTTCCCGGTTGCGATCTCTGTTATAGCTACACAAGTTTTACATTTTCGGCCCTCCCAGCACAGAATAGAGTCTTTTTTTCTCATCTAGATTGAAAACTTATTTCCATAGAACTGCTTTTTGTGTTTAGTTTGTTGTGCTTCCCCCAGCACCTCCAATTAGTACGGTTGGCTACGTACGGTCCGAAAGAAGTTCAAAACACGCCAATTCGTTACCCACAACATTCACAATTGCAAATGCTGTGAGTAAACTATCCAGCACCACGTTGTGCTGAACTAGTAACGAATTGGCACGTTCTGTTTACACGACAAACCTCACTCCTTGGCTGTGTCGGGTGGTGGCGGGTTTATATTTACGTGATCTGACCCGCAAAAAAACTCTCCATTGTGGATAATATTGGTCTCGGAAGCCTACGACATGTTAAACTGACGTAGACTTGTTGAAAGAGAAAACAAAACGCACTCTTCATTTAACGGAATCTTGTTCGGGACCCAATTTATTCCCACAAAATCTAAAAACAGACAGGAGGGAATTAAATAATTGGTGATCTTTGAAAAAAAAAGGCCGAGAGAATGTTTGAATGCATTAAACAAATAAATCGGAGTGATCGTGTTTAGCGACAGTAGAGGTTAAATATAACCAAATAATTAGGGAGATAATTAAATCTGTTCACGTCAATGCCGAGTTGTGTTTATTGTCGTTTTAACGTGGCTCCCTCTGCGAGCTCGGCCCAAAGCCTTGGCAGCGGGGTGAGCGTGAGGCCCGCTGAGAGTGTTCTGAGCCGTGGGTTCAATCTTGTGTCAAAAAGGCATCGTAACATTCATAATTATCGCCATCAATAATTTAAACTCATGGCGGGACCCCGGGGGGTCCCGAATAAACGGAAGTAAAAGTCTTATTTTCTTGGTTCTTTCGGTAAAGTCACGTAGAAGGGAAATAATAAAATAATAAAAATAAAACATAATAAAATAAAAATAATAAAAATAAAGCATAATAAAATGAGATAAAAATGTATTATTATTTATTATGTTTTATTTGTAATAAAAATAAAACATAATAAAGTAAAAAAATATTTTTTTATTATGTTTAATTTTTTTTTATTTCCCTTCTACGTGACTTCACCGAAAGAACCAATAAGATGAATCCCTGCAGTCACGAAAGCTTTAAATCGAAATTAGAAAATCTTTATTTATTTATTTTTGGCGACTCTGTCCCACCGCACACATAAACGCCGCGACCCGCCTGGCCCGGATCATTCTGTTGTCGTATCGTGTCCAAGCGCAGCAGCGAGGACGAATGCGCAGAAGAAACAAAACTTTGAAACTTTGATTAGCGCATCGTGTAGAGCTCGTCGAGAGGAATAGATCGCCGTGCCGTTTGCCTTCAACAGACATAAAATGACGTCGCAACGCAGTTTATGGGAGAGCCGGGGGCTTATGGGACCCCAGGGTCCTGCCCTTAGGTTCAATTATCATAATAGTGGTTATCAATAATTATAATTATCTTAATCAATAATTATAATGATTAGAAGTTATCACGGTAATAAATATTGCCATCAATAATTATAATAATTATCGTCATCAATAATTATCAAAATAATTATCATAAATATCGCCATCAATAATTCTACTAAATATCGTTATCAATAATTATAAAAATAATTATAAATATCGCCATCAATAATTCTACTAAATATCGTCATCAATAATTATCAAAATAATTATCATAAATATCGCCATCAATAATTCTACTAAATATCGTCATCAATAATTATCAAAATAATAATCATAAATATCGCCATCAATAATTATACTTATTATCGTCGTGATGGTGTTTTTCCGTGTCCTGCCTGTAACTATCATTCATCATCATCATCAGCATCATCTAGGAGCGTCCGGAGAAAACCAACGAGTGTGAGGGAGAAACGCTCAATCACCGTGCAGATTGAACATGTGGAGTAATAAGAATAGTTTTTTCGGTAAAGTCACGTAGATACAAAATTAAATAAAAACAAATAAAATCACGACGTTTTGGAGGCAACACAAGCTTCCGTCTTCAGGTGGCACCATCAAAGACGGAAGTTTGTGTTGCCTCCGAAACGTCGTGATTTAATTTATTTTATTTTATTTTTCATCTACGTGACTTTACCGAAAAAAACAAAGAGTATGGATCCTTGCAGTCACGAAAACTTCAAATCTAGAAAGAATAGTTTTACCCTGTCTCGTGATACAATAGGTGTCCAGATGTATCAAACACCAAATAGATACCTGTTGCAAGGAATCAAATCTGCATTAACCACACGTACTGTACTTGTGAACATGCGAACAAACATGCTCTGATAATTTTTGCGTGATCTTTGAAACTGATTGGCCTACACCAGAGACAGCCTTTTCTATGACCTTATACTGGTAGGAACCTCCTGGTTACACCAGCCCACAGGGGATTATTGTGTCCGCCCGTCTGTCGTGCAGGGAGGGGCTGGGTGGGGAGGGGAGGGTGGGGAGGGGCTGGGTGGGGAAGGTGGGGCTGGGTGGGAGTTGGGAGGGGTGGGGCTGGGTGGGGAGGGGCTGGTCACCCCGTGGTGCCCTTATAAAACTCAACGTTTAACCTACTCACGCCGGCTTGTGCCCGCCCTCACAGTCGGCCATATTTGCGGAATACACCACGCCGCCGTTGACCCTGGCCATTGACTGAGCAACCCAACGTTCCTACCAGCTCCCTCCGCAGGAATGTGTTATAAAGTGCCGAGTCCTCATTTTGCTCAACCGCTTTCTCCTGGCGACCCACAGTGTCGGCACATCCTGGACGCTCACGGTGAAGGGAGTGTCGCATCATCTGTGTGCGCGCTTATCCACCAACCCTCGATGTTGCTTACGCAGTGCTGGATAACAGGCAGACACATGCAGCAGCACAGCCACCACCACTGCCCGGATATCATCACCCTCATCATTACTCTGATCCTCACGACGTTTCGGCCACAACGCAAGCAGCCGTCCTCAGGTGGAGAACAGGTCTGTCGAGAAGACAGAGTCTGAATGACACGCCCCAGGCTTGGAGCGACTATTTAAGCTGGGATGGAGGGGCGAAGAGCGCCTTGACAAAATAATTTGCATATCAAGAGGAATTTAGCATATTTATGGGAAATGTATTTTTATTATTTTATTATTTACATTCTACGTGACTTTACCGAAAGAACCAAGAAGATGAATCCCTGCAGTCACGAAAGCTTTAAATCGAAATATTACTCTGATCGTTATGATCATCGGGCACGGCGTGGGGAGGCCCTCATTCAGCAGTGGATTTACAACGATCCGAGCACACGCGATGTGTTCCCTTGGACCTGGTACCAAAACGGTGTCGAGATGTTAACTACCTCGCCTGGTATGCAGGAGGTCGTGGGTTCGATCACGACCCTGACGCCTGGATATTTGGAGTGTGCGTGTTTCTCTCCCAGTGGTCGCGTGGATTTTTCTCCCGCTCCTCCAGTTTTTCCCCTCCACATTTAGAATCAACATCAAACGTTTAGAGTATTTGGCTGTTATAAATTTCCACGCGATAAGCCACTTTGTTGAGCTGTCATTTGTGGCCAAATCTTAGCTAATCGGGGGTGCGGTAGCAAGGACAACAAACTAAACGCTAAAAACAGTCCTTAACGGCTTTTCAATCGAGATTTAAAAGTGCATAGCTCCAGTGACTTCTCAATATCGGAAGAGCGTTCCAGACGGCCGCAGATGCGCGTCTTATGTCGCCTCTGAAAAAGAGCTACAATACTCAGTGGGCCCTGCCTGGTCAAGAAACAAAAATGCTTTAAAGTTTAGTTTGGGTTTAAGAGCGAACGTGAACGCTTGCAAGCACCCCTCATCTCCCCCCGAGCTTCAAGACTGTCCCCCGTCCGTAACAGTTCAGCGGTGCCTCTCTTCTGCGGTCGGACATCTCCAGGGCCACGTGTCTGAGAGAGAGAGGGGGGGGGGTGACGGCATGCCGCTGCCGCCGGCAGCAGGTTACGATAACATTTTTGTAGCGCCGCGTCATTGACCGCAAACGATTGGGTGTCAGACTCGGGCATCGCAGCGCCGTGATGAGTGGAGGTGATGGCATCGGTGGGGTGGGGGGTGGGGGGGGCAGTAGTTCAGCAGTGGATAGACCAAGGTTGATGATCGTGATGATCATGGGTGTGATGAGGCTTTCATCTGGCATTAGATAGACCTCAGCTGCGGATGATAATGGTGATGTGGAGGTCGTCATTAAGCAGTGGATAGACCAAGGTTGATGATGATCGTGATGATGGGTGTAATCAAGCCTTCATCCAGCGGTAGATCGACTCTGGCTGATGATGATGATGGGGGAGGCCTTCATCCAGCGCTGGATAGACCACGGTTGATGAGAATAAAGAGCAAACATTCATCCAGCAGTCGATAGAACGGGGCTGATGAGCAGGAAGAGGCCGTCAGCGATTGGATGATGGAGATAGCCTTATCCAGTAGTGAATAGGCTGACCACGGATGATTGATGATGAGGGTCAGTGTGCGCGTTGACTCCAAACCCCCTCGTGTGCCACAGTGCCGGCCTTCATAGGTGCTGCTCGTTGACTGCACTTGCCCCAACAGTCCAGTTCAGGCTATACGGGGGATCTTTGTCTGTGTGTGGGTCTGTGTGTGCGTTGTGTAATATTACAAAGACAAAGGTTCTCCCACCGACCCCCACCGCGCCGTGTAGCCTGCGCAGTCTGCAGGGCAAGGTGCTGTCAGCCGGCATTCTATGAAGACATTGACATTGTACATGATGCGGGTGCTACGCCTGTGCGCTTGTGCGTGCATTCTCCATTGCACGCACAAATCACACGTGTGTCTCGGCACATGTGCAGCGCACGTGTGTTCTGTATGTATGTATGCGCACGTGGTCTTTTCTGCGTGGGGGAGCGGTGGCGCAGCGGTTAGCGCGCCGCACTACGAACCCGGCTCGCGGTCAACACCGGTCCTGGGCCTCCCTTTAGGTCGACTCAGCCTCGAATGAGTACCCTGGTGCGTTGTGGTAGACAATCGAGTCGCGGGAGACAAAGGCTGACGGGCGTGGCGCGAAACATACCAAGCAACCCACCCCGTGCGCCGTGTCGGCCTTCATAGGTGCTCGCTAACATCACTCGCCACAGCAGCCTGTCCAAGGCAATACGGGCGGACGGGGACCTCTGCCTTTGATCTGTCTTCTCACTCGTCACCTACCGGTGCGTACGTGCGCGCGTTACACGGCGCGCGCGTCTGTCAGTGCCGTGCATGCGCGGAGTCGACAAGATGCTTTGGTGGTGGGTGGGTGGGTGGCTGGCGGTGGGGGTGGGTGGGGGGATTGGGCAAATTTTTTTTTGTCTTATGGCAGCAGAGGCGGAGGAATTGGGGACAGAGTAAACACGCGGCACACCACATGTAAGCCATGGCCTGGGATTATAGCCATATTTAGGCAGCGCGGTGCACCGCTGCTGCAGCTATTAAAGGCTCTCTCGCGTTTCTCTCTTCCCAGCACCAGGGCGCAGGAACCGCCAAGCTCTGGCGTTAACAATAACCGCATGCTCCCTGCCCCCCCCTCATCCTCCTTCGCTTCACTCGCTCGCCATGCAAGGCAGTCGTGCGTGCTTCCAGCAACGTGTGTCACGGGTGTGCGCGCGCACACGTGGCTTGGTGCTGCTGGTGGTGATGTGTGGTGTGTGGTGATGTGTGGTGATGTGTGGTGATGTGTGGTGATGTGTGGTGATGTGTGGTGTGGTGCGGGGGGGCGGTGGGCTTTGGCGCACACCGCTGCGCCTCGAAAGCTACCGGGCACCCCCTCCCGAGTTCGATGGCCGCTCGCGACGAACGCCGGCGATGAATGCGATACGATGGGGGGGGGGGGGTCCTGCCCGGAGGTCGACTCGCGCTGTGGTGCCCGTAAAACATCAGCGCTCGGGGAGACAAAGGCGGCCGAGCCGCGGTGTCGGCCACCCACTCGCGTTCCGTCGTGTGTCGTGCCGGCCTTCACAGACGCTTGCTAACAGCACTTGCCCCTAGTCAGTTAAAGGCTATACGGGGGGGGGGGGCAGAATCTGTGTATTTTTTATTATTTTGGGTCAGTGGGTGTGTCATGATATAATGGCAAAGATCCCGACAAAAACAATGAGGCTGCACAGACTGTTGGGTCAAGTTGCTGGTGGCTGGTTAGGGTAGCGGACGTATTTTATACACACCAGACCAGGCACAGCACTCGCTCGAGGCTGAGTCGACCTAGGTGAAGCCCAGGGACCGGTCCGGCCATTCACCGCTGGTGTTGACCGTCAGCGGGAAATGTGCCCAGATCCCACCAGGTTCGTTCGTGCAATGTGTGCCACCGCAGTGGTATACACACATACGACTGTACTAATGCTACTATAACAGCATAACAGCAATACTAATAAACACGTTCCTTCGGAGTGGGCAGGTAGGAACTTGGTTGGGCAGCGCATTCGTGAACGACAGACAAATATGCACGACAGACAGACAAATAATCCCTGGTGGGCAGTGTGGAACCTGTTGTTCCTACCTGTATAATGCCCTCTTATCAATCCGCAAAAGCCTCATTGAGCCTGGCTACTCGTTCTCGCATGTATGTATGTTGAAATTCTTTCGAACCGTACGGAACCAACCATGCTAATCGGAGGGGTCGGTAGGCTCCTGCACATTGGGATGTTTGACGCATTCCCTTTGTAAATTATCACTGTTTCATTGCTTTATTTTGGTGATTTCGAAAAGTTTACTGGATTGGCCACGTTTGTTTGTTGTAGTACGGAGTAAGACTGATGGCCTTAATCTAAGTTGTCTTGTGGTTGTTGTTGTTGTTTGACTTGCATCCCACTGGGATTTTTGCAGACAGCTTTGATGTACGGTGTTTTTTTCTGCAATATTTTGCTGTCTTTTCTTGGATTTTCTGTTTGCACTTAGTCACATATTCACTTTAAGATGTTTTCTTGTTCATGTTTTTGTTTGTTGCGGTTGCACCCGATTCAAGAGCCGAATGGACCACAGGGCTATACCTAATAAATGAACTTGAACTTGATATAGCCACCACGCGTATGGAGATGAGTTAGTGAACCCACTGCCTTCTGCTCTGCACGCAAGCCCAGCCGGGTTGGGGACTCTTGCAGCTCGTCACGAGATCCACCAACGACTGCCTCCACAGAGCTGGATCACAGCAGCGTGTCGTCATCTTGCTTACGTGGTTTTTTTTTTCTTCGGGGGCCACTCCTAGGTTGACTTAGCCTTAAACGAGTGACTTAGTGCGTATGGCGTGGATCAACAGCGGCAAGGGGAGCTGCCGCAGTGATGAGGTAAGTCGGAATCAGAATGTTTAGACTAAAAACTAGAAAAGGAATTATATTTTACCAGGTAAGGCCCACTGAGCTATACAGTATAGCTCTTTCTCAGAAGCGACCTGGCCTCAAATGATGCCTCAACGAAGGGCCGTATCTTCACGTGTAAAAATTATTAGCAGACAAATTATCTGAACGTGTGGATTCGACACGTGGAGGGAAACAACCGGAGGGCCTGGAGGAAAATCCATGCGACCACGGTGAGAGCATGCAAACTCCAAATAGTCAGGTGTCAGTGTCGAGATCGAACCGAAGACCTCTTGTACGCCTGGCGAGGTAGTTAACATCGCTCCACAAGCGGCAGCCCTTTAATAGCCGCTCGCTAAAGCTGCTCTCTGTCTCTGGTTCACCACGTGTCAATCATCCGATGCACATCGCATTGCATTCAGCTCCTTGCCAGTTGGAATTGGGTTGAATTGAGTTTAAACAAAAAAAATTGAAATTTGATCAAAAAGACGTATCATTATAATTAGCATGCTGTTGCCATGACGACGTGGCTCAACTCCATCAGCTCGCGGCATGCGGGGAACCCACCGGTTTAATCGCGACGGGGGTTAAATCTCGGTCCACATCTTCCTCCACCGGCCATTGTGAGCGTGGGGAACGGGGTAGGGGGGGGGGATAACAACGGGGGCGCTGGCAGTCGTTGTTGTTGTTGGTGGTGGTGCTCAGCCCATGGCGTAAATATCACGCCGTTAGCAACGGCCCGTCCTGAACGTAGGCAGACGCGCGCACGCGGACAGCCATATATGGCCGTCTCAGCAGTAAAAAAAAAACTAAGAATAAACCGACCGTGAAAAATGAGAAATCCTACGGCAGAAATCACCTCCCTGCCCCCCCTCCTCGTGCCGCTTGCTGTCTGGAGGCTCACGCGGCCCGCGTGGAACGAGAAACGTGGTCGTGACCTCCCCATGTGCCCCACGTCCACAAACTTTACTTAGCAGTTAGAGCCATGTCGTGAACCTGCGTGGTGATTATTATTATTAACGTGTTGCACTTGTAGGTTTAAAGCCTATGGATTTATCTTCTTGGTTCTTTCGGTAAAGTCACGTAGAATGGAAATAATAAAACTAAAACGTAATAATAATACAAATAAAACATAATAAAAAGATTGAAATCGAAATTTAGCCTCTGGATTTCTCTCGCTTCACGATGAGTGAACATTTTCAAACCCATCCCCATCGCAGGGGGCTCCTCTTTGAAGAGCAGTCTTGAGACCCGGGAGAGGCTTCCCTCGGGATAATGAATGGAACAAACTTCCAATGCGCATAAACCAATCATCTTCACCGACCTGCTTCCATTCCTGCCTTAAAACAACCATCTCCTCATCTCCCCTCGCCCTTCCTCCTGCTGCTACCTGCTACTCCCTACCCACACCTCACCAGCTGTTAGCGAGAAGCACCGATGAAGGCCTGCACAGACGCTGTCTCCCCGACAGACCTGGTCTTCACCTGAGGACGGCTGCTTGCGTTGTGGCCGTAACGTCGTGAGAATTATTTTATTATGTTTTATTTTTATTATTTTATTATTTCCCTTCTACGTGATGACTTTACCGAAAGAACCAAGAAGAAGAGGACACACACGGGGGTGGGGTTGAGGGTTGGTGGCCAGAACCACGCCCGGCCACCTTTGTCTCACCGAGTGTCGATGAGGCTGAGTCGACCTAGAGGAGGCCCAGGACCGGTTAAGGTTATCGTCACACCGGCGATGGCCGTGAGCGGGAATCAAACTCGGGTCGTCGGGTTCGTAGCGCAGTACGATAACCACTGCACTACCACTCCACCCACCCACCCACATGCACACACTCGCGCACACACACACGCACACACACACACGCACACACACACACACGCCCACACACACACACACGCACACACACACACTCGCTCACACACACACGCTCACACACACACTCGCTCACACACACACGCACACACACTCGCTCACACACACACACACTCGCTCACACACACACGCACACACACACACTCGCTCACACACACACGCACACACACCTACACGCTCGAGCGTTCGCTGTGGGGAGCGGATGACTCGTACTGAGCGATGTTTACGGCGAGCCGAGGAGTGGATTCCTCGTGGCGGAGGCTCTGAGTTTGCGGAAGCACCCCCCCCCCCTCTCCGACCCCCCCCCCCGCCCCCCACCACTCTGGCGAACTCTGCCAGGTATTGTGGTCTGCTCTTCCCACTCTGGTCAGATGTACAGCATGGGAAGATTTCGATTTAAAGCTTTCGTGACTGCAGGGATTCATCTTCTTGGTTCTTTCGGTAAAGTCACGTGGAAGGGAAGTAATAAAATAATAGAAATAAAACATAATAAAATAATTCTCACCATTATTTTATTACTTCCCTTCCACGTGACTTTACCGAAAGAACCAAGAAGCATGGGAAGAGGCGAGGGGGGTGGGGGGGGTACCCACACTTCACCCCACCACGTGCCACGCACTGCCGATCCGCCGAACTTCGGTGCGGCCGTTTCTCCTGGAGGCAGCAGGCGGTTTGGCATTTGAGAATCGTGGTGTAATATGAGAATATATCCGGCTCACTGACGTATCACAACTTGTCATGGTGATTGGCTCTGCCGGTCCTGGTTTACAGCCAATGGGGGGAAGCCTGGGGGCATGGCCCTGACGTGATGGAAGGGTGACAGCTATGGAGATTGGGTTTGCTGGATTTGGCCTCAGCCAATGGGGAGATGAGTCAGGGGCGTGGTCCCGGGAGCTGCCGAGGGAGCCTGGAAGATTCGATGCAGGCTAACGAGGATTGGCTGAAGCGTACCACGTGACCCGGGTATTAAATAGGGGTAGAGAGGAACGACACTGGGTCAGAACGAGAACGAACGGAGGAAGGGGCCACGCGAGAGCGGGGCTCCGAGTTGCCACGTGGCAGTGCGTCTCTCTCGGTCTACCTGTCCCTTCGCGTTGCCTATCAGCAGCGTGAAGTAGCTGCAACCCAAAGTGAATAAAAGATGGATTCCAGAAGTCGTCTCAAAGAGCTTTATTACAGTAGGACTGAATCGGCGTCCCCTGGATTGTAAGTCTCGTGTGATGACCACAGACAGCGCGGCAGAAATACCTTGAAGCCCGGCAATGGTGGCTACGCTGCTGCACGTGGGCTGCCCGCGATCCAGAACTGCGGAGGCCGCGATGGGGGTTGGCGGATCACACACAGATGTTGAGAAACTGCCTTGCCGTGGGCGTCACGGAGATGCCCGTGCCCTGCCTCTGCCAGCAGATGGCAGTACAGCAGAGCGTGCGCACTCCGCCTGTTCCGTCTGTATGGGATAGAGTGTCCCACCCTCGCACGCGTGTTTTTTTGGCTCCTTTCTAGGTGCCCAGGTGTCTTTCTTTCCTTTTTCCCACGATTTGGCTGATAGCACGTGAATATTAATTCTAGATTTGAAGCTTTCGTGACTGCAAGGATTCATATTCTTAGGTTTTTTCGGTAAAGTGACGTAGGTAAAAAAAAAATACGGGTTTCTTGGAATTTCTCTCACTTGATACAGCTATCGTGCTGTGACTGTTTCACCTGAAGACAGAAGCTTGTGTTGACTCCGAAACGTCGTGATTTTTATTTTATTTTTAATTTACTTTTATTAATTTATTTATTTTTACCTACGTGACTTTACCGAAAAAACTTAAGAATATAGCACGTGAATATGTAGAGGACCGCAGAGCTTGGTGCAATCACTGCCTGGCTGCTGTTTTCCCCGCTCGTCTGTGGTTGCTCCTAGTGCCTCTAAGTCGTCTTCTCTCTTTCTCTCTCTTCGAAGGCGAGCGAATGCTGTGCAGCGGTGGCGCCGTGGCAAATTGAACTCGTTGTAATTACCAAGAAGCTTGTCCTGCCTGTGGCTCCATCTGCCCGTCACGGCGGCGCTCTCTGCGAGTCATTTTCATCGCACGGGGCGAAGTTTTGAGGCTCGTTATAATGAGAAGGGAACTTGATCCAGTGGCACTGATGCCGATGAGCAAGGCTAAATCTGGCCCCTTTAACCTCGGATTTTGTAGTTTTTTTAATACACAAATATACAATATTCACGACCAAATCCTGTGTTTCATCAAGATAATTTGATGGACTTTGTTTCATAACTTTGGAAAACTCTTCTCACTTTTTTTTGTTCAGTCACAGAGAAGTGTTTTTTGTCCAAGTAATAAGAATCCGCGAGTTGCGTGTCGGTCACAAATCGCGTCGTGGGGTCGCGAGTGGGCGGACCGGGCGGAGGTTTATGGGACTTGAACTGTGAATCGTCACACGCATTCCCCTCGTTCTGATTCAACCCCGGCGGCGCGCGGCGGTTCTCTTTGGGGGTCAGGGTCTTGAACTGTGGATCGTCACACGCGACGCTCCCTCCGGGCGGTCCACGGTGGCTGCTATGCAAACGCAGATTGCGTTTACTTATGTTGTCCGCCATCCCCCCCTCCCCCCGCTCACACCGGCACCTCCGATGTATCACGGTTGGCCACGGCACGTGCGCGAGAGGAGTTCAACGTATGGCGTGGGCCCCCGGCCTTCGTCCACTCGTGGGTTCACACGAGGAGGGGCCCGTCCGTCGTACACTGACACGGGCATTAGCGCGGCACGACTCCGACGCCATTGCCGGCGATGGATCGGTGTTTGAATGGGAGCGCAGTGGGTGGGGGGGGGGGCACCGTCAGGCGAGTGAGACATTCTAGGCCCGGCATCACCATCCACCCCCCACCCCCCCACCCCTCTCAACGTCCCATCGGATATCCACAAGCGTCGCGCCAGGGATGTTCACCTCCTTGCAGTTCAACGGTGAAACGAATTAGTGAGCCCTAAGGCGGGTTGAGTTAACGATGGGTCGGCTCTGCTCGTGCCAATCGTGCGCTCCCTCCCCACCCCACACCCTGCCAACAGGGAATCGGCAAGCGGACACCCAAATCGCTTAATCGTCCGAATTTTTACTGCCAAAATGTTTTAGGACCCTAAGACATTTATTTGGACCCCAATCTCATATCGCTCAGCTGCGAGTGGTAGAGGTGGGTGAGCAGACATCCTGCCCCCGTTCCCCCGATTCCCCCCACACGCACCCCCCCCCACGACCAACCCCACCCCTGGGCCCCCAGCTTTCCGACCGCTCCGCTGCCCAAATCTCTGGCGAGGAATTATTACACGCGCGCTCGTTTTGACATCACCGGCCGCGATTTGATAATATTTTTTTTCTTCCACTCCCTGCCGTTTTCCATTTGGCAGACGTGCGCCGTCGGTTGTCCTCTGCAATCTTGTTTGTGCGTCTCTCGTCAGTCTCCCGTGTCCGCCCCGTCTTGTCTGTGCCGCAGTCCTTGTTTACGTGCGCTCGTGAGGAGCGCTGGCGCCGCGGTTAGCGCGCGGCACTCTGAACCCGGGAATTCCTGGATTTGATTCCCTGCAGCAGCAGCAGCATCGCCAGATCATTAGTTTCTTGCCCGGGTGAAGACATGCACTGCTATTCTTAGACGCAGATTCCACGCATTTCATTCTCTATATATTTAATTCTGCCTGTGATCGAGTGCGTGTGTGGGGAGTGGTAGTGGAGCAGGCAGTTAGCGCTGCGCTACGAACCCGGCAACCAGCGTTTGATTCTCGCTCATGGCCAACATCGGTGACGAATATCTGAACCAGAGTTGGGCCTCCCCTAGGTCGACTCAGCCTCAAATTAGTACCTGGTGCGGTGTGTAAACATCGTCACTGGGGAGACAAAGGCGGCGGGACGTGGTGTTGGCCACCCACCCCCTCGTGTGCCATGCTGGCCTTTATAGGTTCTACAGTCTGTTAAGGCTATACGGGGGATCTTTATCTTTATATATGTTAAATATATCATGTTTATATTAGCGGGGAGCGATAGTGTAGTGGTTAGCCCACTACACTAGGAACCCGGATGACCAGAGTTCGATTCACGGTCTCGGCAACCAACGCCGGCGACGATGATTATTCGTTACCGGTCCAGCGCCTCCGCCTAGGCCAGGGGTCGGCAACCAAAATAACAAGAAGAGCCATTTCTTTCCAATTCGGTATAAAATTCAGTATTTCAAGAGCCGCAATGCATCTATGTACATACTGTACATACGTACATATCGTCAAGAAGCAGCCCGTAAAGAGCCGCATGCGGCTCCGGAGCCGTAGGTTGCCGACCCCTGGCCTAGGCCAATGCAGCCTCAAATGAGTGCCAGTGGCACTGTGTTGCACGTGCAGACGTCGCCACGTACTTGCCCCAAATGTCTGTTCAGCCTTTACGTTGAGGGGTGGGGGGTGGGGGGGATCTTTGGTCTTTGTTATTTAGCTGTGCCACATGTAGGGCAAAAAACAAATCGCATTTGGTGACGGGGATATTGCGGCGTTAGCAGTGGTGCACGTGCACTGGGAACTAAATCATCAAACGCGCCCGTCGGCAACGCCACGGTCCTTAACATATAAATAAATATGTAAATAATCGGCGACGTTTCAGGCAATGGCCCTACTTCATAGCACGCGTGTTGCACGGTGTTGTTGACGGGTGAGTCGAGCGAGTAGGAGGTTCTTCCCTATATGTCCGGCTTGGATTGTGCTCCGATCGGTTTTAATAACTCATCCAATTTTCTTCACAATTACATTTCACGCCCCCCCCCCCCCTCTCTCTTTCTCCCGCGTGTGCTCGCAAGGGCTCGTCGCACTCTCCGGGATGTTTGACGATGAGCGACGCATTATCAATCCCATGGCCTTGGCCCACCTCGTCTGTCTCATCCACTTCCACGTCCCCTCCTCTCGTCATCTTAGAATCTCAATCTTCTCTCTCTCTCTCGCTGTCCTTCCTTCTCCGCGTGCCCAATCGCGTGCTCGGCCCTTCTCCCACCTTGCACCCCTCCACTGGAATCAACTTCCCCTGTACATTGAGCAGCACTGCCCAGTGACTCAACACTGCCCATAGACTCAACACTGCCCATAGACTCAGCACTGCCCATAGACTCAACACTGAGACCCATAGACTCAGCACTGCCCATAGACTCAGCACTGCCCATAGACTCAGCACTGTCCATAGACTCAGCACTACCCATAGACTTAGCACTGTCCATAGACTCAGCACTGCCCATAGACTCAACACTGTCCATAGACTCAACACTGCCCATAGACTCAACACTGTCCATAGACTCAGCACTGCCCATAGACTCAACACTGTCCATAGACTCAGCACTGCCCATAGACTCAACACTGTCCATAGACTCAACACTGCCCATAGACTCAGCACTGCCCATAGACTCAGCACTGCCCATAGACTCAACACTGTCCATAGACTCAACACTGCCCAGAGACTCAACACTGCCCATAGACTCAGCACTGTCCATAGACTCAAAACTGCCCATAGACTCAGCACTGTCCATAGACTCAACACTGCCCATAGACTCAAAATGCCCATAGACTCAACATTGCCCATAGATTCAACACTGCCCATAGCCTCAGCACTGGCCATAGACTCAACACTGCCCATAGACTCAACACTGCCCAGAGACTCAACACTGCCCATAGACTCAACACTGAGACCCATAGACTCAACACTGACCATATATTCAACACTGCCGATAGATTCAACACTGCCCATAGACTCAACACTGCCCATAGACTCAGCACTGCCCATAGACTCAACACTGCCCAGAGACTCAACACTGCCCATAGACTCAACACTGCCCATAGACTCAGCACTGCCCATAGACTCAACACTGCCCAGAGACTCAACACTGCCCAGAGACTCAACACTGCCCATAGACTCAACACTGCCCATAGACTCAGCACTGCCCAGAGACTCGGCACTGTCCATAGACTCAGCACTGCCCCTGTACATTAATCAGTCCCCCTCCACTTCAACCCTCACCTCTCCTCCATCGCCCATTCTCTTCCTCTTCCCTCGCCCCTCCACTCCTTCCCGTCTCTCCCCCACTCTTCCGTGACCCCCCAAGCACTCCTCTATCGCTGTCACTCATTCCTCAATCATTGTACCTCCGTCCCTACAAGCGACATCATTCCATTCTGTCGCCGTCGTGCAAGCTACGTCAAGCGCCTTGATTTCAGGCACTCTACAAATTAGTTTAGATTATCCCGATGATAATGAAATAACGGCAAGCAATTTTATCTCGTGCACGCATTCGTCTCTCCACGTACAAAATAAAATAAAAATGTCTTACACATCCCATTGGTCACACGGCCGTTCCTCTTGGGCAGTGCAGAATTTTCAGCAGCATTGAATCAGGACAAGCAAACATCCTGGACCGTTTTTGACCCACGGTGGCTCATGAGCATCAGAGTGAGGCTTGCTCGAATCGTTATTATTTTAACATTTGATACAAAGAGTTCTATTTCGATTTAAAGCTTTCGTGACTGCAGGGATTCCTCTTCTTGGTTCTTTCGGTAAAGTCACGTAGAAGGGAAATAATAAAATAATAAAAATAAAACATAATTAAATAATTCTTCACCTGAGGACGGCTGCTTGCGTTGTGGCCGAAACGTCGTGAGAATTATTTTATTATGTTTTATTTTTATTATTTAATTTTTTTCCCTTCTACGTGACTTTGCCGAAAGAACCAAGAAGACAAAGAGTTCTACCTGTACGGCATCGAGATTATTGCGTATATCGCATTAAGACCATATATAAATATACAAATGACTCGTAAAGTATTATATTACTGTCTCTGATTCACTCGTGCTGCGTTCCTTCTCGACTTGATGTCTGTTGCAAATCTGCAATTCCGTGGCGTCGGGCATCACATTGAGTTGTCATGAGCAGAATAAAAATACATTAAACCTCACCGGGAGGCGGGGGGGGGTGATGGGGGGGGGGGTCTTGGTGAAGCTGGGAAACAGAGAGTTCCGGAAATGCCATCAGCGTGGGTGGAAATAAAAATGAATCGCAAGTCCCGGCTTCCACACGCCTCTTGCCGACTTGGGTACTTGTCTGCACGAAGGGGATATTGCTTTATTTTGATGTTGATTTTATTTTATTTACGCTTCGTAGAGAACCCGTCGCTCCTGCAGCGGAACGCAAAAGATGGGGGGGGGGTGGCTGTCGTCGTGTTCACGCGCTTTTCACAGTCCTCGCGTGATGCCAAGATAATATAAGGTGGAAACATGACATGTACCTTGAGGGTATCATCATTATTGTAATTAAAAATGTCCCCCCCCAGGATGTAAAAAATATTCTGGATAAATAATTGCGTTCATAGGGGCACACATTAACAAAAACCGTGAGTTGAGTTTTAAATGAACCGTGGTCAGTCTCCTGTACTAGTTACTCTCGCGTCTCTGGTGTGGTTATTATCGTTATTGTTAAACGTCCTCTGAACTTCTAATTCCACAGTTTCAACTCAGTCTTTGTTTGCCTCACGGAACATCCCGTTGAGCCAGTTACCCAGCTAGCTTCGGTGGAGAGGAGCTCAGCCAGCAGCCAGCCAGGAAAGTTGAGGCGCAGATTTCGTTTTAACAGTCGTACGGTTTGCAATACATACCCAGGTCACGAATGAATGCTACATTTTAACTTTATTTTATTCATTTTCCCAGGTAATGCCCAGAAGCGACTTGGCCACAAAGAAGTGGCTTATCGCGTGGACCTTTCTAGCAGCCAACATCTCTGAACCCACGATGTTGATTCGTGTCTTGCCTTTGCTTCAAGGCAAGATGACGATGATGGTGGTGATGATGGTGATTGTGGTGAGGATGATGGTGATTGTGGTGATGATGATGGTGATTGTGGTGAAGATGATGATGGTAAATGTGGTGACGATGATGATGGTGATTGTGGTGATGATGATGGTGATTGTGCTGATGATGACGGTGATTGTAGTGAAAATGATAATGGTAATTGTGGTGATGATGATGGTGATTGTGGTGATGATGATGGTGGTGATTGTGGTGAAGATGATGATGGTGATTGTGGTGATGGTGATTGTGGTGAAGATGATGATGGTGATTGTGGTGATGATGATCGTGATTGTGGTGAAGATGATGATGGTGATTGTGGTGAAGATGATGGTGATTGTGGTGCTGATGATGGTGATTGTGGTGATGATGATGATGATGATGGTGATTGTGGTGATGATGATGGTGATTGTGGTGGTGATGATGATGGTGATTGTGGTGATGATGATGGTGATTGTGGTGATGATGATGGTGATTGTGGTGATGATGATGTTGATTGTGGTGAAGATGATGGTAATTGTGGTGATGATGATGGTGATTGTGGTGATGATGATGATGGTGATTGTGGTGATGATGGTGATTGTGGTGATGATGATGGTGATTGTGGTGATGATGGTGATTGTGGTGAAGATGATGATGGTGATTGTGGTGATGATGATGGTGATTGTGGTGAAGATGATGATGGTGATTGTGGTGATGATGATGGTGATTGTGGTGAAGATGTGAATGGTGATTGTGGTGATGATGATGGTGATTGTGGTGAAGATGATGATGGTGATTGTGGTGATGATGATGGTGATTGTGGTGATGATGATGATAATGGTGATTGTGGTGAAGATGATGGTGATTGTGGTGAAGATGTGAATGGTGATTGTGGTGATGATGATGGTGATTGTGGTGAAGATGATGATGGTGATTGTGGTGATGATGATGGTGATTGTGCTGATGATGACGGTGATTGTAGTGAAAATGATAATGGTAATTGTGGTGATGATGGTGATTGTGGTGATGATGATGGTGGTGATTGTGGTGAAGATGATGATGGTGATTGTGGTGATGGTGATTGTGGTGAAGATGATGAAGGTGATTGTGGTGATGATGATCGTGATTGTGGTGAAGATGATGATGGTGATTGTGGTGAAGATGATGATGGTGATTGTGGTGATGATGATGGTGATTGTGGTGATGATGATGATGATGGTGATTGTGGTGATGATGATGGTGATTGTGGTGGTGATGATGATGGTGATTGTGGTGATGATGATGGTAATTGTGGTGATGATGATGGTGATTGTGGTGATGATGATGATGGTGATTGTGGTGATGATGGTGATTGTGGTGATGATGATGGTGATTGTGGTGATGATGATGATGGTGATTGTGGTGATGATGGTGATTGTGGTGATGATGATGGTGATTGTGGTGATGATGATGGTGATTGTGGTGAAGATGATGATGGTGATTGTGGTGATGATGATGATGATGGTGATTGTGGTGATGATGATGGTGATTGTGGTGAAGATGATGATGGTGATTGTGGTGATGATGATAATGGTGATTGTGGTGAAGATGATGGTGATTCTGGTGAAGATGATCATGGTGATGATGGTGATTGTGGTGATGATGATGTTGATTGTGGTGAAGATGATGGTAATTGTGGTGATGATGATGGTGATTGTGGTGATGATGATGATGGTGATTGTGGTGATGATGGTGATTGTGGTGATGATGATGGTGATTGTGGTGATGATGGTGATTGTGGTGAAGATGATGATGGTGATTGTGGTGATGATGATGGTGATTGTGGTGAAGATGATGATGGTGATTGTGGTGATGATGATGGTGATTGTGGTGAAGATGTGAATGGTGATTGTGGTGAAGATGATGGTGATTCTGGTGATGATGATGGTGATTGTGGTGAAGATGATGGTAAATGTGGTGAAGATGATGATGGTGATATTGGTGATGATGATGGTAATTGTGGTGATGATGATGGTGGTAATTGTGGTGATGATGATGGTGATTGTGTGTAAAGATGATGGTGGTGATTGTGGTGATGATGATGGTGATTGTCGTGAGCGGAACTCTAGCGGTGCTGTAGCGCAAGTGAGACCCGATGTCTTGGTCTCTTGGGTTCTCGCCCGGTGAACGCTAAAAACCGAGCCGGATGTCCACCGGGGCAGCGGTGGTTTGGCTTCGCCGCACGTGGCCCGTGATCGGGCACCGTGGAGACGACCGAGGGTTGGTGGATCACCGCACGGACGGTGCTAATAGCTTCTAGATTTGAAGCTTTCGTGACTGCAAGGAATCATATTCTTAGGTTTTTTTCGGTAAAAGTCACGTAGGTAAAAAATTAAAACTTAATAAAAAAAAAAATTAAAGAAAAAATCACGACGTTTCGGAGGCAACACAAGCTTCCGTCTTCAGGTGGAATCGTCACAGCACGATTGCCGTATCAAGTGATACAGCTATCGTGCTGTGACGGTTCCACCTGAAGACGGCCATCCTCGGAGGTCGACCGGAGGTCGGGTGGCCTCATCATCGCTCGTCTTATGGCCGCGGACACTCACACGAGCCGCCCCCCCCCCCACTCCCCCCCCACTCCCCAACTCGCTAATTGTCTGTTAGCGATTCCCAAGCGGACGGCCGACTTTGACAGAAATTAGGATGGCTTTCGAAATGCCTCCGTGACCGCCACTGCTGCTGGTGATGATGATGATGAGGAGGGACGGTGCTGCTTGATACCTGCTGATGCTGCTGATGATGATGGTTGGTACTCTGCATTGGTGATTATTTTGGGATTGTGTGTTTTTGTAACTTGCTGACCCCCCCCCCCCGCCCCCCCCCCCCCTTACTGGACATCTGTGACAAAATAGCTTCATCGATCATCGGATTCCACCTCCTGCCTTCTAAAAAAAAGATTCTGATTCTGAATTTTAATTAAACGGGAACGTTTACCCCCCTCCCCCCACCACGCTCTTGTTTATGTACCCACTTGCATGGTAATGTAGTTGACTGTTTAATTGTGTGTGTATGTCCGTGTTTACGCTTTTGTTTATTTATTGTGCGTGTGTGCGCGAGTGTGTGGGGAGCTGTGGCGGTGAGCACTACGAACCCGGCCAACCGATTATAATTCCCCGCTTATGGCCAACACCAGTGACGATTATCTGTACCCCTAGGTCGACTCAGCCTTAAATAAGTACCTAGTGCGGTGTGTAAACATCGGCACCGGGGAGACAAAGGCGGCCCGGGCGTGGTGTTGGCCCCCCACCCCTTCGTGCGCCGTGCCGACCTTCATCGGTGCTCACTAACAGCACTTGCCCCTACAGTATGTTAAGGCTATAAGGGGGATCTTCGTCTTTGGAGTGGTGGTGCAGCGAACAGCGCGTCGCGCTCGGAACCCGGCAGCCCGAGTTCGATTCTCGTTCACCGCACCGGTTCTCGGCCTCTCTTAGGTCGAATCGGCCTTGAACGAGTACCTTGCGCAATGCGAATTGAACATCACCACCGGGGAGACAAAGGCGGCCGGGCGTGTTGCTGGCCAGGCCGCCTCCGCACGTGACCTTGCGAGCCTCCATCGTCGGTGCTACTCCCGGAGCACCACTTGCCCCCTGACAGCGCGTTGAAGGCTACGCGGGGGTCCTTTGTCTTTTGTGTGTGTGCGCACGCAGCACGCCGCCGAGCTGGAGAAAAAGCAAAACGAGACGGAGAACCGGAAGCTGCTGGGGACCGTCATCCAGTACGGCAACGTCGTGCAGGTGGGGGGGGAGGGGGGGCACGGGGTCATGGGGTCATCGGAGTGGTGGGGGGTGGTGGGGGGGCGGTGGGGGGGACGGGGGGAGCACGACATGGGTCACTGCTAAAGAAATTTTGGGCGGTTGTTAAACGCTAAACTTCTGTGAGCGACGACGTCACGATCCACTCCGTGACTGTCGGGCTTTCTCCGCTCGACCTCGATCGGCACTCTTGTCCAGGGTTTACAAACGCCGCAGTATTAATCAGGGCGGCCGCTGAATTCAAACCGTGCACCTGTGTTTGTCTTGGAACGCTCTCCCTACCGACATTCGGAAGCCATCGAGAGCTCTGCGTTTTTAGATAATTTCTTGAGAACTGCCTTTCGTCTTCAGTTCGCTGTCCTTCCCCCGCGCCTCTCCGATTGGCACGGCTGGCTGCGTACACACGCGCGTACGGGGCAGGACCAGGGGGGTCACGAGCGGCCGTGCGACGATTCCATTATCAGAGATCATTGCCTTGTGGCGGCCTCTCTCTGATCTCTTGTGGCGTGAGGTCCCCGTGGGGGATTCAAGGAATTGTATTTTCGTTGAGGCCTGCGGTTCGCAAAACCTGGTCGGGTTGCTCCAGCGGTTGAGCGAGCGAGTGGCGAGCGATCGAAAGGTCGACTCGGCACATCATCACCCGCGGTGGGCGGGTCGATAAAATAACGGATCACTTTGCGGGGAAGTTGATGGTGGCTGTGTCCGATGGAAATGCGGAATTTCCACTGGTATCTCAGAGAGCCGTGAGCGGGAGATATTTTTTTTATCTACTATTCTTTTTTAATTGCAGGTCAGGCCCACTGAGTTATATAGCTGAAACTATGGAGCTATATAGCTCAACGAAGTGGCTTATCGTCGGGTGGAAATGTATAGCAGCCAAATATTCTAAAACGCACGTTTCTAAATGTGGAGAGAAAAACCCGGAGGACCCCAAAGAAAAATCCTCGCGACAACGGGGAGAGAGAGAGAGACACGCAAACTCCAAATATACAGCAGGCGTCAGGGTCGGGATGGAACCCACGACCTCCTGTGTACCAGGCGAGGTAGTTAATATACAGCAGGCGTCAGGGTCGGGATGGAACCCACGACCTCCTGTATACCAGGCGAGGTAGTTAATATACAGCAGGCGTCAGGGTCGGGATGGAACCCACGACCTCCTGTATACCAGGCGAGGTAGTTAATATACAGCAGCAGGCGTCAGTGTCGGGGTCGAACCCACGACCTCCTGTATACCAGGCGAGGTAGTTAACATCTCACCTCTGAGACGGCCACCAAGCCATCGGCTCGTCCCTTGAGCGGCAGGAAATCACTTTGACCTTTTTTTCTTTTTTACACAAACAAGAATCGACCTCCCAATTCCGTTCCCCGCTGAACGCATCTCGTTAACGGTGGAGAACACTCAACTCCTCCCGCGCGGTGCCTGGGAATTGGAACCCCGATCTGCTCGTCGATATTGTCCTTAGAGTTGGAACAAAATTATTAAGCGGTTGTGTTTGCAGTCAAGAGAGTATGTGAAAATAACGAATAAATAAAACTCGCTCTCCCTCCGCGTGTATCGTTAACGCCACCTTCGGACGGAAAGCGTGAAGACATCCGGGACGTGTTCCAGAATTCCATTCATCCGCTAAATATTGGCCTAGGTATGATCATTTGTATTTATGTACGTTGAACTTCCTTCGCACCTTACTTAGCCAACCGTGCGAATCGGAGGTGCGGGGGAAGGTCAGCAAACTAAACACGAAAAGCAGTTCTAAAGAAATTAGTTTGTCAATCTCGATGATTTAAAAGTGCCATAGCTCCAGTGGCTTCCTAATATCGGAAGGAAGAGCGTTCCAGACGGCCGCAGAAGCAGCGCATCTGAAAGCGCCGGGCGATGATGCGGTGAGCGCCGTCTTTGCTCGACGCTGCGAGGATGAGCGGAGAGTTCGCGTGATCGTCGTTTATGCTCCTTGACCAATTCAGCGAGATATCGTGGTTCATTCGTAGCCAAGCACTTTGCGTGTAACGTCCGCCGCTCCGTTTACTGAAACCCGGACAGGACCCGGTTGCAATGATTTTTTTTTTCGATCGTAACTTTGTTGGCCGCACCGTACATTAATGAACCACGGAAAAAATTAACCCGTAAAAACTAAGTTTTTCACTATAAATCCTTTATATGCGTGGCGGCTAGAGTCCTCTCGTCATCTGGCTTGAGATGGCTGCCACCTATGGGTCAGATGAATGGCTGCCACCATTAAGCAATTGGTAATTAAATATAATTTATTTTTTCCTAAACAGTGTAAAATTTTTGGAAAACATTTTTCACGAAAATAAATTGTCACGCACAACGAGTCTGTGTGCAAAATGTCAGCTCGATTGGATCACGGGAAGTGGGTTAAAAAACGACCGAAAGATTTGCACGGTCGTAAGCGCGCAAAGCAAGCAAGCAAGTGAACTTAATATAAAGGATTTAAAAAAATCTAACCCATCCACCAAAGTTTGGCTACGTGTTTCATTTACGATCCACACAGCTCCTCCCGTGTTTGAAACCGCCGCGATGTTTGCCGTTCAGAGTCAGTGGCGGGGGAGGGAGGGAGGGTTGAAGGCGATGTGACGTTGCAAATAATCTCATCAAGTCTCGGAGCGGCCAGGTCCCGGGGGGCTTTGAAATGAGAGCGGCAATTTCACACCCCCGCTGCTCGCAAATTCGATTGTCGATTCAGCTTCAGATTTATTCTGTTAAACGAAACAACAACAGCAACAACAAAAACCGCCCTCAAGGCCAGCAACGCAGATTTACCCAGCGCCCTAACCTACCGCCCTCCTCCACACAGTCGATCGCGTGGCTTAACGGGTGTTTAGGTGACAGCAAATTAAATGCATTCACCGAACATAAACCTCCTACCTCCACCGCCCATTCGCCAATCTGTCTGCTCCCCCCCCCGCCCCCCGTCGCACTATGGGCGGAAGGTGCTCTCTCTGCCAGAGTGATCTCCAGAGGGCGTTTGGTCTACTCTTCCGCACGGTGATAAGCCACTTCGTTGAGCTATCATTTTTTTTTTTGCTGTCAGGTGGGGTCCCAATACTGTTGTTGAAAACAAAGTTCATGGTGGTTGTCACAGGGGCCCCAACTCGGAGCTTTGGCAAGGCACCCCCTTGCTCCCCACGACATAAGAGAATATGGTTGGAGACCTTTGGGGTGCTCCCTGTGTGAGTCTCTGGGTCTCTGTGTGAGTCTATGGGTCTTTGTGTGTGTCTATGGGTCTCTGTGTGAGTCTAAGGGAGACTCTGGGTGGGTCTACGGGTCTCTGTGTGAGTCTATGGGTCTCTGTGTGAGTCTATGGGTCTCTGTGTGAGTCTATGGGAGACTCTGCGTGAGTCAATGGGTCTCTGTGTGAGTCAATGGGTCTCTGTGTGAGTCTATGAGTCTCGGTGTAAGTCTATGGGAGACTTTGCGTGAGTCAATGGGTCTCTGTGTGAGTCTATGGGTCTCTGCGTGAGTCTCTGGGTCAGTGTGAGTCTATGGGTCTCTGTGTGAGTCAATGGGGCTCTGTCTGAGTCTATGGGTTTCTGTGTGAGTCTGGGAGATTCTGCGTGAGTCAATGGGTCTTTGTGTGAGTCAATGGGTCTCTGTGTGAGTATCTGGGTATCTGTGTGAGTCAATGGGTCTATGTGTGAGTCTATGGGTCTCTGCGTGAGTCAATGGGTCTCTGTGTGAGTCTATGGGTCTCTCTGTGAGTCTATGGGTATCTGTGTGAGTCAATGGGTCTCTGTGTGAGTCTATGGGTCTCTCTGTGAGTCTATGGGTATCTGTGTGAGTCAATGGGTCTCTGTGTGAGTCTATGGGTCTCTCTGTGAGTCTATGGGTATCTGTGTGAGTCAATGGGTCTCTGTGTGAGTCTATGGGTCTCTGTGTGAGTCTATGGGTCTCTCTGTGAGTCAATGGGTGTCTGTGTGAGTCTATGGGTCTCTGTGTGAGTCTATGGGTCTCTCTGTGAGTCTATGGGTATCTGTGTGAGTCAATGGGTCTCTGTGTGAGTCTATGGGTATCTGTGTGAGTCTATGGGTCTCTCTGTGAGTCTATGGGTATCTGTGTGAGTCAATGGGTCTTTGTGTGAGTCTATGGGTCTCTGCGTGAGTCAATGGGTCTCTGTGTGAGTCTATGGGTCTCTCTGTGAGTCTATGGGTATCTGTGTGAGTCAATGGGTCTCTGTGTGAGTCTATGGCTCTCTCTGTGAGTCTATGGGTATCTGTGTGAGTCAATGGGTCTCTGTGTGAGTCTATGGGTCTCTGTGTGAGTCTATGGGTCTCTCTGTGAGTCAATGGGTCTCTGTGTGAGTCTATGGGTCTCTGTGTGAGTCTATGGGTCTCTGTGTGAGTCTATGGGTATCTCTGTGAGTCTATGGGTATCTGTGTGAGTCAATGGGTCTCTGTGTGAGTCTATGGGTATCTGTGTGAGTCTATGGGTATCTCTGTGAGTCTATGGGTCTCTGTGTGAGTCTATGGGTATCTCTGTGAGTCTATGGGTATCTGTGTGAGTCAATGGGTCTCTGTGTGAGTCTATGGGTCTCTGTGTGAGTCTATGGGTATCTGTGTGAGTCAATGGGTCTCTGTGTGAGTCAATGGGTCTCTGTGTGAGTCTATGGGTCTCT
The DNA here is from genome assembly GCF_965212315.1 of Lampetra planeri. NCBI lineage: Eukaryota > Metazoa > Chordata > Hyperoartia > Petromyzontiformes > Petromyzontidae > Lampetra > Lampetra planeri. The sequence continues at coordinate 5,768,941 of NC_136144.1, read as the reverse complement.
CTGTGAGTCTATGGGTATCTGTGTGAGTCAATGGGTCTCTGTGTGAGTCAATGGGTCTCTGTGTGAGTCTATGGGTCTCTGTGTGAGTCAATGGGTCTCTGTGTGAGTCTATGGGTCTCTGCGTGAGTCAATGGGTCTCTGTGTGAGTCTATGGGTATTTGTGTGAGTCAATGGGTCTCTGTGTGAGTCAATGGGTCTCTGTGTGAGTCAATGGGTCTCTGTGTGAGTCTATGGGTCTCTGTGTGAGTCAATGGGTCTCTGTGTGAGTCTATGGGTCTCTGCGTGAGTCAATGGGTCTCTGTGTGAGTCTATGGGTATCTGTGTGAGTCAATGGGTCTCTGTGTGAGTCAATGGGTCTCTGTGTGAGTCTATGGGTATCTGTGTGAGTCAATGGGTCTCTGTGTGAGTATATGGGGGGTGGGGGGGTCTCTGTGTGAGCCAAAGAGAAGAGTTGGTGGGAGGCTATTCGGGCAGATCTTGGCGGTCACGTGTCTGCGGTGCAACGGCCGCGAAACCCGGCAGACGGTTGACCACGTTGGTAGCGTGGAGGCACGGAGGTGGCATCGACGACTTTGCCCTTTGATGTCAATCTTGATTCTTGTTAACAACCTCCTCCTCACCATTGGAACCTCATTTGCCAGTAAAAAAATATGATAATTGTTTTTTTACCCTTCTATCTGGCAACAAAACTGACACCTTTTTTACAAGGAGTCATGTTTACATAGACCACAATACCTGCGGTCATAATGCAAACAAAAAACATAACTCTAATTATGTGCACTGTCCTTGAAGTTGATTGGTCCACACCCGAGACAGCTTTCTTTAGAGCCTAGTCTCACACGGGTGTGGACCAATCAACTTCAAGGACAGTGCACACATTATCAGAGTTATGTTTTTTGTTTGCATTATGACCGCAGGTATTGTGGTCTATGTAAACATGACTCCTTGTTAAAAAAGGTGTCAGTTTTGTTGCCAGATAGAAGGGTAAAAAACCAATCATCATATTTTTTACTGCCAAATGAGGTTCCAATGGTGTAAAGGGGGTGTGTTCTTACTCGTCTTCTTCCACGCGTGTGTCCCACTCCTTCTCCCGCCCGCCCGCGCCTCGCCCAGCTGCTGCACATCAAGAGCAACAAGTACCTGACGGTGAACAAGCGGCTGCCGGCGCTGCTGGAGAAGAACGCCATGCGCGTGACGCTCGACGGCGCGGGCAACGAGGGCTCGTGGTTCTACGTGCAGCCCTTCTACAAGCTGCGCTCGCCAGGAGATAGCGTGAGCACTCACTCACACGCTCGCTCGCGAACGAGATCACTCACTCGCTCGCGAGCTCACTCACTCACTCACTCGCTCGCTCGCTCACGAGCTCACTCACTCACGAGCCTCACTCACTCACTCACGGCGCTGTGCAGAAGAGCTGTAGCCGAGGGGACGGAACACGGGGAGGCTGAGTGTAGTTGTGTGGAGGAGCTGTAGCTGAGGGGACACGGGGAGGCTGAGTGTTGCTGTGTGGACGTCACGTGATTCCATGAGGAGTCATTCACAATCCAGCGAATGTCGAGGGGCAACTTAACTCTGAGCGACAATTCTAATATCTGACTCTTAATGTAAACGGCGAGGAATGTTAATAACTCACGGAGCCCCGTGTGGCTGGCTTTGGGCGGCTGTGCGTGGCCCTCAGTAGTATTATTATTATGCAGCATTACCCTCATTTAACGTGCTGATGAATATTTAATCCGAGAGACGCATCTGTTTCCTTTTTTTTTCTCCCCTTGATGACAGCAGTAACGTTTGATGCTTAAACCTCCGTGCGGAATTATTCGGTTTGTTTTTTGACCGTATAACCCGGCTATGCCTCAGGCAATCCGTGAACATTTCATCACGAATTTCCCCGTTGCAAATTTTCTCCATTCGCCTCGCGATTGCCTCAAACAAATCAAATAAATTAGCACATTACAGCGGAGCGGGAACGGTACCGGGGCAGGGGGCGGAGGGCATGGAACGAACGTGAATGAAAATAGGAATGAAAACAAGAAACCCATCACACCCTCAGTGATTGCGGCGGGGAACGGAAACGGTGCCGGGAGGATAACGGAGCGAACAGGAATGAAAAAAGGAATGAAAACTGGAATAAAATACACAGGAATTTCAACAAACAGGAATGAAAACAAGAAACACGTCACGCCCACAGTGATCGTAGCGGGGAACGGTGCCGGGGGAGCACGGAGCGAACAGGAATGAAAAAAGGAATGAAAACTGGAATGAAACACACAGGAATTTCAACAAACAGGAATGAAAACAAGAAACCCGTCACGCCCACAGTGATCGTAGCGGGGAACGGTGCCGGGGGAGCACGGAGCGAACAGGAATGAAAAAAGGAATGAAAACTGGAATGAAATACACAGGAATTTCAACAAACAGGAATGAAAACACGAAACCCGTCACCCCCTCAGCGGCGAACGCCGACTGAGCAGAGTAAATCGTGACCGCGAGCACTAAATAAAGTGCATCAGCGTGCAACGAATAGCACGAGAAGGATACGTGGTAAACAAAATAAATAACAAGAAAGTTGACTTTTTAATCCATTTAAAATTTAAGATTGTTATGGGAAGGTAAGCTCACCGCTAATGACTTTCCTTTCCGAAAATGACATAATTTTTTTCGCATTGAATATTTAGTTTTTATTGCAAATTTTAATCTTCCATAATACAGGTTTTTTTTAGGTTAGATACAGTTTTTTTTTGGGTTAGATCGTGATCTAACCAAAGAAAACTGTGTTAAACCACATTTGAATCTTATTTGCTTTAGCCCGGTTCAATCTTTGTCAAAATTTAATGAAGTTTACATTTGGTCGCGGTTGTTTTAAATGTAAATAATATATATATACACGTGCGTAGGTTTTTTATCCTCAAAATTGGAGTGAATTAAATCACTGGCGTCGTTGTGGAGATTATTAATGGACAAAGTGGTGGAGAAAAACTCAACTCATTCATCAATAACAGCTGCGTAGTGGCCTTTAAACCGTTTAATAGGCAAAGTTTCAGCCTATTAAAAAAACACATGGCCCCGGCTTCATGAGCCGTGCGGGAGGGCAGTTTCGCCAATTGTCACCCATTATACATTCTGTTTCCTTTTAAGGCCTCACACATTGTTATTTTACGAACGCGTTGAGCGTTTGGTGGTTGGCTTTTGTGATTGCGCGCCGCTGCCGACGCGGAACGCGGCGGCGAAATCACCGAATCACTTGCCACGCAGAAAAAAAATTAACCCGTAAAAAGAAAGTTTTTCACTATAAATCCTTTATATGCGTGGCATCGGTTTTATTTTATTATTCATTTCTGTTTTTCTTGAGTAAGAGTTTCATTTTTATCACATTGGTATTTTAAATTAAATATGCAAATTTTTTTTTTCCTAAAAAGTGGAAAATTTTGTAATTTTTTTTTTCACGGAAATAAATTGTCACGCACAACGAGTCTATGTGCAGAATGTCAGCTCGATTGGATCACGGGAAGTGGGTTAAAAAACGACCGAAAGATTTGCACGGTCGTAAGCGCGCAAGCAAGCAAGCAAGTGAACTTAATATAAAGGATTTAAAAATAGATTAGCCGACACTGTGTATCCGTCTCTCTCCCCATTTATATATATAAAAACATCATTTCTTACATTTCCCATCTGCCCAACGGCCTTCTGGGAGTGCGTACATTCCAGCGGCATTGGTTCAAATGCAGGCAAAATTCTGGACCAGTTTTCGCCGGACGGTGTCTCATCAGCAGAATCAGGGCCTGCTTCAAAATTAATGCTGGTGAACTGACAGATGTTATGGGTTAAATGGCCATCTGTTTAAGATATGGGTCCCAGGTCACTCTTATCAAAGAGGCAACGGCGTTTCACACATGTCATCGGGTTTATTTAATCTCGCGGTTAAATGAACGATACTGGCTCTATGTGGCACCAACTTGCACACACGAATTTAAATGTTACATTTTGTCTGATATTTTTTGAAAAACATACTTTTTCTTAGTTTCTTACACTCAATTCCAATATTCAACGCAATGTTCTTCTTTTAAGCCCAGGATGCTTGAGCAACTCCCCATGAATCCACATCACATGATGGAAGGCTTTCATCCGGCAGTGGATTTACAAAGGGCTGTGAACTCGTATTATAAATAATTTGATGACATCATCTTTCTCTATTTAAGACGGGAAGCAGGTGCATTGCTTCACTATTCTGCCAGTTCGCCCGATGATGCCGGTTGATGTAATTACCAGCGAAACGTCGAACTAATCAGATTGTAAATGTTGTGGATTTACTCTCCAACACACCGGTGGGCTGACATAGTCACTAATCGGCGCTTTGTTTGCGTGACAAACCTTACTGGCGGTTTACGACACATTTACACTTACGCGATCTATCCCAAAAACCTTTATTATGAATGATATTGGTCGCGAAAGCCAGCGCGTTCAACTCGCATTATATATTTATTATTACTATTATTGAGAGACCTGAAGTCTCATTTTCCAACAGGAGTTGATCAAACATGACCGCCGTTATTCTCCCGGATGAAAGGCGCGGCAGAAGGTCAGGTGACGTCGCTTGCATCGAATGTGCCGCCTCTCAGACGCACAGCGTCTTTCCCCATCAACGGGCCTTAGCCCGGATGGATTAAAATACCGACCGTCCCACTCACCGATGTTACCACCCCCCCCCCCCGCCCGTTTAACGTGAAGTTGGCTTTCGCGACCAATATCATCCATAGTATAGGTTTTTTGGGGTTAGATTGCATAAATAATTTAAATGGAGCATGCCAATTCGTTACTAGTACAGCACTAACCGGTGTGTTGGGAGAGCAAATCCACAACATTTACAATCTGAGTGCGACGTTTCGCCAGTAATTACAACCAGCATCATCATGCGGACAGCCAGATAGATCGCTTAACGAATCGGCTGTTTACGTGACAACCCTTACTAATTTGCTGTGTCGGGTGGTGGCGGGTTTAACGACACATTTATTAAAAAAATGTATATATTATGTACCACACCCCTCCCCTCCCAACACGAGATTTTTCGTGTTATTTTTGAAAAAAAAAATCAACGACGTTTTTTTCACCCGCGGGGTTTAACGCGACGCAGGCCACGCGGCGGACCACGGGGCCCTACGGTAACCCGGGCGATGAGCCCACAGCGCCGGGCCGGGCGCGTGGTGCTGGCTAGACCAGCGCTCAACGCCGCGGCGGTACCGGCAAGCGGCGCTTCACGGTGCGTCGTCGCATTCCGAGCGAAAACAATGAGGTTTTTTTTCACTTGAGTTTATGCGCAGTACCGGTGGAACATCTCCTGTGCGGTCAGTGGCATGAGTGGCACGCGGGCTGAGCAACCTACCATATTGTAACTGTTGCTTTAAAATCAAATATTTCAAAGTGTGTCTTGTAAATCCGTAGAATACGGTAAACGTATTGTAACGGCATGGTTAAATGTCGTGAATATTACATCGCGGCAAATATGTTCGACTGCAGCAAATCAAAGCGCAGAGTTAAACACGGGTGACATCAAAAGCAGTTGTTAGCTCGAATCAACGCGCAGGGTTTAAACATCGTAAATATCAAACATCGTAAATATCAAACATCATAACAGCAGGCGGCCGGCCGTCTCCTGCAACAGAGCGGAAAAAAAAAACATCACAACAACAACGACGGAGGTGGTGAGAGTGAAATGTTCCAGCAGAGGTCTGCGGATTAAAACTTTCGGAATGAAACGCGGATTAGTGCCACCGTCGCTCCAGCGGCGGTTTGGAGACATCAACGTTGCACAGAGCTCAGCAGTAACTCATATATTTGTACTTTATTTTTATTTTACCAGGTAACGCCCCGCTTAGCTTTATAGCTCTTTATCAGACGAGACCTGGCCACCAATGATAGCCCGACGGAGTGGCTTATCGCGTGGAAATTCATAGCAGCCAAATCCTCTGAATGCACGTTGATTATAAATTTGGAGGGAAAACCCGGGGAGAAAAATCCACGCGACCACCACGGGGAAAAAGACACGCAAATTCCAAATATACAGCAGCAGGCATCAGGGTGGGGATCGAACCCACAACCTCCTGTATACCAGGCGAGGTTGTTAACATCTCCTAGCCACCGTGGCGCCCCTGACACTAGGATTAATGCATTGAATGCCGCTGTAAATGGAGATGCAAGATGAAAAGACCAACGCAAAAAACTGAGTTAAAAAATCAAATAACAATACGTCATACGTTGACATAATTCCTATAAGACGTAGGTTTTTAATTTAATCGATTCTTCTGGCAAAGGGAGTGGAGATGACCCAATGCCTGGGCAGACAGCGATGTCACGGCGGGCATCAGAACGAAGTATTTATACCGGAGAAATCCGATAAGCTATAAAGCTCTTTTTTCACAGACGTCCATCCGATGAAACGGCCTCTCTCCATCCCCGTGCCCCCCGCGGTGCCCAACGCCGCAGCTCAGCGCGGTTTGAGCCGAAACCTCGTCGCGCGTCGCTCTCAACGAGCGTGGCTCTGTCACTCCGTCGGCAGGTTGCGTGCGGTGGAGCTACAGTGTGGATACGCCCCACCGCCCCCCCGCCCCCAACGTCATCTGCTTGGCGTGGAAGAGTAGACCGAGTACCCCCCCCCGAGAGAGTGAGAAAGAGAGCTCCAGTGGAGAGGCGTAGCGGTGGTGGTGGAGCGGTGGTGTTGCGGTCAGCGCGCTGAACTATGAACCCGGTGACCCGAGTTCGATTCCCGCTCACGGTCAAGACCAGTGACGATTATTTGAACCGGTCCTGGGCCTCCTCGAGGTCGACTCAGCTTTAAATTATTACCTGGTGCGGTGTATAGCAAACATTGCCACTAGAGATACAAAGGCGGTCGGGTGTGGTGCTGGCCACCCACCCCCTCGTGTACTGTTCCAGCCTTCATAGGTGCTTGCGAACAACTTTTCCCCCAACAGTCTGTTAAGGCTATACGGGGGTTCCTCGTCTGTTTTTGGTAGTGGTGGTGGTGTAGTGGTGTTGGTGGTAGTGGTGATAGCGGTGGTTGTGGTAGTAGTGGTGATAGCGGTGGCGGTGGTTGTGGTAGTGGTGGTGTAGTGGTGGTGGTTGTAGTAGTGATGATAGCGGTGGCAGTGGTTGTGGTAGTTTTGGTAGTGGTGGTGGTAGTAGTGGTGATAGCGGTGGTTGTGGTAGTGTTGTTGTGTGCAAGCAGTTGCAGGGCTGCGCCCTCATCCCCTTTAGTCATGCTGCAAAAGAAAAACCCCGTTCCGTGCTCTGGCAATGCTTTGCCAGCTTGGCACCCTGCACCAAGCAGATTATCAGCTCGCCTTTAAATCAAATCAAGAATATTATCCGCGCACCACCCGCTAATGTTGTGTGTAGAGTCCGCGGGTGGTGGGGGGGGGGTGGCTCGATTAGGGGCCAGCCCTCGGCTGTTTTGCTCAAACCCGATGAGAATTGGGGGCCAGGAGGGATTGGGGGGCAGGAGTTGTGGGGGCGGTAATTAACAGAACGACAGGAAATCTGCGGCCGGCACAACGAGCTCCCCCCCCACACCAATGCCCGCTCCCCCCCCACCCCCACAACGTTAGAAGACCGATGGAGCTAGCACATGGAGGCATTAGGAGTGCCGTTTAGCGGGGCCCAAGGTCACGTGGTCCAGAGAGACGGTGACGAGACGGTGGCTCGTCCTGAACGGCGCGTCCAGCCTCCACATTTTCGCGTAAAAATCCCGCCGCTGATGGCCCGCTGGATGCGGCCTGTTGTGCAGCACTCGTTCATCCTTCGTACGGCTGCTGATGATGCAGATGGCTGAGCAACGGCTGCAATTTGACATTCGGGCGGTCAAGCCAGAGTATATATTTCGATTTAAAGCTTTCGTGACTGCAGGGATTAATCTTCTTGGTTCTTTCGGTAAAGTCACGTAGTGACTTTGCGTTGTGGCCGAAACGTCGTGAGAATTATTTAATTATGTTTTATTTTTATTATTTTATTATTTCCATTCTACGTGACTTTACCGAAAGAACCAAGAAGACCAGAGTATATAATTACAATAACCCCCCACCTCCACCTCAAATCGTTGCACCTGATGAGTTTAATGATGACGTCACCCTGCTACTGCTGCTCTATTTAAGACCGGGAGCAAGAGCAGAGCCTCACCATTCTGGCGAATTGCCCCGATGATGCTGGATGCAATTACCAGCGAAACGTCGTATTCAAAAATGTTAATGTTGTGGTTTCACGCTTCAACACACCGGTGGGCTAAAGCAGTGAACTATTTGTCTTTGGTCAACGTGACACTTTTTTTGCTGATTGGCCGTGTCGGGTGATGGAGGGTTACGACACATTTATAAATAACGCGATCTAACCAAAACACGCTGATTATGAACAAGCCAGATAATCTGCGTGCAGCACTGTGGAAGTAGCAGGTGTTGCAAAATTCTCTTCCTTCCCGTGGGCGTCGATGAGATTCCCGTACCCTGGCTCGCCCGAACTATTATTTACTATGAACTAAACACATTTTTTTATTGTACCATGCAAGGCCCACTGAGCAATGTAGCTCTCTTTTAGAGGTGACCTGGCCACGAAAGATAGCTCAACGAGGTGGCTTATCATCACGTAGAAATGTCCAGCCGTCAATTACCCTGAACGCGTGACGTTGATTCTAAATGTGGGGGGAAAAAGTGGAGGACCCGGAGAAAAATTCACGCGACCACGGGGAGAGAGAGACACTCCAAATATACAGCAGGCGTCAGGGTTGGGTTCAGACTAACAACCTCCTGATAACATCTCGCCACTGTGGCACGACAATGATACAACAATGTCCTTTCTGTATGGGATCGAGCGTTGCCCCCTTGCACACGTGAGTTTTATCCAGGCGCTTCGGTTTCCTCCCATTCTCTACATAGAGGACTGCAGAGCATGGGCAATTGTTGGTGCCGGCTCACTGCCTCTCTATATATTAAACATGTTGAAAGGCAATTAATGAGTGTTAGCGCAGCAGTATCGATGGCAGAAGCTTATACGGCTCATATTAAGCCGTTTTGTTTGTAATTCCTTGGGTTTAGAGTTCATAGAGCCAGACTACAGGCACGTTTATGACTCTCATGCAGAGCCTCACCGAGCCAAAGTCGAGCACCATCCTCCGGACGAGAGCCTCGATTTTGTCTTGGCCCAGAACCTAATGCTGGAGTGACGTTCAATTTCACAACCGCCCCCTCTGTACGAGGTTACACGCACGCCAGGGTGGTGACGAGATTACTTTGTGAGCTGGCTTGACCTGGGACCAGAGCCGTGGACATCGAAAGGCAAGACGTGGCAGAGAGGGAGGCTGATTGCTGGTGGGCAAGAGAGCGGTGGGCAGGGCTGTTGAGGGTGAATGGCCATCGCGAACAAATGCACTCGGAATGCCCTCATCCAGAAATCCTCATCGAATTGGAGCGGGCGCACGACAGCGACCGTTTGTGTCGCTGGTCATCATCGGCCATGAAGTCCTCCCGCAAGCTGCTGCCGCCGCCGCTGCCGCCGCCGCTTCACGGTCCCGCGATGCGACAATCCGACAGGCGCCTGCTTCTGTGTGAAACAACTCTCTTCAGTCGGGCCGGAAACATCTTCGCGTGCGGAGGATCGCAGAGCTCGGGCGATTGTGTTGGTTCGCGCCGCAGCTCGTCTCTCGGTTCCTCGGCGATTCATTTAATTTCTCGCGCATTCTGGAGAAGACGGCGATTGTTATCGCGATGATTATGATGTCCGGCGCTTTCTCACTCCGCTGCCAAACGCCGTGTGAGTCACGTGGACTGTCTGACCGCACTTCACCACGGCCGGCGAGCGCAGGACCGGCTGCCGTACCGCTCGATCCCGAGCCACGGCCTTGGAATCGAACCTCCGGCTCACCGCCGCTCGCGTCGCCTGCGCCTGACGCGGTGTCACCCTTTGGCTGAGGCTTGAGTCAGCCGCACGACGCGTCCGACATTCCCACGCTGCGCCGCCTGACCCCCCCCCCCCCCCACTCCGGTTAGAGCCTGGCGTAAACACGTCAGATGCACCTCCGGGCAGTGTACTTGTCCGCGCCGGTGGAGACGTCTTCCCGATCACGTCGGTGAAGTCTCCCCTTGCCACCCACACATTCCCGCGCTGACCTTCGTTGACTTCTGACCCCCCCCCTCCCCCCCCCACTGTTCCTATGACACAGTGTCGGCGTTGCAGCTGTGTGTGTACGTGCGTGTGTATGTGTGTGTGTACTTGCCCCGGGTGAGCGCCGGGTGGCTAAAGCACAGCAAGTTGGTACAGTAGGGGGCACAGGTGGTGCATCAGCCAGTCATCTCAGTCATCTCGGTCAGTCGACCCGTGGCACCTGCTGGGTCTGCCCCGTGACCTCCTGCCAGCGGGCGTTCGACACTTCACGTGGCCTCAAGGTGCACATGGCCTGGCACAAGCGTCGTGGTGACGTCACCGCCACTTAGTGGCGAATGGCGGTTGTTGTTGTTGTTGTACTTGCCCCAGCAGTCTGTTGATGCTATACGGGGGATCGTTGCCTTTGCAGTGGTTAGCCCACGGTGCTACGAGCTCGGCGACCCGAGTTCTATTTCCCGCTGACAGCCACCAACGCCGGTGACGATTGTCTGAACCGGTCATCGACATAGGCGTCCCCTAGGTCCACTCAGCCTCAAATTAGTACCTCGTGCGGTGTGTAAACATCGCCACTGGGGAGACAAAGGCGGTCGGGCGTGGTGCTGGCCACCCACCACCTCGTGCGCCGTGCCGGCCTTCGTTGGTGCTACTCACTAACAGCACTTGCCCCGACAGTCTGTTCAGGCTACACAGGGGATCTTTACCTTTGTTTTTGCATCTATGCATGGCAAGCGGAGGTGGTAGCGGTTCGTGTGAATCCCATCTGGCTGTCTCTCCCTCCCTCTCTCCGTCTCTACGATTCTGGCCGGTGAGGATGACTGCGAGCAACATCTCACGACGCATTCGGTCGAGCCGGTGACCGGTGCGATGCGCTGTGTCTGCCGCAGGTGGTGCTGGGCGACAAGGTGGTGCTGAACCCGGTGAACGCCGGGCAGCCGCTGCACGCCAGCAACTACGAGCTGGTGGACAACCTGGGCTGCAAGGAGGTGAACCGTTCCCGGCACACGTCGTGACACTCCGATGGCCTCCGATGGGACGTTGAGGAGGACGCCACTGGTCGACCGGGCCTTGATCTCAGCAGCGGATCGATCACGGCTGCTGACGACGACGACTGATTTGAACGTTAACATGTTCAACAGTAACCCCTTTAACCGAGTTATGGTTCATCTTCTTGGTTCTTTCGGTAAAGTCACGTAGAAGGGAAGTAATAAAATAATAAAAATAAAAATGTTATTATGTTTTATTTTTATCTTTTTATTGCTTCCCTTCTACGTGACTTTACCGAAATAACCAAGAAGATGAATCCCTGCAGTCACGAAAGCTTTAAATCGAAATCGAGTTATGGTTGTTATCACCGCGCGGCGCTCGTGCCAGCCTAGGTGCGCGTTGAGGCCACGTAAACAGACCCAGCTTTGCAAGGGGTTGACTGAGTGAGACGGCTGGTGAGATGCACCCACCTGTGCTCCCCCGCTGTGCAAAGTTGGTGCGTCTTGCAGAAAGACAAATAACCCCCCCCCCCCCCACTTATAGCCTCAGCGGATTAAAGGGGATGCTTCGTGAAGGTGGCGCGCACCGCCGCATTCACCGCGTTGACCTCGCAAACTCGCAAGTGCCACTGTGCGTAACCGTGACCGAGACGATATCGTTGTTGCAATTTAACGTATCGTTGCGATTTCGAACGCTTCTCTCGTGTTCGGCCGAGCCACCGCTTCGCAGATGAGCTGTTGGGGCGCCGCGGTGGCTAGGAGATGTTAACTACCTCGCCTGGTATGCAGGAGGCCGTGGGTTCGATCCCGGCCACAACGCCTGCTGTATATTTGGAGTTTTGCGTATCTCTCTCTCTCATCATCACGGTGGCTAGGAGATGTTAACTACCTCACCAGGTACGCAGGAGGCCGTGGGTTCGACCACGACCATGACACCTGCTGTAGTACGGGACGAGGGGCTATGTCTCCTCGGTTGCCGCAGACTTTTGTGAGCGTCCGACATCGCGGTTCCTTCGTGATGCCGTTGTCGCCGTCGCGCCGTGGCCGTGCAGGTGAACTCCGTGAACTGCAACACGAGCTGGAAGATCACGCTGTTCATGAAGTACTGCGAGAACAAGGACGACATCCTCAAGGGGGTGAGTCCATGACCGCCCCCCACCCCCCGCCCTCCCACCTCCCCCCCTTGGGGACACGCGGCGGAATTCTCGTCCGTCACGCGTACGTCATCGTAACGGGAAAGGGTAAACAGCGCTCGCCCCAACGGCCTGGTGAAGGCTTCGCGGTCGGGCCGTAGGAGGTTGATCTTTGGCTCTGTGCGTGCGTGCCACACAGGGAGACGTGGTCCGCCTGTTCCACGCGGAGCAGGAGAAGTTCCTGACGTGCGACGAGTACCGCAAGAAGCAGCATGTGTTTCTGCGCACCACCGGGCGTCAGTCCGCGTCATCCGCCACCAGCTCCAAAGCACTCTGGGAGGTGGAGGTCAGAGGTCGCCCTCGCTCGCCTCCCCCCCCACCCCACGCTCACCCTGTTTGCGCGTCGCGGTGGCGAGGTGTTAACGACCTCTGCTGGTGTACGGGAGGTCGTGGGTTCGGCCCCTTCAGCTTTTCCCTCCACATTTAGAATCAACGTCACGCGTTCGGAGTATTTGGCTGCTGTACATTTCCGCGCGCTGATGGGCCACTTCGTTGAGCTGTCATTTGTGAACGCCGGGTCGCTTCTGAAAAAGAACTACACAGCTCAGTGCGGCCTTACTTTGTAAAATAAAAATTGTTAAAAATAATGTTTTTAATTGTTTTTGACAAGAGCCTGGGGCAAAGCACAAACCGTAACAAGGGGGGTACAGAAATTCCGCGGACGACCGAAGCCCAAAGTCAGTTCAACATACAGAGTTTGTCGTCTTTCCCCCTCACCTCCGATCAGCACGGTCGGCTACGCACGGTGCGAAAGAAGTTCAACATACGTACACACGTAACAAGATAACCCGCACGCGCCGAGCGAACTTACGATCGGTAAACATTCCTCAGAGCAGTGACTGACACCTCTCTAACCCCGGGGGGTGGGGGGGGTGATGCCCCAAGCGCCCGTACCCCCCCCCCCCTCCGTCCCCTGTGTGCGCACCTCACGCCCGGTTCAGTATGAACTGGGACCTTCTGGCCTCAAACTCTCGCTCCCGTGCCCCTTGAGCTCGTGACTTAAACAGCAGCTCTGTTCCTGCGCGAGGGGGGGGGGGGCTAGGAGGGTGTCGTGCCGCCGCTTCCAGGAGACCCACCCCCACAGCTCACCCCTCTAACTCGCCGCTCACCCCCCGTCGCTCAAAACGTACTCACCGCTCACTTCGGCGCAGGCGGTGCGTCTGTCATCTCGGTCGGCAAACGCAATGCACCCTGGGTCCCGTCCCGCGACCGACGGTCAGCCGGCCGGCGGCAGCGACCCTTCCGCACTTCACGCGGTGACGGCCTCAAAGCGCACCTAGCCTGGCGCGCTCGCCACGGCGACGTCGCCGCCGCCGCCGTGTCTCGGTGTTGAATTCTGAACGGACGCTGCTGCCGCTGTTGTTGATGTTGCCCACAGGTGGTTCATCACGACCCCTGCAGGGGCGGCGCCGGCCACTGGAACAGCCTCTTCCGCTTCAAGCACCTGGCCACGGGCAACTACCTGGCGGCGGAGGTGAGCGACGTTACCACGCGGTCGCGATGTTACCACGGCGTCGCGACGTTACCACGGGGTCGCGACGTTACCACGAGGTCACGATGTTACCACAGGGTCTCTACGTTACCACGGGGTCACGATGTTACCACGGGGTCGCTACGTTACCACGGGGTCACGATGTTACCACGGGGTCGCGACGTCACCACGGAGTCGCTACGTTACCACGGGGTTGCGACGTTACCACGGGGTCGCGACGTTACCCCGGGGTCGCGGTGTTACCACGGGGTCACGACATTACCACGGGGTCGCGATGTTACCACGGGGTCTCGATGTTACCCCGGGGTCGCGACGTTACCCCAGGGTCGCGACGTTACCCCGGGGTCGCGACGTTACCACAGGGTCGCGGTGTTACCCCGGGCTCGCGACGTTACCACGGGGTCGCGATGTTACCCCGGGGTCGCGACGTTACCACGGGGTCGCGACTTGCTGTGCGATGCCACAACTGCCGCGTCGTAATCCAGCCGCGCGGCGACTTTCGTGAAAATCCTGAGATCCTCAAGTCGGACGGGGATGTCCATCGCTTGAGGAATATGTCAGAGGAAGTGACAGGTGGCGTTTTGCACGAGAGAGGGGAGCAACGCTCGATCCCCACACAGGTGGTGATGAATAAACAAATGGCGATTAATCCGCACTCGATTAATCCACACTCTGCTGTACCGCCTCATCCTGACCAACCAGGGTATGATGATGTTGCGAAATTCCCCTTTCCCATGGATAATGGGGAGTTTGACAACAACAACATCTGTGTGTATGCGTGTGGTGATCCACCAACCCTCGCTACTGCTGCTGCTGCCTCCACAGTGAATCACTACAGGTAGCACCACCACTGCCCGAGACTTTCCCGTGGTTTTAGGATTACACCATGGAATGTGGCGCCACTGTGGCGAGATGTTAACTACCTCGCCTGGTATACTGGAGGTCGTGGGTTCGATCCCCGCGGTCACGTGGTTTCTCTTCTCCGGGTCCTACGGATTTTTCCCCGCACATTTAGAACCAACGTAGCGCATTTAGAGTCATTTGGCTGCTGGACATTTCCACACGGCGACGAGCCACTTCGCTGAGCCATCCATTCGTGATGGCCAGGCCGCTTCTGAAAAACACAGCTCAGTTGTGGGTCTGACCTGGTAAGTAAAAAGAAAAATGCTTTTCGTAGTTTTTAGTTGACGTTCGGACAAACGCAAAAATCTCGCAGCGTTGTCTGGGGCGGCTCTCCGGGCCTTGAACCACGAGCCCTGCCACACCGTCTCCCCACCACACCACCACACCACCACACCACTACACCACCACCCCACTACACCACCACACCACCACACCACCACACCACCCCACTACACACCACCACACCACCACCCCACTACACCACCACCCCACTACACCACCACCCCACTACACCACCACCCCACTACACCACCACACCACCACACCACCACACCACCCCACTACACACCACCACACCACCACACCACCCCACTACACACCACCACACCACCACACCACCACACCACCACACCACCACACCACCACACACCACCACCCCACTACACCACCACACCACCACACCACCACCCCACTACACCACCACACCACCACACCACTACACCACCACCCCACTACACCACCACACCACCACACCACCACCCCACTACACCACCACACCACCACACCACCACACCACTACACCACCACACCACCACACCACCACACCACCACACCACCACACCACCACACCACCACACCACCACACCACTACACCACCACACCACCACACCACCACCCCACTACACCACCACACCACCACACCACCACACCACCACACCACCACACCACTACACCACCACACCACTACACCACCACACCACTTCACCACCACCCCACTACACCACCACCCCGCCGCCCTGCCGGCCACATCGCCGCGCCGGGCCGCCTCGAGAGGGACTGTGAAGAGTGGACTTTTTGGCAAGGCCATGACTAGAGGGGGGGGGGTGTCTTCTAGTTCAGCATACACCGGTGTTTTGGAGAGTAAACCCACGACGTTTGCAATTCGAGCACCGAAGCCGTTCCGCCGGTGATTACAGCAACCGGCATCATCAGGCGACGGCCAGAATTGTGGAAGAAACCTCCTCCTCCTGTTGCGTTTCTCAATTCGAGGGGGTGAATGCGACGTCCACACTTGCGGGCCAATCAGGTGCGACGATCAGAGAGGGAGCGGAGGTTAATGTCATGTGATATGAATCAGAATGGACGGCTGCTATTATTATTTTTTGGCAATGCCTCTGCCCGGCATTTAGATTCTAACGGCCGAGAGGGAATAAACCCAATATAAAGCTTCTTCTTGGTTCTTTCGGTAAAGTCACGTAGAAGGGAAATAATAATAAAGTAATAAAAATAAAACATAATACAATTATTTTGTTATGTTTTATTTTTATTATTTTATTATAACATAGTTTTATTATGTTTTATTTTGATTACTTTATTATTTCCCTTCTACGTGACTTTACCGAAAGAACCAAGAAGATGAATCCCTGCAGTCACGAAAGCTTTAAATCGAAATTTAAAGCACAGCTGTCTGCTGCTGCCGTTTGTTGTGTGCAGGTGAATCCTGATTACCGGGATGAGGCTGAGGAATCTACCCTCAAATCTCCTGTGAGTCGTGTGTGTGTGTGTGTATTCAGCCTCAAATGAGTACCTGTGTGCGATGTGTAAACGTCGCCACTGGAGAAACAAAGGCGGCCGGGCGTGGTTCTAGCCACCCACTCCCTCGTGCGCCGTGCCGGCCTTCATAGGTGCTCGCTAACTGCTCTTGCCCCAACAGTCTGTTAATGCTATGCGGGGGATCTTTGTCTTTGTGGTTGAGCGTGTGTCGTGATAATCGTAATTTCCCATCTCTTTACTGCCCCATTATCAAACCCCTGGTGGATGAAGGCCTCCTCGTACGAGCTGCATCAGTCATTTGATGTATTTGACCATACTTCACCATGCTGGTCAGCGTGGGTAGGTGAAGGGGGTGAGGTGTGCAAGACTCGTTCAAATATCCACTCGTCAGTGGTGTCGGCCACAGGCAGGATTCGAACTCGGGTGGCCGTGTCGGTGTGTGTGTGTGTGTACGTTCGGGACTCTTTAAACCTTTACAATTAACGACGTTTTTTATTTTATTTTACCAGGCAAGGGGCCCCACACTGAGCTATTTAGCTCGTTTTCAGAAGCGACCTGGCTTTTCATCCACGTGGTAGTTTACTGGAGCCAAATGCTCGAAACGCGTGATGTTGATTATAAATGTGGGGAGCGGTGGTGTAGCGGTTAGCGCGCTGCGCTACGAACCTGGCGACCCGAGTTCGGTTCCCGCTCACGGCCAACACCAGTGACGATTATCTGAACCGGTCCTGAGCCTCCCCTAGGTCGACTCAGCCTCAAATGAGTGCCTGGTGTGGTGTCTAACCCTCGCCACTGGGGAGACAAAGGCGGTCCGGCGTGGTGCTAGCCACCCAACCCCTTCATAGGTGCTCGCTAACAGCACTTGCCCCTACAGTCTGTTAAAGGCTATACGGGTGATCTTTGTCTTTGTGTACGTGCGGGACTTTTAAAAACTGGAGAACCCGGAGAAACATCCACGGGACCCCCACGGGGAGAGAGACACGCAAACTCCAAATATACAGCAGGCGTCAGGGTCGGGATTGATCCCACGACCTCTTCTATACCAGGCGAGGTAGTTAACATCTCACCACCGTGGCACCTGTCACAGTGTGTAAACATAAGCACTGGGGGAGACAAAGGCGGCCGAGCGTGGTGTTGGCCACTCACCTACCCCATGCGCTGTGCCGGCCTTCGTAGGTGCTCGCTAACATCACTTGTCCCTTTCCCTAACAGCCTCTTGGAGGCTATGCGGGGGATCTCTGCCTTTGCTTTGTGGAATCCTGCGTTCCGTTTGTGCCAGCTCAACTCACCACCACCTCGGGCCTTCGGTGTCACGTTTCTTTGCGTCAATGTTGTCTATTTATTTCTCGTTCCAGCTTTTAAACGCAAAATTTGTGAATGAGTATGTCAATTTAGCAAACCAGAGGACGAGCTTTGGGAATGGAAAAACACCCCAAAAAAAATTGCAATTAAAGTTTAATTGTATGCTAATTCACTCTTGAGTAGGGATTGACAGGGGCTGAATGGGAATCAGTGGTTCTAAGTAATTATGGGTAAACGCACAGAGAATCAGAATCTTTATTTCAGACTGGACGTGGAATCCGATGAGCTATGAAGCTCTTTTTGGCACCGATGCCCAGTAGGGGTACGGGTTCAGCGAGTTACAACTGCAAACAATAAAACGATAAAAGTGTAATATAGAGAAAATGTAAGCAATTCACAAATAAATAAATAAGAATCAAGTCTGCAATGTGATATATGTTTGTTGAACTTCTTTTGCACCATCGTACGTAGCCAACTGTGCCAATCGGAGGTGTGGGGAAGGGGGGGTGGGGAAGGACAACAAACTAAACTAATCGAAAGGAAGAGCGTTCCAGACGGCCGTGGAAGCGCATCTGAAAGCGCCGCGATGGCGGTGACCGGTCTTTGTTTGCGATGGACAGCCAAAGCTGCCGCTGCTGCTATTGCGGGGATGGCCGGAGTGCCGAGTGACGATGGTTTATATTTACTTGACGAGATCAGCAATGCATTGTGGTTCATTTGCGGCGAGCGCTTTGCGCGCAATGAGCGCGACCCTTCAGCGTATTCGTACAAGTCGCACGAGTGCAGGAATTCCCGCCAACTCTTCAAACGCATCGTTCGCTCGATCTGCCTCCAGCAATTTGCCGTTGCGTGCCGTCGTTCGTGGCTTCCCCCCCCCCCCCCGCCGCCAACATTCCCATTGGCAGGAGGCCACCCACACGCCCCATCCACCGCACGCCTTCTCATCGGCTCCCTCTGCGTCAATCTCTGGTCCGGCGTGTGACGTCGGAGAGCAGGCGTCCAGGCGGGGGTGGTGGGCGGGGGGGGGGGGATTTTTCTCCGGGCACCGAGAAAAATCACGGTGGCAAGATGTTCACGAGTTCGCCTGGCATCCGCGGAGTTTCTGTTCCCCTCCGTTCGTTTCGGCGTCTCGTACCAGGCTCGCGTTGTGTTGCAATAAAAAACATAACAAAAAAAATACCTCGCCATGTAAACAGGCGGTTGTGGGTTCGGTACCAACCATTGACGCCTGTATATTTGGAGTTTCCACGTGCGAATGTGTCCGTGTGTCCATCTGACAGTGTGACCATGTGACCACGTGTCCATGTGACCACGTGTCAATGTGCGTGTCGATGTGTCCGTGTGACAGTGTGACCACGTGTCCACGTGTTCACGTGACCACGTGTCAATGTGTCCGCGTGTCAATGTGTCCGTGTGTCCGTGTGTCCATGTGACCATGTGACCACGTGTCCACGTGTCAATGTGTCCGCGTGTCAATGTGTCCGTGTGTCCATGTGACCACGTGTCCACGTGACCACGTGTCAATGTGTCCGCGTGTCAATGTGTCCGTGTGTCCGTGTGTCCGTGTGACAGTGTGACCATGTGACCACGTGTCCACGTGACTACGTGTCAATGTGTCCGTGCGTCCGTGTGACAGTGTGACCATGTGACCACGTGTCAATGTGTCCGCGTGTCAATGTGTCCGTGCGTCCGTATGACAGTGTGACCATGTGACCACGTGTCCACGTGTCAATGTGTCTGCGTGTCAATGTGTCCGTGTGACAGTGTGTCCATGTGTCCGCGTGTCAATGTGTCCGTGTGTCCGTGTGTCCATGTGTCCGTGTGTCAATGTGTCCGTGTGTCCATGTGACAGTGTGACCACGTGACCACGTGTCCACGTGTCCACGTGTCAATGTGTCCGCGTGTCAATGTGTCCGTGTGTCCATGTGACAGTGTGACCATGTGACCGCGTGTCCACGTGTCAATGCGTCCGTGCGTCCGTGCGTCCGTGCGTCCGCGTGTCAATGTGTTCGTGTAACCGCGTGACCGCGTGTCCGTTTGTCGTTGTGCCCGTGCGTCGGCGCGTCCGTGCGGCCTCCCAGGGCGACGGTGCCGAGTCCTCCGAGTCGGCGTCCCCCGCGCCGCCGCCTCTCCGCAGCCGCCTGCGAGGCGGGGGGCCGGAGCGTGTCATGTACGCGCTCGTGTGCGTCCCCCACGGCAACGACATCGCCTCCATCTTCGAGCTCGACCCCACGACGCTGCAGCGCGGAGACTCGCTCGTGCCCAGGCGAGCGCTCAACTCGTCCAGTCGCTCGCTCGCTCGCTCATTTGCATTCGCTCACCCACTCGCTCATTCACTTTCTCGAATGCTCGCTCTATTTTTCTCACTCGCTCCCTCGCTCACTCACTCGTGCCCAGGCGAACACTCACCCATTCAACTCGCCCAGTCACTCCCTCGCTCACTCAGTATCTCACTTGATCGATTGCTCACTTATCCATTTGCATTCACTCTCAAGCACACATTTACAATTGTAAATGTTCTGGATTTACTCTCCAGCACACCGGCGGGCCGAGGTAGTAGCTGATTGGCACGTTTTGTTTACAAAACAAACCTTACTGGCTGTGTCGGATGGTGGAGGATTACGACGCATTTATACTTACGCGTTCCTACCCAAAACACCTTTATTATGCTACCAAGAGATTCGTTCATGAGGCTATCCACATATACAAACACAGAGACAATTTCAACCGAGAAGATTTATTCTTGCTTAGCAATCATTGGAAGGATTTGATCAACCATTTCGGGTCTTAATTGATTGTGTTCATGCTTACGTGACTTTCAGACCGCATTCCATTATTTTTCTCTCCCCCCTCCTTCATTCGAAACATAGTTGGACTCGTCCATCTGAACAACCGCCAGTTGCTGTCCGTGGTGCTGACATTAAGAAAAAAAACGCCACTTTTTTCAAATTTTCTCGTGTGGTTTTCACACCTGATGATGATTGCTTGTGTTGCAATCGAAACGTCGTGAGAATGTTATTGTTTTCTTTTTATTATATTATTATTTCCCTTCTACGTGACTTTACCGAACGAACCAATTATATGATACCTTTATTACGAATAATATTGGTCGCGAAAGCCGACGTGTTAAATCCCTTCATCTGCTCACTCAATCGCTCGCTCGCTCGCTCACCCACTCACCGGCACGCACACAGACCAAGCTCTGCATGTTCATAGGTGGTTTGCTTTGACGTGCCGTCCCGTGTGCCCGTCAGGAACTCGTATGTCAGACTAAGGCACCTGTGCACCAACACGTGGGTCCACAGCACGTCGTCCCTGATCGACCACGAGGAGGAGAAGCCGGTGATGATGAAGGTTAGAGAGCAACCACTACCGGCACACGTCAGCCTGCGTCTTTGGGAATTGGTGAAAGAGATTTGAAGATGCGAGTCTTCAAATCTCTCCATGGTCTTGCACCACCTCCTCTCGCCTCTCTCATCTCCTTCCATGTCCCCGGCGACCCGAGTTCGATTCCCGCTCACGGCCAACACCGGTGATCAGCCTCAAATGAGTACCCGGTGCGGTGTGTAAGCATGTGACGTGCTGGCCTTCATAGGTGCTACTCTTAACACCACTTGCCCCAACGGTCTATTACAGGCTATACGGGGGATCTTCGTCTTTGTTATTGTTGCGTACGTGTGTGCAGTGGCCCGTGTTCGGGCCAGCATCGGCGATTGAATATCCGTACCGGTCCCGGGCCAACCCCCCTAGGTCGATTCGGCCTCAAAACGAGCCGTCGGTCGCGATGTAACAGAGGCAGGCGCGGTGGTTTCACCACCCCCCCCCCCCCCCACTCGTGTGCCACGGTGCCGGGCTTGCGTAGGCGCCGCCACTCGCTAACACCGACAACCTACCCCCCCCTCCCCTCTAAACGGGGGTTCTTGTCGAGGCCATAACGAGGAGGGCGGTGGGGGATCTTTTCGTCACGTCTCAGATCGGCACCAGCTCCACCAAGGAGGACAAGGAGGCGTTCGCCGTGGTGCCCGTGTCGCCGGCCGAGGTGCGCGACCTCGACTTCGCCAACGACGCCAGCAAGGTGCTGGGCACCATCGCCGACAAGCTGGAGAAGTCGACCATCACGCAGAACGAGCGCAGGTATCGGACCGGCGGTGGCGGCGGTGGCGGCGTTTGTCGCTTTCTTGCGCGACTGTCAAACGGGGCGCCAAAGGAGTTACGTAAACGTATCACGTGTTCATGTTCTTGGTTCTTTCGGTAAAGTCACGTAGAAGGGAAACAATAAAATGAAAAAAATATAAAAAATGAAATTCTCACGACGTTTCGATTGCAACACAAGCAATCGTCATCAGGTGTGAAAACCACGGCAAGAAAATTTGAAAAAAGTGGCTGTGGTTTTCACACCTGATGATGATTGCTTGTGTTGCAATCGAAACGTCGTGAGAATTTTATTTTTTATATTTGTATTATTTTATTATTTCCCTTCTACGTGACTTTACCGTAAGAACCAAGAATATGAATCCCTGCAGTCACGAAAGCTTTAAATCAAAAGTATCACGTGTTATTATATTACTGTTCTAATTACTTTACTCTTGTTTTTACGTTGGTCTTTTCATTTTGCATCTCGATTTATTTTTAAATCACCAGCAATCGTCACATTGATCCTACTTTCAAAGGTGCCATGGTGGCTAGGAGATGATTACTACCTCACCTGGTATACAGGAGGTCATGGGTTCGATCCCAACCTTGACGCTTGTTGTGTATTTAGAGTTTGCGTGTCTCTCTTTTCTCTCCATGGTCGCGTAGAATTTTCTCCGGGTCCTCCGGTTTTTCCCTCCACAATTAGAATCAACGTCCGTGTCGAGTATTTTACAGCTATACATTTCCACGTGATAAGCCACTTCGTTGAGCTATCATTTGTAGCATGGTCGCTTATGAAGAAAGACCTGTGTAGCCCAGTGGGCCTTACCTGCTAAGATAGTTTGATACGCGGCAACCCGAGTTCGATTCCCACTCACGGCCAACACCAGTGGCGATTATCTGAACCAATCCTGGGCCTCCTCCCCTCCGTCGGCCGGGCCTGGTGCTGGCCACCCACCCCGCCGTGTGCCGCGTCGGCCTTCACAGGTGCTCGCTAACAGCACTTGCCCCGACAGTCTGTTCAGGCTATACTGGGGGGGGGAGGGGTTGTGGATCTTTGTTTCTTTGCCGCGTGTGCGCGAGCTCAGGTTCGTGAGCAAGCTGCTCGAGGACCTGGTCTTCTTCGTGGCCGACGTGGCCAACTCGGGGCAGGACGTGCTCGAGGTGACCGTGAACAAGCCCAACCGCGAGCGGCAGAAGCTGATGCGCGAGCAGAACATCCTGAAGCAGGCGAGTCGCCCAGGGGTCGCCCAGGGGTCGCCCACGGGTCGCCCAGGGGTCGCCCAGGGGTCGCTGCCGAGGGGTCAAGGGGTCAAGGGGTCACGGGGTCGCGGGCAGGTAGCGGCCGTCCTGTGACGGTGTTTTCGTGGCGGGGGGGAGCTGGGGCGGAGTGCCGTTCCTATGCAAATGAGCTTGGAACGGCGGTTTCTTATTGGTCAGTGGCGGAGTTTGGGACCCCCCCCTCCCTGAAACCACTCCCACCCGTGGGGGGAGTGGTTTCTGTCGGCCACGGAGAGACGCTCGTTGGGGTGACGAGGCTGGACGTCGCCGGCTTCGACCCGCACTGACAAAAAAACGTTCAGACAATGACCTACATTATCCACTCGTTGTACATCTGCTTCCGCGCTTCTTGCAACAGTTACTTGAACAACGCTGACATTTTTTTACGAAAATAGTTTTTCATTTTTATTTCCCGACGCGCTCTCCGGCGTCGCCCGTGCGCGCGCGCCGTTCGGGCACGACGTCCCGACGTTTCGCACCGCGTCTGAGTTTGGGGGGGGGGGGGGGGGGGTTGGCTGTCGAGGGGGGGGGGGACGAGGTCGCGCGTGTGACCTCAGCGTTTAGCAGCGTTCGCATAAACCGCCCTCTCGCTGCCAGCGTCTCGAGTCGTTTCTTTGATGCACGAATCACGGAGAGATGCGGGGGGGGGGGTGTGGGGGATAGAGGGGGGGGGGCGCGCCAGTCCCTCACTTCGAACGTCGCCAACAGAAGCGGCTACGGTGTGTGAGTGTGTGAGTGAGTGGATGAATGAGTGGATGAGTGGGTGAGTGAGTGAGTGAGTGGGTGAGTGAGTGAGTGAGTGGTGAGTGAGTGGATGAATGAGTGGGTGAGTGTGTGAGTGAGTGAGTGGTGAGTGAGTGAGTGGATGAATGAGTGGGTGAGTGGGTGAGTAAGTGAGTGAGTGGTGAGTGGGTGAGTGGATGAATGAGTGGGTGAGTGGGTGAGTGGGTGAGTGGGTGAGTGAGTGAGTGGATGAATGAGTGGGTGAGTGGGTGAGTGAGTGAGTGAGTGGTGAGTGGGTGAGTGGATGAATGAGTGGGTGAGTGAGTGAGTGTGTGAGTGTGTGAGTGAGTGAGTAGCTGAGTGAGTGTGTGAGTGAGTGAGTGACGTTTTGATCTGACCGACGCGCATCATCTCCTGTCTCTCTCGCGGCAGATTTTCAAGCTGCTGCAGGCGCCGTTCGTGGACGGCGGCGACGGGCCGATGCTGCGCATGGAGGAGCTCTCGGACCAGCGGCACGCGCCGTTCCGCCACATCTGCTGCCTGTGCTACCGCGTGCTACGCCACTCGCAGCAGGACTACCGCAAGAACCAGGTGGTGGCGCCAGCCCACCGAGCGTGGCCTTAGCAGGCTGCCGGGGCGAGCGCTGGTCGCGGGTGGCGCCTGTGAAGGCCGGCGCGGCGCGCGACGGGGGTGGGTGGGCAGCGGCACCACGCCCGGCCAACGACAAAGATCCCCCGTGGAGCATTTACAGATTGTAGGCGTTTACACCATTGGAATCTCATTTGCCAGTAAAAAAATATGATACTTGTTTTTTTTTACCCTTCTATCTGCCAACAAAACTGACACCTTTTTTACAAGGAGTCATGTTTGCATAGACCACAATACCTGCATCCATAATGCAAACAAAAAACATAACTCTGATAATGTATGCACTGTCCTTGAAGTTGATTGGTCCACACCCGAGACAGCTTTCCTTAGAGCCTAGTCTCACATGGGTTGGACCAGATGACGCCTTTTGGCGCCTTTTGGCGTCATCTGGTCCAACACCATGTGAGACTAGGCTCTAAGGAAAGCTGTCTCGGGTGTGAACCAATACACTTCAAGGACAGTGCATACATTATCAGAGTTATGTCTTTTGTTTGCATTATGGCTGCAGGTATTGTGGTCTATGCAAACATGACTCCTTGTAAAAAGGTGTCAGTTTTGTTGCCAGATAGAAGGGTAAAAAAAACAATTATCAGATTGTAGGTGGCAAGTGTTATGACTGAGTGCCAGCGTCTATGAAGGCCGGCACGGCGGGGGTGGGTGGCCAGCAGCAGCCTTTGTCTCCCGAGTGACAATGTTTCACACACCGCACCGGGTACTTAATTGAGGCTGAGTCGACCTCGGGGAGGCCCAGGACCGATTCGAGTCATCCGTCACCGGTGGTGCCCTCCCCCTTCACCAAACGACGGGGGGGGGGAGGGGCGGAACAAAAACTTTGGCGAACAGCAGCCCCGGGTTCGGTGGGACATGGGGGGGGGGGGAGAACTGGGGGGCTCACTGCTCCACCACCCAGGACGACGAGCGGGGGGGGGGGGGGGTAGGTGAGAAGGGGTAAGGGGGGAAGGGGAAGGAGAGGGAGGGGGAACCGAGGGGTGAGGGGGGGGGGATATTTTTTTTTTACTTTAATTGCAACACAACGCTAGCCCGGTGCAGCACGCCGCTCAAACCCCACGTGACCCGGTGTCACAATTCACGGCATGGACAGTCCCGACTCAACTGGACCATGTGAAGGAGGCGGGAAGAAGTTTAAAGGAGGGGACACGGGAGTGCTGTTTTTAAATCCTTTATATTAAGTTCACTTGCTTGCTTGCTTGCGCGCTTACGAGCGTGCAAATCTTTCGGTCGTTTTTTAACCCACTTCCCGTGATCCAATCGAGCTGACATTTTGCACACAGACTCGTTGTGCGTGACAATTTATTTTCGTGAAAAAAAAATTCCCAAAATTTTCCACTTTTTAGGGAAATGTTTTTTTCATATTTAATTTAAAATACCAATGTGATGAAAATGAAACTCTTACTCAAGAAAAACAGAAATGAATAATAAAATAAAACCGATGCCACGCATATAAAAGATTTATAGTGAAAAACTTTGTTTTTACGGGTTAATTTTTTAACAGATTACTTTTCATCCCCTCCCTGTCGCCGACGCAATGTCCGCAGGAGTACATCGCCAAGCAGTTCGGCTTCATGCAGAAGCAGATCGGCTACGACGTGCTGGCGGAGGACACCATCACCGCCCTGCTGCACAACAACCGCAAGCTGCTGGAGAAGCACATCACGGCCGCCGAGATCGAGACGTTTGTGTCGCTCGTGCGCAAGAACCGCGAGCCGCGGTGAGTCTGCCCGCCCGGCTGCCCGTCGGTCGACGATCGGTCGGTCGGTCGGTCTTGCACGGGTCGGAGAGCTACAACCCGACATCGCGTCGCGAGATGGATGCGAACTTCTCTCCCGCCGCCGGTCCCAGATGGCGGCAGCGTCTGCCGACGGCTGACGCCGCATTCTCGCCGCCGTGTCCCGTCGCTTTGGTGTCCGTCCGCGGCGGGGTTTTCCGCCGCGTCCCTCGGTTGGTTTCCCCCCGCGGTGGCTGGGAGATGTTGACTACCTCGCCCGGTATACGCAGGTCGGTCGCGGGTTCGATGGCTTGCCGGAAGCCTGCACAGCTACGAAGGGTTGAGGTGCCGGAATATTTGAAACCAAATATTTCTGAAAGAAAAAATCCCGATTTTCGCAACAGCTTCGTGGTGCTGGGGCAAGCGGAGAGACTTTCCGAAACCAGCGGGACTTGCGCGCCTTAGGTCCTCGGCTCGCGACGGAGTTGGCCACGCTCCTGCTCAGCATCTCCCTTCTCTTCCTGCTCCTATCATCTGCCCTCCTCCGCAGGTTCCTGGACTACCTGTCCGACCTGTGCGTCTCGAACAACACGGCCATCCCCGTCACCCAGGAGCTCATCTGCAAGTCGGTGCTCAACCCCAACAACGGAGACATCCTCATCGAGACGAAGTGAGATGTTCCTCGTGATCGTCGTCGTCGTCAATGTATTCATCATCATCAGCAGCAGCAGCAGCAGCAGCAGAACTGGCATCATCAGTGACATCGTCAGTTCTGTCATCATTGTCATCAGCAGCAACGTCATATCATCATCGTCATATCATCATCATCATCATCGTCGATGTCATCAGCATCATGTGTATCATTAACATCACCAATCACCAGTCTCATTCTTGGTATTAGCAGCGGTGTTGTCATCATCATTATCATCAGTGTCATCATCATCGTTATTAGCAGCAGTAATTTCATCATAATCATTATCAGCCTTGTCATCAGCATTAATTCTAGATTTGAAGCTTTCGTGACTGCAAGGAATCATATTCTTAGGTTTTTTCGGTAAAGTCACGTAGGTAAAACATCAAAATTAATGAAAATAAAATAAAATAAAACAAAAATCACGACGGAGACTTGTGTTGCCTCCGAAACCTCGTGATTTTTGTTTTATTTTATTTTATTTTCATTAATTTTGATGTTTTACCTACGTGACTTTACCGAAAAAACCTAAGAATATTGTCATCAGCAGTAGTAGTTGAATCATGAGTTGCATCATCAGTAATACAATTGGATATTACGCGACAACTGCATAATCATCATCGTCATAGCAGAAGAAACCGGAGCAGGCATCAAACAACACTGAGAGATAGCCTCTGTGTATTACACAAGCAAAAACTAATTAGAATTTCCGAAGAAATTAATTGTACACTTGGTAGGGTTTTCCCCGGGGTTCTCCTGCTTCCTCCCAGACAGAACCAAACAAACTCCCGATAACAACGGAACGCGCGGCCGAACATCCCTATGTAGCAGCGGCAGCAACAGCAGCATCAGCAGCAGCAGTTGCAGGAGTAGCAGCAGTTGCAGCAGCAGCAGCAGCAGTTGCAGCAGCATCAGCAGCATTAGCATCAGCAGCAGCAGCAGCAGTTGCAGCAGCATCAACAGCAGCATCAGCAACAGCAGTATCAGCAGCAACATCAGCAGCATCAACAGCAGCAACATCAGCAGCATCAACTGCTGCATTAGCAGCAGCATCAGCTGCAGGAGTAGCAGCATCATCAACTGCAGCATTAGCAGCAGCAACATCAGCAGCATCAACAGCAGCAGTAGCAGCATCATCAACTGCAGCATTAGCAGCAGCATCAGCTGCAGGAGTAGCAGCAGCAGTTGCAGTAGCAGCATCATCAACAGCAGCAGTATCAGCAGCATCAGCAGCAGCATCAACAGCAGCATCAGCAGCATCAACAGCAGCAGTATCAGCATCAGCAGCTGCAGGAGTAGCAGCAGCAGTTGCAGCAGCAGCAGCATCAGCATCATCAACAGCAGCAGTATCAGCAGCAGCATCAGCAACATCAGCAGCATCAACAGCAGCAGTAGCAGCATCATCAACAGCAGCATCAGCAGCAGCAGCATCAGCAGCAGTATCAGCAGAAACATCAGCAGCATCAACAGCAGCAGCAGCATCAACAGCAGCAGTAGCAGCATCATCAACAGCAGCAGTATCAGCAGCAACATCAGCAGCAGCATCAACAGCAGCATCAACAGCAGCAGTATCAGCATCAGCAGTATCAGCAGCATCAAGCAGCAGTATCAGCAGCAGCATCAGCAGCATCAACAGCAGCAGCATCAGCAGCATCAACAGCAGCAGTATCAGCATCAGCAGTAGCAGCAACATCAGCAGCATCAACAGCAGCATCAACAGCAGCATCATCAACAGCAGCAGCAGCACCCTCCTCGCAGAGGGGTCCCGAGTCACCGCGAGCCGTCCCTTGCGCGTGCCGTGCCGTGCCGCGTGCAGGCTGATGCTCTCTCAGGTGGAGGTGGAGATGGAGGAGGAGGAGGGGGGCACGGGCGCCCCCCGCGTGGAGATGCGCGAGGAGGAGGAGGTGTGGCTCTTCTGGAGCGACGGCGACAAGGGCCAGCGCAGCAAGAGCGTGCGCGACCTGGCGCAGGACGCTCGCGACGGCCAGGCTGAGGACGCCTCCATCCTGTCGTACTATCGGTGCGTCACCCCGCGTCGTCGTCGTCGTCGTGTGGAGATATGCCGTCTGCAGCTACGGCTACGTCACATCCACCACCACCACCGTCTAGAGCTACATCACCACCACCACCATCTAGAGCTACATCACCACCACCACCACCACCACCTGCAGCTACGGCTACGTCACCACCACCATCACCATTGTCTGCAGCTACCTCACCGCTACCGCCAGCACCATCTAGAGCTACATCACCACCATCACCACCACCATCACCACCATCTAGAGCTACGGCTACGTCACCTCCACCACCACCATCTAGAGCTACATCACCATCACTGCCACCGTCTGCAGCTACAGCTACGTCACCACCACCACCGTCTACAGCTACGGCTACATCACCTCCACCACCACCACCATCTAGAGCTAAATCACCACCGCCACCACCGCCACCACCGTCTACAGCTACGGCTATGTCACCTCTACCACCACCACTATCTAGAGCTACATCACCACCACCGCCACCACCAACAGCTACGTCGCCTCTCCAAATAAAATTATCGCCGAGCCGTTCACGCGGTCCGAGATTCAGCGGTGGACGGGACCCCCCCCCCCCGCCCTCCCCGCCCCCCCCCGCCCCTCCCCCCCCCCGCCCCTTCTGCGACTTTCAAACGTCTCGGAACGGGAAAGGGTTAGGGAGGGACCTGGATGGAGATGTTGGCGACAGGAGAGGATGACGCACGGAGTGAGGGTGCCTCATCCTGCCCTGCCCTCTGCTGGGGGAATCTTTGCCTTCCTGCTATCCTGACGAAGCCGGCGAGAAACCCAACACCGCAAGAGCGATTCAAACAGTCGCCGCCGATGTTGCCCGTAGGCAGGAAGCGTAACGCTTCTGTTCGCTGGGGTCGGAGCGCGGTGCCGCTAACCTCATCCTCCTCGTCGGTCCGTCCGTCCGTCCCGCGCACGCAGGTACCAGCTGAACCTCTTCTCGCAGATGTGCCTCGACCGCCAGTACCTGGCCATCAACAGCATCTCGGGCCAGCTGGACGTGGAGCTGCTGCAGCGCTGCATGGCCGACGAGCAGCTGCCCTTTGACCTGCGAGCTTCGTTTTGCTGCCTCATGCTGCACATGCACGTGGACCGCGACCCGCAGGAGCCCGTGACGCCCGTGCGCTACGCGCGCCTCTGGTCCGAGATCCCGTCGCAGATCACCATCGACGAGTAAGAGAGACCGCTGGAACCGAGCGCTGATGCGTTTGGGCGTGCGTAGATGTGTGGGCTTGTTTCGCACCGTACGGAGACAGCCGCGCTAATCGGAGGTGCGGGGGAAGGACATCAAACTATGTATGTTGAACTTCTTTCGCACCGTACGGAGACAGTCGTGCTAATCGGAGGTGCGGGGGAAGGCCAACAAACTAAACACAAAAATAAGTTCGAGATAAATTCGATTTAAAAGTGCATTGATCCAGTGGATTCCTAATATCGGACATTCCAGACGTACGTGTGCATGTACGTGCGGCTATGGCCTGTATAGTGGCTAGCCCGTGGCTAACGATGATGACTGTGACTGTGTGTGTGTGTACGTATCTACGTACGTGTATATGTACTGTATTCGAAACTTCTTTCGTGCCGTACGTAGACAACCGTGCTAATCTAAGGTGCCAAGGCACACACGTGTACGTGTGTGTGTGTACGTGTGTGTGTGTGTGCGTGTGTATGTGTGTGTGCGCTCAGCTATGGGGAATGGTAGTGGAGCGGTCAGGGCGCTAGGCGCTACGAATCTGGAGACCCAAGTTCGATTCCCGCTCACGGCCCACGCCAGTGACGAATATCTGAACCGGTCCTGGGCGTCCCCTAGGTCGACTCAGCCTCAATTAAGTACCTGGTGCGATGTGTAAACATCGCCACACGGGAGACAAAGGCGGTCAGACATGGTGCTGGCCACCCACCCCCTCGTGTGCCGTGCCGGCCTTCATAGGTGCTCGCTAACAGCACTTGCCCCAACAGCCTATTCAGGCTATACGGGGGATCTTTGTCTTTGTACGTACGCGTGTGCGCGCGTGCGCGTGCAGCTACGACGCGTGCAGCGGATCGGCGCGCGAGGACGCCAAGCCGCGCTTCGCCCAGACCATGGTGTTCGCCGAGGAGTACCTGCGCGACGTCGTGAGCCAGCCCTTCCCCTTCGCCGACCGCGAGAAGAACAAGCTCACCTTCCAGGTGAGGCCACGCTTCTGTCGGCTGAGCCTACCTAAAGGGGACACCGCCTCCCCCCCGGGCCACTTCCCCAGGGCCCCCCCCCAGGGACCCCCCCCCAGGGACCCCCCCAGGGACCCCCCAGGGACCCCCCCCCCAGGGACCCCCCCCAGGGACCTCCAGGGACCCCCCCCAGGGCCCCTTCCCAGGGACCCCCCCCAGGGACCCCCCCAGGGACCCCCCCAGGGACCCCCCAGGGACCCCCCCCAGGGACCCCCCCAGGGACCCCCCCCAGGGACCCCCCCAGGGACCCCCCCCCAGGGACCCCCCCAGGGACCCCCCCAGGGACCCCCCACAGGGCCCCTTCCCAGGGACCCCCCCAGGGACCCCCCCCCAGGGACCCCCCCCAGGGACCCCCCCAGGGACCCCCCCCAGGGCCCCTTCCCAGGGACCCCCCCCAGGGACCTTCGGACAGCTCGGTGCGAAATGCTCGCGGACGGGGTCATCCGAACGTCGCCGCTTTTTCAAGTGGTGATCTAACGGTGGTGACGATTCACTGCCCCCCCCCCCACTCCACCCTTGAGGCCACGAACATTTGTATCAATAGATGCCCTGATGATGATGATCTTCTTCCACTTCTTCTTTCGTACGGCAGCTGCCGATGTAGACGCAGAGCAACGGGTACGATTTCACATCCAGGTGGTCAAGCCAGCAGATCAGCGCGTCAGGAGCCAGCGGAGTAGCGTCATCATCATCGTCGTCGCTGCGGTGTCTCCGTCGTATTTGTGGATCGGGGCATTGCGTCGTTATACGTTTGCACGGTCTCTAATCTGGATGACCACAGTCGCACCACTGCTATCGGAGAGCTTTTAATATATTCTTAGGTTTTTTCGGTAAAGTCACGTAGGTAAAACATCAAAATTAATAAAAATAAAATAAAATAAAAAATCACGACGTTTCGGAGGCAACACACGTCGTGATTTTTTATTTTATTAAATTTTTATTAATTTTGATGTTTTACCTACGTGACTTTTCCGAAAAAACCTAAGAATATGATTCCTTGCAGTTGTAGAGGTGTAATTGTGTATGGGAGCGGATGGCAAACAAACACAAGGGGCGTGGTTAGGGCCGTACACATAGGAGGTGGCCACACCGACGTCCGCACCTGCATCCCCCACGGGCCCCTCCCGGGGGGGCCGCGGACTATAAGAGGGGGTGAGCCGGAGGGCTCGAGGTCGAGGTATCAGCTTTAACCAGCGAAGACGGAAGACCAGCTAGAGTAGGCCCCGGAGCTCCCCTGGCTCGCTGTCCTTATCAGGGCCGACCAGGGCAAGCCGGTGGCGTGGCCCCGAGAGCCCAGACTGACGAGCAGGTCTGGGAACTCAGGGGGGTCGGATCCCAGCTTGACCAGGGCTGGGACAGGTAGCCTCCCCTAGCTCCCTAGTGGAGGACTTGGGCGTAGGTTAGCGGGGCTTAGATGTTGTGTCTCCCTGTTAGCCGAGTAAGGGGACGTTACCCCTTAGGTCCTGTGTATACTCGCTAACTGTATACAAGTTGTGTTAATAAATAAGTGTGCCTCCGATCCCGTCGTCAAGCCTCCTGAGTAATTACTACATCTGGTGTCAGAAGTAAAACGTCCAAAGATGGACACACGAGGGACGACACGTACCAGGGAGTCGGAGAGGGAGGACACCGCGGCCGAATCACCACCAGAGATGGCCGAGGTCGGATCGGAGCAGCCGGGGCCAAGTACACCCGCGCCGCTACGACAGGAGGGGGGGGATGCGTCGGCCGAGGGACTTCGGCTGGCTCACTCCCGCCTGGCGGAGCTGCTCTACGCCGCGGCCGCCGTGTTGGAGGAGATCACGCGGCTGGGAGCTGGAGGGGCTGCGCGGGAAGACGGCAGCAGCCGACGCACGCCGGCATTTCCCGCCACCCCGACGCGGCTCGCGGTTAAATTTCCCGCCATCACTACAGTGCGAGCAGAGGGCGGGGCCGGCCTGCGTCAGGTGACTGCTGAGGGCCAAGCACGAGCCGTGACATCATCAACGCCGGCCAGCGCGTCAACAACGGAGCGACCGGCGATGCCATGCTCACAGCCCGCCCACACTGTAACGTCGGCTGGGAACGAGGGAGCGAGATCCGCAGCCACGGACGTCGCCTTACAACAGCGACTGCCGCCTCTCAAGGAGTTCGTGGGAGCGGCTGGAGATTGGGGCGGCTTCAAAAGGCGGTTCATCGCTCATCAAGAGATGGCGAACTGGACGGACGCCGAGGCACTATGCGCGCTGCCGGCGATGCTGGACGACGACGCCCTGGCTACCCTCACCTCGGCGCCTAAGGAAAAGCGCGCCACGCTGCACCTGGCGCTGCAGCTGCTGTCAGCCGTCTATGGGCCGCCTTCGGACTGCAGGCAGCTGTTCCACGATCGGCATCGGGGCGCCAACGAATCGCCCCTGGCCTTCCGAACGGCTCTTCTGGCCGGGCATGGCAAAGGACGTGGGGGATCTCCTGGGGTCGTGCACGCAATGCGCGCAGCGAAAGCCACCAGCTAGGGGGTCCAACCCTCCGCTGCAGTCCATAAAGGTTTCCCGGGTTAACGAGCTCGTTGCGCTAGACATACTCGGGCCATTTCCCGCTACACCCAGGGGGAATAGGTATTTATTGACAGGGGTCGAATACTTCACGAGATGGCCTATGGCCTGGCCCCTGGCCAACCAGTCGGCAGCAGCCATCGCGGAGGCCTTTGTCCAGGGCTATGTCCTCGACAAAGGTGCTCCGGAACGGCTGCTTACTGACCAGGGTAAGAATTTTTCGGGAAAACTCCTCCGCGAGGTGTGCGACCTCTTGGGTACGGAGAAAATTCGGACCTCCCCGTATCACCCTCAAACTGACGGGATGGTGGAACGGCTGCATCGGACCATCACGTCTATGCTGTCCCAACAGGTGTCCGAATCCCAGACAGATTGGGACCTTCGCATAGCCGGTGTGTTGCAGGCCTACAGGATGGCTCCCCATGCGGCCACCGGATTTTCCCCTTTCTTTTTAATGTATGGCCGCGAGGCTAACCCCCCTGTGACGACCCAGCTGAAGCTCTCGGCGCCTCAGGCGAAGTCTACCTTGTCCGAACACGTTAAATTTAACATCAGCAAATTGTCTGAGGCGCGGGAAGCGGCCGTGCAAAATTCTGAACTCCGCCAGAAGGCGAACGAGAGGCTTCGGCTGGGGCGGGTACATGTGTTCAAATGGAAACCAGGGGACAGGGCATGGTTGCACTGTCCCCAGGTGCCACTGGCAACCTCGTCAAAGTTGGTACGGCCGTGGCGGGGGCCAGTGGAGGTCGTACAGGTCTTACGGCCGCAATGTGTTCGCGTCAAATGGGGGAGGCGTCGGTGGTACGTGCACCCCTCAAGGTTGAAACCGTTCATTGCGCCGGCCCGTGGTTCACACACACACACGCATGGCCAAACGTGTGAGGGGTCCGCCGACTCCCCGACGTCGCTGCTCTCGCCTGACATGACATCAACTGTTCCATCTCCAGGTGCAACAGGAGTGACGGGTCCACGCCCGCCAACCCCTCCCGGAGGGGTCGGGGGTCACTCGGCAGCGACGCCAGACTCTCTTGCACCCGGACCGTCACCAACCACCACTGAGCGTGCCGGGTCGAGCCCTTGTGACGGGCCCGCCGCGAGAACGCGCGCCAAAACGCGCAGACTATTGTGAGGTCGGCCGTTGGGGGGCCCTTGCGGACAGTGGGGGAGGGGCATCCGGAGCGCGTGTATATATGTTGGGTTTGCGGAATGGGGTATTTATTGGGAGGGTGCGCCGGGTTATTTTTTTCTCTTTCTTCTTCTACCTGTTCCTGTTGTTGTTGTTGTTGTTATGACTGTTATTGTTCTTGTTAAATTTACGCGAGGCACACACGGTTTTGGGGAGGCATGCACCTTTATTCTGGTTTGTTGCAGCCGGGGACGGCTGCGAGCTGTACAGGGGGGGGTGATGTAGAGGTGTAATTGTGTATGGGAGCGGATGGCAAACAAACACAAGGGGCGTGGTTAGGGCCGTACACATAGGAGGTGGCCACACCGACGTCCGCACCTGCATCCCCCACGGGCCCCTCCCGGGGGGGCCGCGGACTATAAGAGGGGGTGAGCCGGAGGGCTCGAGGTCGAGGTATCAGCTTTAACCAGCGAAGACGGAAGACCAGCTAGAATAGGCCCCGGAGCTCCCCTGGCTCGCTGTCCTTATCAGGGCCGACCAGGGCAAGCCGGTGGCGTGGCCCCGAGAGCCCAGACTGACGAGCAGGTCTGGGAACTCAGGGGGGTCGGATCCCAGCTTGACCAGGGCTGGGACAGGTAGCCTCCCCTAGCTCCCTAGTGGAGGACTTGGGCGTAGGTTAGCGGGGCTTAGATGTTGTGTCTCCCTGTTAGCCGAGTAAGGGGACGTTACCCCTTAGGTCCTGTGTATACTCGCTAACTGTATACAAGTTGTGTTAATAAATAAGTGTGCCTCCGATCCCGTCGTCAAGCCTCCTGAGTAATTACTACACAGTCACGAAAGCTTCAAATCTAGCTTTTAATATTCCATTTGCGCGTCAATTCATCCGCATCTGCTACCATGGTTTGTGCAGCGTGGACCATGAGCAGCTCCGTCGAAGACCAAACCCAGAGAGGGGATCGCCTGCGTTGGGTCTTGCACCACGAGGTGGTGTTTGTTTGCGAGCTCTTTGGAACTCCGTTCAGCCCTCCGCGTTTCACTGCGGGTTTGAACTCGCATCGTTCGGGCGACGCGGGGAAGGCGACCGACGACGATGACGACGTTGACGACGACGTTGATGACGGGCGCTCGCTCGCGTTCGCAGGTGGTGAACCTAGCC
Source organism: Lampetra planeri (assembly GCF_965212315.1). Taxonomy (NCBI): domain Eukaryota; kingdom Metazoa; phylum Chordata; class Hyperoartia; order Petromyzontiformes; family Petromyzontidae; genus Lampetra; species Lampetra planeri. Next base: position 5,732,886 of record NC_136144.1, on the reverse strand, counting down.
CGGCACCTGGTGTACTTCGGCTTCTACAGCTTCAGCGACCTGCTGCGCCTGACGCGCACGCTGCTCGCCATCCTCGACTGCGTGCAGAGCTCCCCGAAGCCTCCCGCGGGACTCCTGCCCGGCAAGACGCAGGCCACCCACCGAGGTGCGGGGTGGGGGGGGGTGACACGCACGGCAGCGCACCACCACCACCGCCGCCACCATCATCAGCATCATCATCATCATCACTATAATAATCAGAATCAGCATCATCATCATCATTATCAGCATCATCATCATTTTCATCATCATCATCATCATTATTATCATCATCATCATCATTATTATCATCAGAATCAGCATCATTATGATGCTGATAATGATGATGATGCTCGCGCTGATGATGCTTGTGATAATGATGATGCTGGTGCTGATGATGCTGATGATAATGATGATGCTGATGATAATGATGATGCTGGTGCTGATGATAATGATGCTGGTGATAATGATGATGATGATGCTGGTGCTGATGATAATGATGCTGGTGCTGATGATGCTGATGATAATGATGATGCTGGTGCTGATGATGCTGATGATAATGATGATGATGCTGGTGCTGATGATGCCGATAATGATGATGCTGGCGCTGATGATGCTCATGATGATGATGCTGATGATGATGCTGGTGCTGATGATGATGCTGATGATGATGATGCTGGTGCTGATGATGCTGATGATGCCGATAATGATGATGCTGACGCTGATGATGCTCATGATGATGATGCTGGCACTGATGATGCTGATGATGATGATGCTGGTGCTGATGATGCTGATGATGCTGATGATGATGATGCTAGTGCTGATGATGCTGATGATAATGATGATGCTGGTGCTGATGATGCTGATGATGATGCTGGTGCTGATGATGCTGATGATAATGATGATGCTGGTGCTGATGATGATGATGATGATGCTGGTGCTGATGATGCTGATGATAATGATGATGATGCTGGTGCTGATGATGCTGATGATAATGATGATGATGATGCTGGTGCTGATGATGCTGATGATAATGATGATGCTGGTGCTGATGATGCTGATGATAATGATGATGATGATGCTGGTGCTGATGATGCCGATGATAATGATGATGATGCTGGCGCCGATGATGCCGATGATATTGATGATGCTGGCGCTGATGATGGCGGTGCTGGTGGCGACGGCGGTATTCCTCGTCCCGTCTCTGTGCCCACAGGAAGCCACGTGATGCGCTCCATCCACGGCGTGGGCGAGCTCATGACCCAGGTGGTGCTCAGGGGGGGCGGCTTCCTGCCGGCTCCCCGGACCCCTCCGGCCGGGGGCTGCACAGCCTCCAAGCCGGCCGACGAGCAGGAGCGCGACCTGGTCGTCATGGACACCAAGCGAAAGATCATCGAGATCCTGCAGGTGGCGGCGATGGTCCGGGTCTAGAGCCCCACCCGTCACCTGGTCTAGAGCCCCACTCATCACGTGGTCTAGAGCTCCACTCGTCACGTGGTCTAGAGCCCCACTCATCACGTGGTCTAGAGCCTCACTCATCACGTGGTCTAGAGCCTCACTCATCACGTGGTCTAGAGCCCCACTCATCACGTGGTCTAGAGCCCCACTCATCACGTGGTCTAGAGCCTCACTCATCACGTGGTCTAGAGCCCCACTCATCACGTGGTCTAGAGCCCCACTCATCACGTGGTCTAGAGCCCCACTCATCACGTGGTCTAGAGCCCCACTCATCACGTGGTCTAGAGTCCCACTCATCACGTGGTCTAGAGCCCCACTCATCACGTGGTCTAGAGCCCCACTCATCACGTGGTCTCGAGCCCCACTCATCACGTGGTCTCGAGCCCCACTCATCACGTGGTCTAGAGCCCCACTCATCACGTGGTCTAGGGCCCCACTCATCACGTGGTCTAGAGCTCCACCCGTCACGTGGTCTAGAGCCCCACTCATCACGTGGTCTAGAGCCCCACTCATCACGTGGTCTCGAGCCCCACTCATCACGTGGTCTCGAGCCCCACTCATCACGTGGTCTAGAGCCCCACTCATCACGTGGTCTAGAGCTCCACTCATCACGTGGTCTAGAGCTCCACTCATCACGTGGTCTAGAGCCCCACTCATCACGTGGTCTAGAGCCCCACTCATCACGTGGTCTCGAGCCCCACTCATCACGTGGTCTCGAGCCCCACTCATCACGTGGTCTAGAGCCCCACTCATCACGTGGTCTAGAGCTCCACTCATCACGTGGTCTAGAGCCCCACTCATCACGTGGTCTAGAGCCCCACTCATCACGTGGTCTAGAGCCCCACTCATCACGTGGTCTAGAGCCCCACTCATCACGTGGTCTAGAATCCCGCTCATCACGTGGTCTAGAGCCCCACTCATCACGTGGTCTAGAGCCCCACTCATCACATGGTCTAGAGCCCCACTCATCACGTGGTCTAGAGCCCCACTCGTCACGTGGTCTAGAGCCCCACTCATCAGGTGGTCTAGAGCCCCACTCGTCACGTGGTCTAGAGCCCCACTCATCAGCTGGTCTAGAGCCCCACTCATCACGTGGTCTAGAGCCCCACTCATCACGTGGTCTAGAGCCCCACTCATCAGGTGGTCTAGAGTCCCACTCGTCACGTGGTCTAGAGCCCCACTCATCACGTGGTCTAGAGCTCCACTCATCACGTGGTCTAGAGCTCCACCCGTCACGTGGTCTAGAGCCCCACTCATCACGTGGTCTAGAGCCTCACTCATCACGTGGTCTAGAGCCCCACTCATCACGTGGTCTAGAGTCCCACTCATCACGTGGTCTAGAGCCCCACTCATCACCTGGTGTAGAGTCCTGCTCTTTGAGCAACAGCCAGTCAGACAGCCAGAAATCGTACAGGCAGACGGACAGGCAGTCAAAACACAGCCAGGCAGAGACATGCAGTCAGACAGGCAGACAAAACACCAGACATGCAGTCAGACAGGCAGGCAGGCCGCGTGAGCGTCGTCGTCGTCACCGTGTCCGCCTGTCTGTCTCTCCCCAGTTCATCCTGAACGTGCGTCTCGACTACCGCATCTCCTGCCTCCTGTCCATCTTCAAGCGGGAGTTCGACGAGAGCCACGTGTCGGCGGGGTCCACCTCGGGGAGCCCCTCGGGGAGCTCCTCGGGTGACGTC
>NC_136144.1:5652219-5724719 GCF_965212315.1 Lampetra planeri | reverse complement strand
ACAGCACGATTGCTGTATCAAGTTGAGAGAAATACCAAGAAAACAGTCCTTGTATATATACTGGTCTATGCCTGACGCTCCCCTCACCTGGGCCACGTGCCCCCCCTCCCGTGCCCCCCCTCCCGTGCCCCCCACTACCCCCACACCCCCTCTACCCCCCCCACCCCTCTACCCCCCCCCTACCCCTCTACCCCCCCCACCCCTCTACCCCCCCCACCCCTCTACCCCCCCCCCCACCCCTCTACCCCCCCTCCACCCCTCTACCCCCCCTCCCTCCCGTGCCCGCCACTACCCCCCCCCACCCCTCTACCCCCCCCCACCCCACTACCCCCCCCCACCCCTTTACCCCCCCCCCTCCCATGCCCTCCACTACCCCCCCCCACCCCTCTACCCCCCCCCACCCCACTACCCCCCCCCACCCCTCTACCCCCCCCACCCCACTACCCCTCCCCCACCCCACTACCCCCCCCACCCCTCTACCCCTCCCTCCCGTGCCCCCCACGTCCCCCACCCCACTACCCCCCCCCACCCCTTTACCCCCCCCCCTCCCATGCCCTCCACTACCCCCCCCCACCCCTCTACCCCCCCCCACCCCACTACCCCCCCCCACCCCTCTACCCCCCCCCACCCCACTACCCCTCCCCCACCCCACTACCCCCCCCACCCCTCTACCCCTCCCTCCCGTGCCCCCCACGTCCCCCACCCCTCTACCCCCCCCCCACCCCTCTACCCCCCCCCCCCCCCCACGACCGTGCAGGTCCAGCTGCTGGTCACCAGTCAGGACGTGGAGAGCTACAAGCAGATCCGCGCCGACCTCGACCAGCTGCGTCTGCTGGTGGAGAAGTCGGAGCTCTGGGTCTACAAGAGCCGACACTTCCCGCACGCCGGCACGCCCGACGGCGCCGCGTCGGCGGCACGCGCCGACGGAGCGCCGGACCTCGCCGGCACCGGGAAGAAGAGGCCAAAGTCCGAGGTGTGCCGAGCCCGGAACGACGGACAGGGCGTTGTTTTTTTTCGCCCTCCCGGTCCGCGCTCCCAGGGCGCGTCGGATGTACACGAACGTTGTCGCGCGGCTGCTGCGGATTGGCCTTTAAAACGATGACGGATACCTGAACCGGGACTCCGCTAGGTCGACTCGGCCTACAATGAGTACCTGGTGCGGTGCGTAATTGATCGGTACCGGGGAGACAAAGGCGGCCGGGCGTCGTGCTGGCCACCCCCCCCACCCCCCCCCCCTCCCTCTCGCGCTCGCTAGCAGCACTTACCTGCGCAGTCTGATGAAGGCGATGCGCGGGATGTCTGTTTGAGTATCACGGTGGTACCGCTAGATGGAAGCACCTTAGTCACTCTTAACCCGAATCACCCTCCCCCTCCACCCCCACCTCTCCACCCCCCTCCGCCCCCCCCCCCGCCCCCCCCCGCCCCCGCGTGTGAGCAGTCAGACCCCCCCACTAGCGTCGTCATGGATGTGCAGTTTGGGCCAGCGATGGACTCCACGAGCATCAGGAACTACATCACCATCCAAGAGGTGACGAACAGCGCCAGCGTTATTACAGTCACCATCATTGTCATCGTCTTAGTGAGCCAGTGATGATCATCGTTATCGTCATCGTCATCATCATCATCATAATCATCATCGCGTTAAATGAGCCAGTGATGATTATCGTTATCATCATCACATAATTGTAATCATCATCATGATCGGGTTTTGGAGCCAGTGTTGATAATCGTTATCGTCATCATTGTAATTATCATCGGGTGAATGAGCCAGTGATGAAAATCATCATCATCGTCATTATCATCACCGTCGTAATCATCATCGTCTTAATGAGCCAGTGATGATCATCGTAATACCATCATCGGCATAATCACCTTCATCATCATCATCATCGTGTTAATGAGTTGGTGATGATCATCGTTATCATCATCATCATCATTGTCACAATCATCATTGTAATTATCATCGGGTTAATGAGCCAATGATGATTATCATCATCATCATAATCATCAAATAGGCCAATCCAGGTTTCAGCCGCCTGTGGTCAAACTGGGTTCTCAAGGGCGTTGAGTCGATGGTCCTGAGCCCTGGTCACCAATGACCCACGTGGAGACCCAACAGCACCAATCGGGGCTGTATCGCAGGCTGAGCTGTGATACAAATACTGACGGCCGAACTGTGACTGACTGCATGTCGACAACAACCACAACAACAACCACAACAACCACAACCGAAGAGTGGTCCCGGCTACATTGGGACGATTTCGATTTAAAGCTTTCGTGACTGCAGGGATTCATCTTCTTGGTTCTTTCGGTAAAGTCACGTAGAATGGAAATAATAAAATAAATAAAATAAAACATAATAAAATAATTCTCACGACGTTTCGGCTACACCGCAAGCAGCCGTCCTCAGGTGAAGAACAGGTCTGTCGATAAGACAGAGTCATTCAGAGTCATTCAGACTCTGTCTTATCGACAGACCTGTTCTTCACCTGAGGACGGCTGCTTGCGTTGTAGCCGAAACGTCGTGAGAATTATTTTATTACGTTTTATTTTTATTATTTTATTATTTCCATTCTACGTGACTTTACCGAAAGAACAAAGAAGATACATTGGGACGCTTGGCGCAACTGCAAATTTGGCGAGAGCCTTTCGCTGGCGGAGAGTGAGCCTCACTAGAGCCCCCACCCACCCCCCCCTACCTCCCCCACCTCCGCCCCCCCCCCTCTCGTAACAACGAGAGGCTCGCTGAGGATTGAGCGAATGTGCTCGCCACGCTCTAAATAATCGGTCCAATTTTGTTTCATGTAATTGCGTTATTAATAATTGCACAGCATTAGCAGTGGGTGGGGGGGGGGGGGGGTCACGGCTGGGTTATTATACAGCCTGGCTCATTATGAGATGATCAGTTCCCGCGCGAGGCCGGGCTTGCAAGCGGCCGCGCATTAACATTCGAGAACACAGAAACCCAATATTAGTAACATCGCGTATCAACACGGACATTGCCCAAACGGTGCCCCTTTCAATTAAAACTTTGCGGCAGATTGTAATTTCAGAAAATTATTAGAATTCTCGTCTCGGACTTGGATGGCTCGCTGATTATAATAAGTACCGCAGTGTACGGCATTCTGTTGATCCGCTGCTGGATGAGGAGCAGTTTATTTTGTGTCACTCGCCACTGACGTTGGTTGTATGTGAACAGAGCTGTCGGAAAGACAGCGTGTTCATTAGGACACTGTCTTTCCGACAGCTCTGTTCTTCGCCTGAGGACGGCTGCTTGTGTTGTGGCCGAAACGTCGTGAGAATTTTATTTAGTTTTATTGTTATTATTTTATTATTTCCCTTCTACGTGACTTTACCGAAATATCCAAGAAGATCTGTCCACCTCATCTCCAGGTTGCTTCTGAAAAATAAGCCAATAGGGCAGTGGGCTTTGCCTGGAAAGATTGAACAAAATAGTTTAGTTCGAACAGACAGTTTAGTTTCGTTTGTGTATTTTTTTTAAAGTGACGTGTTTACCTTCCCTATACTTTGCACTCCTATCGTGTTTTTACATCGTTGTCAAGTTTTGGACGTCTTTGAAAAGAGTTGTTAAGCTGATCAGATTCCTCCCCCAGTATCAATAAATATTCTGATTCTAATCTCTCTTCTCCTACTGATCACGCCTCTTCCTCCTCCACCCTCCTCTTCATCATCTCACTCCTCCTCTCACCCTTCTCCCCCTGCTTTTCCTCTTCCGCCCCTCACTCTTCTTCCTTCGTCACCTCCTCATCTCTCCTCCTACTCGTTCCCATCTCTCCTCTAACTCCTCCTCCCCCTACTCTCTCCATCCTCCCCTTATTCATCCTCCTCCCCCCCCGCCCCCCCAACCCCCCCCCCACCCCCCCCCGCCCCCCACCCCCCCCCGCCCCCCCCCCCCCGCGTGTAGATCCTGGTGCGGCTGAGCCGACTCTGCGTGCAGGAGGGAGCGTTTGGGCGCCGCACGCGCAAGCAGCAGCAGCGCCTGCTGAGGAACATGGGGGCCCACGTGGTCGTGCTGGAGCTGCTGCAGATCCCCTACGAGAAGGTGGGGGGGGCGGGGCCTGGGTGTGGGGGGGGGGGCGATAGTCACCCGCTAGACCGCCCTCGCTCGTACTCTCTCTCGCCCCGAACCCTCGCTCGCTCACCCACCCGTTTGCTTACCAGCTCACCCTCTCGCCCGCTTACCAGCTCACACGCTTACCAGCTCATCCGCTCACCCGCTTACCAGCTCACACGCTTACCAGCTCATCCGCTCGCCCGCTTACCAGCTCACCCGCTCGCCCGCTTACCAGCTCACACGCTTACCAGCTCACCCGCTCACCCGCTTACCAGCTCACACGCTTACCAGCTCATCCGCTCGCCCGCTTACCAGCTCACACGCTTACCAGCTCATCCGCTCACCCGCTTACCAGCTCACACGCTTACCAGCTCATCCGCTCGCCCGCTTACCAGCTCACCCGCTCGCCCGCTTACCAGCTCACACGCTTACCAGCTCACCCGCTCGCCCGCTTACCAGCTCACACGCTTACCAGCTCACCCGCTCGCCCGCTTACCAGCTCACACGCTTACCAGCTCATCCGCTCGCCCGCTTACCAGCTCACCCGCTCGCCCGCTTACCAGCTCACACGCTTACCAGCTCACCCGCTCACCCGCTTACCAGCTCAAACGCTTACCAGCTCACCCGCTCGCCCGCTTACCAGCTCACACGCTTACCAGCTCACCCGCTCACCCGCTTACCAGCTCACACGCTTACCAGCTCACCCGCTCGCCCGCTTACCAGCTCACACGCTTACCAGCTCACACGCTCACCAGCTCACCCGCTCACCCGGTCGCCCGCTTACCAGCTCATCCGCTCACCCGCTTACCAGCTCACACGCTTACCAGCTCACCCGCTCACCCGCTCACCCCGCTCGCCCGCTTACCAGCTCACCCGCTCGCCCGCTTATCAGCTCACACGCTTACCAGCTCACCAGCTCACCCGCTCACCCCGCTCGCCCGCTTACCAGCTCACACGCTCACCAGCTCACCAGCTCACCCGCTCGCCCGCTTATCAGCTTACACGCTTACCAGCTCACCCGCTCACCCGCTCACCCCGCTCGCCCGCTTACCAGCTCATCCGCTCACCCGCTTACCAGCTCACCCTCTCGCCCGCTTACCAGCTCACACGCTCACCAGCTCACCCGCTCACCCCGCTCGCCCCGCTTACCAGCTCACCCCGCTCGCCCGCTTATCAGCTTACACGCTTACCCGCTCACCCGCTCACCCGCTCGCCCCGCTTACCAGCTCATCCGCTCACCCGCTTACCAGCTCACACGCTCACCCGCTCACCCGCTCACCCGCTCACCCGCTCGCCCGCTTACCAGCTCATCCGCTCGCCCGCTTACCAGCTCATCCGCTCACCCGCTCACCCGCTCACCCCGCTCGCCCGCTTACCAGCTCATCCGTTCGCCCGCTTACCAGCTCACACGCTTACCAGCTCATCCGCTCACCCGCTCACCCGCTCGCCCGCTTACCAGCTCACACGCTTACCAGCTCATCCGCTCGCCCGCTTACCAGCTCACCCGCTCACCCGCTCACCCGCTCAACCGCTTACCAGCTCACACGCTTACCAGCTCATCCGCTCACCCCGCTCGCACGCTTACCAGCTCACCCGCTTGCCCACTTACCAGCTCACACGCTTACCAGCTCATCCGCTCACCCACTCGCACGCTTACCAGCTCACCCGCTCACCCGCTCGCACGCTTACCAGCTCACACGCTTACCAGCTCATCCGCTCACCCACTCGCACGCTTACCAGCTCACCCGCTTGCCCACTTACCAGCTCACACGCTTACCAGCTCATCCGCTCACCCGCTTGCACGCTTACCAGCTCACCCGCTCACCCGCTCGCACGCTTACCAGCTCACACGCTTACCAGCTCATCCGCTCACCCACTCGCACGCTTACCAGCTCACCCGCTTGCCCACTTACCAGCTCACACGCTTACCAGTTCATCCGCTCACCCGCTCGCACGCTTACCAGCTCACCCGCTCACCCGCTCGCACGCTTACCAGCTCACCCGCTCACCCGCTCACCCGCTCACCCACTCACCCGCTCGCCCACTTACCAGCTCACACGCTTACCAGCTCATCCGCTCACCCACTCGCACGCTTACCAGCTCACCCGCTTGCCCACTTACCAGCTCACACGCTTACCAGCTCATCCGCTCACCCGCTCGCACGCTTACCAGCTCACCCGCTCACCCGCTCGCACGCTTACCAGCTCACCCGCTCACCCGCTCGCACGCTTACCAGCTCACCCGCTCGCACACTTACCAGCTCACCCGCTCACCCGCTCGCACGCTTACAGCTCACCCGCTTGCCCACTTACCAGCTCACACGCTTACCAGCTCATCCGCTCACCCGCTCGCACGCTTACCAGCTCACCCGCTCACCCGCTCGCACGCTTACCAGCTCACCTGCTTGCCCACTTACCAGCTCACACGCTTACCAGCTCACCCGCTCACCCGCTCGCACGCTTACCAGCTCACCCGCTCACCCGCTCGCACGCTTACCAGCTCACCCGGTCGCACGCTTACCAGCTCACCCGCTCACCCGCTCGCACGCTTACCAGCTCACCCGCTTGCCCACTTACCAGCTCACACGCTAGCTCGCTTACCAGCTCACACGCTTACCAGCTCACCCACTCGCACGTTTACCAGCTCACCCGCTCACACGCTTACCAGCTTACCAGCTCACGTGCTCGCCTGCTCACTCATACGCTCGCTCGGAGACTGGGGGTGGGGTGGGGGGGTATTTTTTAAGAAACTCGCACCGGACTTTCCCCTGCCACTCCGGGAGGTGTAATCGAACCGGCGACTCTGTGGATCGCAAGTGCTGCGCTGCTAACCGGGCGGTGGCTACGCTGCGCGCGGCCTAGCAGTGCAGCGCTGTGGGCGCAGTGGAGAGAGGGTTGCTTTCTTAAAGGCCCCCCCCGCCTCTTCCGCCCCGGCTTTGGAGCGACACTGAGCTCGGCCGCGCACCGCAGAGTCACGGCCAATTACGTCCCCGGCGCATCCTGCGCGCAACCGAATTGCACTTTCGCTATTACTCCCTTGCGGCGCGTGCGTCACAAGTTGAATTGGATGCTTTTATTGTAATCGCACCACCGTGGCAGCCCCCATCCGGCTGCTCCCCCCCCCCCCCCGCCTCCCCCCTCCGCTGTTATTCACGATCACGTCATGACGTGTCCCCTCCCCCGGCGGTGCGGCGGTCGCAGAACGAGGACACGCGAATGCAGGCCATCATGCAGCTCGCCCACGAGTTCCTGCAGAACTTCTGCGCGGGCAACCAGCAGAACCAGGCGCTCCTCTTCATGCACATCCACCTCTTCCTCACGCCAGGGGTGAGCGGAGAGACGGCGACGACGGCGGCGACGACGACGACAGGCGTGGGCCCCGGAGAAGGGGTCCACCGGTTTGGGTTATCACGGGGGGAAGGAACCGGGCGATGACCAGGAACAATGAGGCTGCGTTTGAGCCGGGTTCAGTGCAGTGAGTAAAAACCAAAAAGAAAGCCGCCCTCCTCTCCCGTGAACGAGGTGGCTGGAGGAAGGGGTCGTGAGGGGTGGTGGCTTCTAATGTCGCTGAAGCATTATGGGTAAAATAAAATTAATAAAAAAAAGTGAATTCCGGCAGTGAAATCTGTCCACCTCTTCTCCAGGTCGCTTCTGACAAATATGCCAAGAGGTCAGTGGGCTTTAACTGGAAAGATTCAACAAAATAGTTTAGTTTTAACAGACAGTTTAGTTTCGTTTGTGTATTTTTGTTTTTTTAAGTGACGTGTTTACCTTCCCTACACTTTGCACTCCTATCGTGTTTTTGCATTGTTGTCCGAGTTTTGGGCAAGAGTTGTATAGCTGATCAGATTCCTCCCCCAGTATCAATGCATATTCTGATTCTAATCTCTCTTCTTTACCTGGAAAGATTCGTGAGTGAGGTAGCTCGAGGAACGCCGCCTCCGAGGCAGCCCCGGGGTATCCACTTCCGCCGACCGTTGCCCGGCACGATAGGGGTCGAGCGGGCCTTTGCGAGCGATGCCGAACCGATTCGTTGCATTGAGGTTCTGCCTGTGATGAACCCAGCGGCAGCGCTGGGTTTTGGTAAATCGCCGCGCACGCACGTGGCAAGGCGTTGGCGACAATCACTTCACGTTGGCGTCGAGGAGGTTGCAATGCCCTGGCTCGCCAGGAGAATGCAGTGCAGCTGCAGAGTGTGGACTGATGTCCTCTGTACCCTTCCTTGTGATGGGATAGACTGTTGGGATAGAGCGTTGCCCCCCCTCGCATGCCTGGATTTCCCACGTTTGAAAAGGAAATGCTCGCTATTTGCATGAAAACATGTTAATATATACAGCGTAATTTGGCTGCAATTAATGTCCGTACGATAAGCCTCCTCCCCCCCCCCCACCTTCCTCATCTTCCTCGTCGCAGCTGCTGGAGGCCCTGACGATGCAGCACATCTTCATGAACAATGCGCAGCTGTGCAGCGAAGTGACGGAGCGCGTGGTGCAGCACTTTGTGCACTGCATCGAGACGCACGGCCGCCACGTGCAGTACCTGCGCTTCCTGCAGACCATCGTGCGCTCCGAGGGCAAGTACAGCAAGAAGTGCCAGGACATGGTGATGGCCGAGGTGAGAGCGCATCCACGGCAAAGGGGCGGCCGTCGGAGGCGTCGACGCGGCGGAGCGCGTTCGGTTCGGCCGTCTCTCGCCGCGGGCAACGCCGGTTTTGCCTGCGTCCCACGTGTCCAGAGCGGTTCGGTTCGCGCGGGACCAAAGTGGCTCGGCTGCTCGCAACACACGAGCTATTCAGTTGCAGGCAACCACGTTGATCGCAACACACGAGCTATTCAGTTGCACGCTTGCATCTCGATCGCAGCACACTCAGTTACTCGGTTGCACGCGACCGAGTCGATCGTGACACACGAAGCTACTCAGTTGCACGCGAACAAGTTGATCGCAACACACGAGCCATTCAGTTGCAGGAAACCAAGTTGATCGCAACACACGAGCTATTCAGTTGCACGCGACCGCGTCGATCGCAACACACGAGCTATTCAGTTGCAGGCAACCACGTCGATCGCGACACACGAAGCTATTCAGCTGCACGCGACCGAGTTGATCACGACCGTGCCGACCGCAGCAGCTGCTCCGCTCGGTCGTGTTGCCCGGCCGAATCATCATAAACATCGATCCCAAACCGGATCAATCCTCGAGCCGCCGCGAAGCTCTTTCTCACGCCTCCTGCCCTCCTCCCGCCGCAGCTGCTGAACGGCGGCGAGGAGGTCCTCGTGTTCTACACGGACCGCGCCTCCTTCCAGGCGCTCGTGTCCATGATGCGCTCGGAGCGCGAGCGCTCGGACGGCGACGGAGCCCTCGCGTACCACGTGACCCTCGTCGAGCTGCTCGCCGCCTGCACCGAGGGCAAGAACGTCTACACGGAGATCAAGTGCAACTCGCTGCTTCCGCTCGAGGACATCGCCCGCGTCGTCACGCACGACGACTGCATCCCCGAGGTGAGCCCCCTGCCGGCCGTGTCCCCCCCCCACCGCCCCCCCCCTCTCCCACATGACCCCCCCTCCCACCTCGCGACCCCCCCCCGGAGGGCAGAGGAGCGACGCTCACAACAACAACAACAACGAGCGGAGCGGCGGTGCGCCGAAAGTGCAGAGAGTTGACCCGTGGCACCTGTGTCTGTCTGTGACCTGCCAGTAGCGGGCCTTCGACACTTCACGTGGCACAAGCGCCGTGGTGACGTCACCGCCACTTGGTAGAACAGTGATTGTTGTTGTTGTAGTTGTTGTTTTGTGCGTAGCTGCTCTGTGAAAGTGGGTGGGGCTGACGGCTCCATGTGTCCTGGGTGAGCCGCCCAAAAATTATTTGGCAGCCCGAGGCGGAGGAAACTTTTCAGGGACCGTGTCGGGAGGCACACGGTGCTCACACGCGGTGCAAGTTTCCATCGGTGCATTCGCGTGACCAAAGTGCAACCAGAATCGGTTACCGGCGCCTGACTTTCAGAACCGGTAATCGATTCTGAAAATGTATTTCTCCGAGTTTCGCCGGCTACCGTTGAACGGCCCAATTACATTCGCGGGCATGCCATTGCTCTGTTGTCACAGGTGAAGATTTCCTACATCAACTTCCTGAACCACTGCTACGTGGACACGGAGGTGGAGATGAAGGAGATCTACACGAGCAACCACATGTGGAAGATGTTCGAGAGCTTCCTGGTGGACATCAGCCGGGTACGGAGGGTCGGGTCCCTCCCCGCTCCTCCCTCCCCGCTGCTCCCCGCTCCTCCCTCCCCGCTGCTCCTTTCCAGCTTTTCTCTCCCAGCTCTGATTCGACCCATTCCCAATTCATGTACCTTTCAGAGCTCATTTAAGAGTGGAAAACTAGAATTTGTCCCCATCTCCCTCCCTCCACCTCGTTCGCTGTTCTTTCTTCCTGTCTCCCCGCCTCCCTGTCTCCCCGTCTACACGTCCCCCGGGTACCCCCCGTCTCGTCGTCCCCCCGCGTCGCGCAGGTCTGCAACACGACGACGGACCGCAAGCACGCGGACACGGTGCTGGAGAAGTACGTCACGGAGACGGTGACCAACGTCATCACCACCTTCTTCAGCTCGCCCTTCTCCGACCAGAGCACCAACCTCCAGGTGAGGACGTCGTCCCATCTGTCCGTGCACGCCACTCTCTCTCCCCCCGCTTGTCTCTCCATCTGCGTGTCCGTGCACGCATCTTTGCATCGGTCCGTGGCTTTGGGGCCAGTGCGCCGCGCTACGAACCTGGCGGCACGAGTTATATTTTCGCTTGCGGCAACCAACACCGGTGACGATCACCTGCACCGATCCTGGGCCTCCACTAGGTCAACAAAGTTGGCCGGGCGCGGTGCCAGCCACCAACCCCATCGCGCGCCGTGCCGGCCTTCGTGGGTGCTCGCTCGCTAAACAGCACTTGCCCCGACAGTCCGTCGAGGCTATACGTGTGGGGGGGGGGGAACTTTGCCTGTGCGTACGTGCGTCAGGCTCGCCAGCCGATCTTCGTGCAGCTGCTGCAGGGCGCCTTCCGCGTTTACCACTGCCCCTGGCCGTCGCTCGCTCAGAAGGCGTCCGTGGAGACCTGCATCAAGACGCTGTCGGACGTCGGTAAGCGACGCGCTTAACGGGAGCCAATTACCGTATCCCAGCCAAAAACCCCAAAGCTCGCGATCGGTGTCGATACAGTGACACGCACGGACCCCCTGAACTGCTTGGGGCATCAAAGCCATTCCCTTGGTTTGCTTGTGCCTAGCGCAGCCACTGCATGAGGGTTTCACCCGCTGGTTAATACGAAAAATTACGAAATTGAATTTATTTAACCCTTTCCCGTTCCGACGATGTAACGGTACGTCATCGGCTTTTCTTCCGGTTCCGTTCCGATGGCGTACGTGTTCGTCATCCAAACGAAACCGGTAGGAAAACGAAAATATAATAACTTCATCGGTACCGAGGCTCCCACAAGGCCATGCGGGAGGGCGTGTGGCGCAGTTTGGCGCCAGCTACCGTAGAGGGCAGTCGTGTCTCTAGAGTAAAATTAATGCTGAGCCGCTTGCCTGTCCCGAGATTCAGAGGTCAACGGGACTCCCACCCTGCAACTTGCAGACGCCCCGCCACGTGAAAGGGTTAAATGCCGTGTGGCGTCGCTCTCCGTCAGCGCTTTCAACCCGGCGTTTGACAAAAACGTTCGGAAAACCAAACTCCCCCACCGCTTTACCTTCCTAAGCCGCCTCGATCCACGCGCTCGTAAACCTGCCGAACCTCCTCGAACTGTCTTCCCTCCGCTCACCTCCGCAACCCCCGCCCCCCCACCGCCGCCGCCGCCCCCAGCGAAGAGCCGATCCATCGCGATCCCCGTGGACCTGGACAGCCAGGTGAACTCGCTGTTCCTCAAGCCGCACTCGCACCTCATCCAGAAGACGGCGCTCAACTGGAGGATGAGCGCCCGCAACCTCGCACGGAGAGAGTCCATGTCGGGCCTCTCGCTCGACTACCGACACATCATCGAGAGGCTGCAGGTGTTGTCCCGCTTCCCCCGCGCGCTTGCGCGCGTGCGCGTGCGTGTCGTTCCCCGTGTGCGTGTGTCGTTCCGGTAGTGTAGCGGTTAGCGGGGAGCGCTGTGAACCCGGCGACCCGAGTTCGATTCCCGCTCATGGCCAACACCGGTGACGATTATCCGAATCGGTTCTGGGTACACCACTCAAATGAGGGTACCTGGTGCGGTGTGTAAACATTGCAACAAGGGAGACAAAGGCGGCCGGGCGTGGTGTTGGACACCCACTCTCTCGTGTGCCATTCCATCCTTCATAGGTGCTCGCTAACAGCACTTGCCCCAATAGTCCGTTACAGGCTATACGGGGGATCTTTGTCGCTTTGTGTGTGTCGCTCCTCCTGTGTGTGTTCTGCATGTTCTGCATACCCACCATGCATCTATGTGGCGGATATTTAAACTTGGCCAGCGAGTATCCTCTACGCCACGATGCACCCGCGTGTGTCCCCACCGTCTCAACTCCTTGTGACCTCTTCTTGGTTCTTTCGGTAAAGTCACGTAGAATGGAAATAATACAATAATAAAAATTTAACATAATAAAATAATTCTCAACGCAAGCAGCCATCCTCAGGTGAAGAACAGGTCTGTCGGGAAGACAGCGTCTGAATGAGACGCTGTCTTCCCGACAGACCTGTTCTGAATGAGATGCTGTCTTCCCGACAGACCTGTTCTTCACCTGAGGACGGCTGCTTGCGTTGTGGCCGAAACGTCGTGAGAATTATTTTATTATTTGATATTTTTATTATTTTATTATTTCCATTCTACGTGACTTTACCGAAAGAACCAAGCAGTCACAAAAGCTTTAAATCTAAAAATCCATGTGACCTTGCATCCCAATGGTAATTGTCCACCAAATGAAAATGCTGCATTGACATTTGTGTGTGTGTGTGGTGTGTGTCTTCTTACAATCTCCCCCGAAGCCTCACTCGGTCTCCACGTCTTTTCCCAAGATGTGGCCTGCACTAAATTTTCCTCCAACCCTCAGAGGAATGGAGAGAAACTTTTATTGAATTTAATTTAAAATGTAATCGCCCCCACAGGATAATCGTGGTGGCAATCACGAGTCAGGGTTTCATTGGCGTGGGTCAAAGGTCACACAGAGCTCATCATCGACACCATTCCTTCTGGTCACAACGAGTCCTGATTCACCTTTGCGCCGCGAACATGAACGCGAGTCACCTTGCAATGTAGATTTTTTTTAAAGTTTTTTTTTATTATCCTGCCGGAAGGACATCGTGGCGACGCTGGAGGAGCAGCTGAGGCCGCTGGTGCAGGCGGAGTTGTCCGTCCTGGTGGACGTCCTCCACCGGCCGGAAATGCTCTTCCCGGAAGGAACGGACGTCCGGCAGAAATGTGAGAGCGGCGGATTTATCAGCAGGTGACCGCCACCACCACCACCACCCCCACTGCCACCACCACGAACACCACGACCACCACCACCGCCGTCGCCACCACCACCACCACCGCCACGGTCACGACCACCACGAACAGCACCGCCATCAACGCCATGAACACCGCCACCACCACCGCCACCACCACCTCGACCACCACCACCGCTGCCGCCACCACCAACATGACCACCGCCATCGCCACCATCACGAACACCACGATCAACTCGACCACCACCGCCGTTGCCACTGCCACGGTCACGACCACCACGACCAGCACCGCCATCAACGCCATGAACACCGCCACCACCACCGCCACCACCACCGCCACTGCTTAACGTCAGTGGAAAATGTCTGAACCAATCCTCGGCCTCTCGCTAGGTCGACTCATACTTGAATGAGTATCTGGTGCGGAGTGCTAGCTTCAGCGTGGGGGAGACAAAGGCGGCTGGGCGCGGTGCTCTCCATCCACCTGCCTCGCGCGCCTTGCCGGCCTAAATAGACGCTCGCTAACAGCACTTGGCCTAACGCTCCGTTGAAGGCTACATGAGGGGGGGGATCTTTTGTCTTTGTGCGCGCGTGCGCGTGCGTGTGTGTGTGTGCTTGAGCGCTGTGCTATGAACCAGGCGAAACTGGTTCAATTCCCGCTCACAGCTAAAATCAGTGACGATTATTTGAACCGGCCCTGGGCCTCCCCTAGGTCGACTCAGCCTCAAATGAGTACCTGGTGCAGGGTGTAAACTTCGCCACGAGGGAGACAAAGGCGGTCGGGCGTGGTGCTGGCCACCCACCCCCTCGTGTACCGTTCCGGCCTTTATAGGTGCTCGCTAACAGCACTTGCCGCTACAGTCTGTTAAGGCTATATGGGGGATCTTTGCCTTTTATCTTTGTGCTTGTGTGCAGGCTGATTCGGCACACCAAGCAGCTGCTGGAGGAGAACGAGGAGAAGCTGTGCATCAAGGTGCTCCAGACTCTGCGGGAGATGCTGGCCAAGGACCGGGTCTACGGTGAAAAGGTAACCCGCCCGGCGAAATTCTCTCTCCGTCGTCGTCGTTGTCGTCGTCGTCATCATCAACAACAAAAAATAACACTATGAGACCTGCTTTACCAGTGGCAAAACATAGTAATAAGTTTTTACCCTTTCAACTGGTACAAAAACTGACACCTTTATACAAGGCATCATGTTTGCAATAACCACAACACAAGCAGTCAAAATGCAAACAAAAAGAAACAACTCTGATGATGATAACTGTCCTTGAAGTCGATTGGTCCACACCCGAGACAGCTTTTCTTAGAGCCCAGTCTCCATTGGTGTTGGACCAGATGACGCCAAAAGGCGTACAACTCAATTAACAGTGCACCATCAGAGCATTGAGAGCTCGGGGTAAGCACCTACACCATGAGACCTCCTTTGCATTTAGACTGCTTGTGTTGTGGTTATTGCAAACATGATGCCTCGTATAAAGGTGTCAGTTTTTGTACCAGTTGAAAGGGTAAAAACCTATTACTAACAAAAAATAATGCGCATGGATTCTCGCGACACGTCCAGCCCAAGCCCATATTTGTTCGAATCATGCAATTTCCCTCCAGCAGCTGCTTGTCGCACCACGCTGGCTGGGAGATGTTAACTACCTCGCCTGGTACACCGGAGGTCGTGGGTTCGATCCCGACCCTGACGCCTGGAGTTTGCGTGTTCCTCTCCCCGTGGTCGCGTCGATTTTTCTCCCGCTCCTTCAGTGTTTCCCTCCACATTTAGGCTCAACGTCACGCGTTTAGAGCATTTGGCTGCTACAAATGTCCACGTGGTGATGAGCCAGCTTCGTTGATCGTTCATTCGTGACGACCAGGTCGCTTCTGAATGAGAGCCACGTAGCTCGGTGGGCCTTACCTGGTAAAAAAAAAAGTATAATTCTAGATTTGAAGATTTCGTTACTGTAAGGATTCGTACTCTTAGGTTTTTTCGGAAAAGTCACGTAGGAAAATAATAATAAAATAATAATCATAATCTTCTTGGTTCTTTCGGTAAAGTCACGTAGAAGGGAAGTAATAAAATAATAAAAACAAAACGTAATAAAATAATATAATTCTCACGACGTTTCGGCCACAACGCAAGCGGCCGTCCTCAGGTGAAGAGGACGGCCGCTTGCGTTGTGGCCGAAACGTCGTGAGAATTATATTATTTTATTACGTTTTGTTTTTATTATTTTATTACTTCCCTTCTACGTGACTTTACCGAAAGAACCAAGAAGATGAATCCCTGCAGTCACGAAAGCTTTAAATCAAAAAATAATCATAATAATAAATGAAAATAACTCAATTAAATCACAACGTTTCGAAGACGGAGACTTGTGTTGCCTCCGAAACGTCGTGATTTAATTGAGCTATTTTCATTTATTATTATTTTATTTTATTATTATTATTATTTTACCTACGTGACTTTACCGAAAAAACCTAAGAGTATAAAAACAAGTATGGTTTTAATGTTTTACCAGCATGCGTTCTCGACTCCACGTCTTAATCTCTCTCTCTCTGTCTCACAATGCAGACAGAGAGAGAGAGTAAGACTTTCAGTTGCAACTGAGCTTCGATCCACAATTGTTCGTGTCTGGTCCAAAATATAAATATATATATATAAACGCGTTATTCCCCCAATGTATATTTTGTTTGTACTATCGGCATCCTGTCATGAGGGGGGAGAAAAAAAATCTATAATTGCGTAAAACTCAACGCGTGTATCAATTACAGTGCAGTCTTAAGCAGGACATATATATATGATAGGCGACGTGCTATGATGCTTCATAGCGCGTAACTGACAAAGGGTCATTGCCTGAAACGTCGCCTCTCAGAGATGTATTCCCGACGGTGTTGTTGATGAACGTGAGAACCCGATTTTAATTACAACTCAGTCTGTGTGAGCCTATGGGTCTCTGTGTGAGTCTATGGGTCGCTATGTGAGTCTATGGGTCTCTATGTGAGTCTATGGGTCTCTGTGTGAGTCTATGGGTCTCTATGTGAGTCTATGGGTCTCTATGTGAGTCTATGGGTCTCTATGTGAGTCTATGGGTCTCTATGTGAGTCTATGGGTCTCTGTGTGAGTCTATGGGTCTCTATGTGAGTCTATGGGTCTCTGTGTGAGTCTAGGGGTCTCTATGTGAGTCTATGGGTCTCTGTGTGAGTCTATGGGTCTCTGTGTGAGTCTATGGGTCTCTATGTGAGTCTATGGGTCTCTATGTGAGTCTATGGGTCTCTGTGTGAGTCTATGGGTCTCTATGTGAGTCTATGGGTCTCTGTGTGAGTCTATGGGTCTCAATGTGAGTCTATGGGTCTCTGTGTGAGTCTATGGGTCTCTATGTGAGTCTATGGGTCTCTGTGTGAGTCTATGGGTCTCTATGTGAGTCTATGGGTCTCTATGTGAGTCTATGGGTCTCTATGTGAGTCTATGGGTCTCTATGTGAGTCTATGGGTCTCTGTGTGAGTCTATGGGTCTCTATGTGAGTCTATGGGTCTCTGTGTGAGTCTAGGGGTCTCTATGTGAGTCTATGGGTCTCTGTGTGAGTCTATGGGTCTCTGTGTGAGTCTATGGGTCTCTATGTGAGTCTATGGGTCTCTATGTGAGTCTATGGGTCTCTGTGTGAGTCTATGGATCTCTATGTGAGTCTATGGGTCTCTATGTAAGTGCATGGATCTCTGTGTAAGCCATTGCCGATCGGACTGATTCCATCAACTCACTGGCGCTTGAGAACCCGGTTTTAATCACAACTCAGTCTCGATCACTCTGTGGGTCTCTGTCTAAGTCTGTGGGCCATTATGTAAGTCTATGGGTTGCTTTGTGTTGTCCTACGGGCGTCTCTGTGAATGTTATTTGGTGGCCGGGCTGAAACCCATCAAGGCGCGTTCCACTTGAGAAGCCGGTTTTCATCGGAGGCGGCTGATGGTGGTACCAGCTCAAGGCTCTTGAGCCACGGGGCCTAAACACATCAGTTAATTGATTATGGGAATCTCACATCTCAAACGAAACTCCGCTCGCCCCCCCTCACCCCCCCCACTATCGGCCAAAATCCAATAAAAACATCCGCCGCAAATGTGCCCCACTGAAGCATCCTTTTTGGAAGCCACTCGAAGTCTTTGGCAGGTTTCGATTTAAAGCTTTCGTGACTGCAGGGATTCATCTTCTTGGTTCTTTCGGTAAAGTCACGTAGAATGGAAATAATAAAATAACAAAATAAAACGTAATAAAATTATTCTCACGACGTTTCGGCCACAACGCAAGCAGCCGTCCTCAGGCAGGTGTCGTGACGAGGTTCTCCAAGATCCGACCACGGCGTCCGTCCGGTGCTCGCCAAGCTTGCACTGGATTTGCGGCGATCGAACGAATACGTAATGAGGCCGCACTCATTACACGCAAAGTGCTTGCCACAAGGAGCGTAAAGCATCACGCGAACTCCGCTCATCCTCGCAGCAGCGGATTTTGGCTAAGCATCAAACAAAGGCGGTGGTCACCGCATCGCGCGGCGCTTTCAGATGCGCTTCTGCGGCCGTCTGGAACGCTCTTCCGATATTAGGATGCCACTCGAGCAATGCACTTTTAAAACTGCTTCAGAACTGCTTTTTGTTATCCTTCCCCCGCACCTCCGATTAGCACGGTCGGCTACGTACGGCGCGAAAGAAGTTCAACGTACATAGCAAGGAACATCGAGTTTGATGGGAGGAAAAGAAAATGAAAGACCATAAATATCGCATCAACAAACGGCAAATTTTGTCTCAGCGCACACACGTACGTACACCACAAACACACGGATGAAGGTAAAGATCCCCCGTGTAGCCTACGCAAGCCGTCGGAGCAAGCGCTGTGAGCAAGCGCCTGCGAGAGTCAATACATGCCGCCCTGTCTCCCCGCCGATGATGCTCTTACAACACCGCAACCAGGCACTCGTTTTAGGCTGAGTCGACCTCGCAGTGGCCCAGGACCGGTTGCGGCCAATCTCCTCCGATGTTAACCGTTGTCCGAAATTGAACCCGCACCCCCGATTACCACGGTAGGCTTGCGTACGGCGCGAAAGAAGTTCAGCATGCGCACACACACACGCACACGTATACATACGGAGCGTCAAAAGTTCACTGGCAAGGAGGTCACGGGACAGACCCGGGTGCGACGGCGGTGGCAGTGGCGGCGGTGGCGCGTTGCAAATTAAAACAACGACGGTCGTCATCGTTGTTATTGCCCTTAATGTTGATGTTGTTGTTGGCGTTGTTGTTATTGTTGTTATGTTTCGATTTAAAGCTTTCGTGACTGCAGGGATTCATCTTCTTGGTTCTTTCGGTAAAGTCACGTAGAAGGGAAATAATAAAATATTTTATTATGTTTGATTTTTATTATTTTATTATTTCCCTTCTACGTGACTTTACTGAAAGAGCCAAGAAGATTGTTGATATTGTTAGTATTGTTGTTATTATTGTTATTATTTGTACTGTTACTGCTGTTATTGTTGTCACTGCTGTTATTGTTATCATTGTTGTTATTATTATAGTTGTTGTTATTACCGTTGCTATTATCGACATTGTTGTTATTGCCACTATGGCCATTGCTGTTACCGTTGTCACCGCCGCGTGAGCAGGGAGAGGCGCTGAGACAGACGCTGCTCAACCGCTACTACGGCAGCGCCAGCGGCGCGGGGGGCGGCCTCGCTCGCCGCGCCAGCATGGCCTACTACGTGAACGGGCCGCTCTCCGCCGCCGCCGCCGTCGCCGCCGCGAGCCGCCCCACCCCTCCGCACGTGCCAGGTGAGTCTCCCTGCTGAGCGCCGCTGAGTTGGGATGTGTCGGAGTGGGGGGCCGTGGTGGTGAGGAAACGTGTGTAGCCGTGGATGAGCTTCTTTCGGACCGTACGTAGCCAACCGTGAGTGGGTGAGTGAGTGGGAGAGTGGGTGGGTGAGTGGGTGGGAGAGTGAGTGGGTGAGTGGGTGGGTGAGTGGGTGGGTGAGTGGGTGGGTGAGTGAGTGGGTGAGTGAGTGGGAGAGTGGGTGGGAGAGTGAGTGGGTGAGTGGGTGGGAGAGTGAGTGGGTGAGTGGGTGGGTGAGTGGGTGGGTGAGTGAGTGGGAGAGTGAGTGGGTGAGTGGGTGGGAGAGTGAGTGGGAGAGTGGGTGGGTGAGTGAGTGGGAGAATGTATGTATGTTGAACTTCTTTCAGACTGTACGTAGCCAACCGTGAGTGGGTGAGTGGGTGGGAGAGTGGGTGGGTGAGTGGGTGGGTGAGTGAGTGGGTGAGTGTATGTATATTGAATTTCTTTCGGACTGTATGTAGACAACCGTGAGTGGGTGAGTGGGTGGGAGAGTGAGTGGGAGAGTGGGTGGGTGAGTGGGTGGGTGAGTGAGTGGGTGAGTGTATGTATATTGAATTTCTTTCGGACTGTATGTAGACAACCGTGAATGGGTGAGTGGGTGGGTGAGTGAGTGGGAGAGTGGGTGGGTGAGTGGGTGGGTGAGTGAGTGGGTGAGTCTATGTATGTTGAACTTCTTTCGGACCGTACGTAGCCAACCGTGAGTGGGTGAGTGGGTGGGTGAGTGAGTGGGTGAGTGTATGTATGTTGAACTTCTTTCGGACTGTGCGTAGCCAACCGTGAGTGGGTGAGTGGGTGAGTGAGTGGGTGAGTGGGTCAATGAGTGGGTGGGTGAGTGTATGTGTGTATGTTGAACTTCTTTCGGACTGTGCGTAGTCAACCGTGAGTGGGTGAGTGGGTGAGTGAGTGGGTGAGTGGGTCAATGAGTGGGTGGGTGAGTGTATGTGTGTATGTTGAACTTCTTTCGGACTGTGCGTAGTCAACCGTGAGTGGGTGAGTGGCTGAGTGAGTGGGTGAGTGGGTCAATGAGTGAGTGGGGGAATGTAATAGTGTATCTATGTTGAATTTCTTTCGGACCGTGCGTAGCCAACTGTGCATGAGTGGGTGAGTGGGTGGGTTAGTGAGTGGGAGAGTCTATGTATGTTGAACTTCTTTTGCACCATACGTAGCCAACTGGGCCAATTGAAGGTGTGGAAAACGTGCCTGCCATCCATCCTGGGATTAAGCTGCAGGCTAGAATACAGTGTACGGAGTTCACAGGTCCTTTGCAAGATCTGGACGCGGTCTCCATCATCGGTGAGCTCCTCCAGCAGGCAAGGCTGCATTGGCTGGGCCATGTAGCCTGCACGTCCATCCACCGCATGTCCAAACAGTTTTTGTTTGGCCAGATAGAGAGGACTAAATGGGCACGGCACGGGCTAGAGAAGAGATGGAGTGATGTGGTACAGGAGGACGTGGAGCTGAGTGGACGTGCCCATGACTGGTACCAGCGGTGTCAAGATCGGCCTCTATGGAGGAGGTTCGTCAAGGACGCTGCTACTGAGCAGTCAAAGGCAGTCGCCCTCCAACAAAAACGGAGGGCGGAGGAGCGACGCCGGGCATCTAAAACACAGCGAGTTGGCACAGTTGGCGGCACGGGTGGTGCATCTGCCGGTCATCTCGGTCAGTCAGCCCACGGCACCTGCTGGGTCTGTGACCTCCCCACCAGCGAACCTTCGGCGCGTCACGTGATGTCCTCGTAGTGCACCTGGCAGGACGCACGGCGGCCGGTGTTGTGTAGCGTGCCGCGTTTGTCTATGTGTTGCGTGTTAGTGAGTGTGTGTGCACGTGTTTGTGAGAGAGAGAGAGAGCATGCTGGCGTGTCATCTGTGACAGTATGTTCGCGCATGTGTGCCCGTCAGACCGTGCGTGTGTGTGCCTGTGTGTGCGTGTGCATGTGCGTGTGTGTGCGCGTGCGTGTGTGTGCGTGTTTTCTGTGTCACACCGTTTGACGCATCGTGTCGTCGTGCGATCCTCAGGCGAGCAGTCTCCCCCGCTCGCCGTGACCTTCAGCGTCCCTCCCTCTCCCTCCTTCCCTGCCTCCCTCCCTCATCTCGCTCCCTCCTCGTCTCCCTCCCTCCCTCCTCGATCGTCAACCGCCGTGGCCACCGTGGCGGCCGTTGTGGCCGCCCCCCTCACCGCTGCCCCCTCCGCCCCACCCCACCAGGCCTGGGCGCGGTGGCGGCGCTGCAGGAGCATCACCTGCAGCAGCAGCAGCAGCACCGGCGCGCCGACATGACGCTGGTGGAGGTGCAGTGCCACCTGGAGAGGGAGGGGGCGGCCGACCTCGTCATCGACCTCATCATGGGCGCCGCCAGCGACCGGGTCTTCCACGAGACCATCCTCCTCGGCATCGCGCTGCTCGAGGGCGGCAACACCACCATACAGGTGGGCCGGCCACACCGCCATACAGGTGGGTCGGCCACAACGCCATACAGGTGGGCCGGCCACACCGCCATACAGGTGGGCCGGCCACACCGCCATACAGGTGGGCCGGCCACAACGCCATACAGGTGGGCCGGCCACAACGCCATACAGGTGGGCCGGCCACACCGGCATACAGGTGGGCCGGCCACACCGCCATACAGGTGGGCCGGCCACAACGCCATACAGGTGGGCCGGCCACACCGCCGCTGCGGAAGGCTGCCGCGAAACAAACACGTGAACATCTTCTTGGTTCCATGGGAACCTCATTTGGCAGTAAAAATATGATAATTGTTTTTTTACCCTTCTATCTGGCAACAAAACTGACACCTTTTTTTTACAAGGAGTCATGTTTGCATAGACCACAATACCTGCAGTCGTAATGCAAACAAAAGGCATAACTTTGATAATGTATGCACTGTCCTTGAAGTTGATTGGTCCACACCCGAGACAGCTTTCCTTAGAGCCTAGTCTCACATGGTTTGGACCAGATGATAAGGTGTCAGTTTTGTTGCCAGATAGAAGGGTAAAAAAACAATTATCATATTTTTTACTGGCAAATGAGGTACCAATGGTGTAAATGCTTACCCCGAGCTCTCATACTATGATGGTGCATTGTCTTTGAGTTGTGCGCCTTTTGGCGTCATCTGGTCCAACCCATGTGAGACTAGGCTCTAAGGAAAGCTGTCTCGGGTGTGGACCAATCAACTTCAAGGACAGTGCATACAGAGTTATGTCTTTTGTTTGTATTATGACTGCAGGTATTGTGGTCTATGCAAACATGACTCCTTGTAAAAAGGTGTCAGTTTTGTTGCCAGATAGAAGGGTAAAAAAACAATTATCATCTTCTTGGTTCTTTCGGTAAAGTCACCTGAAGACGGCTGCTTGCGTTGTGGCCAAAACGTCGTGAGAATTATTTTATTATCTTCTATTTTTATTATTTTATTACTTCCCTTCTACATGACTTTACCGAAAGAACCAAGAAGATGAATCCCTGCAGTCACGAAAGCTTTAAATCGAAAAATGTGAACACTTAATGTGGGACCGTTCGTTTTTATTGGAGAAAGAACGGATAACACTGGTCAACACACTTTTTCTGACTCTCAGTTCTTTAGGTAAAGTCACCATGTAGGTAAAAAATGAAATTAAAATTAATTAAAAATAAAAAACAATAAAATCACGACGTTTCGGAGGCAACACAAGCTTCTGTCTTCAGGTGAAACTGTCACAGCAAAAAATCTGTATCAAGTGGAGAGAAGTCCCAAGAGGCAGAGGTGGGACACAGTCATTGTTATGCAAGTCCAAGTCGAGTCGCAAGTCATCAAATTCATGACTCGAGTCTGACTCGAGTCCAAGTCACATGACTCGAGTCCACATCTCATAGGTGGGACAAAGTCATTGTTATGCAAGTCCAAGTCGAGTCGCAAGTCATCAAATTCATGACTCGAGTCTGACTCGAGTCCAAGTCACATGACTCGAGTCCACACCTCTGCCAAGAGGTACAAACTTATATATAGAGGTTAAGGGGGGGAGGAGCCAGGAAGGGCCGCGGGAGAGGAGGAGTTGTGAGATGGTCAGTACTGCTGCTGGAACTGAGCCTTTGTAATGTAGATGGCATATGTAGATAAGCCAGCTAGGATTAAGCCGCCTTTTGTTATGCTTTTTCTGGCATAAGGTATTCCAACGGTCTTAAGGTAATTTTGGGGTGCTGATTCCAAATCTGGCATCAGTCGTTGTCTATCACATCAGGTTTTTGAGATATCAAATATTGCATTTTCAATAAAAACTGCAGAAGAAAAATATTAAATAAATGTGGATATCTACATACAATTATATTATAAACACACTATCCTAAAAATACAGCACCATATTTTAACACTAAAGCAGTCACTGACTCGCAACAACTTGCAATCATAAGTGACAGAGTTAATTTCGGGTAAAATCAATGAAAATGGGGTATGCCGATAGCAAAAAAATGAGATGTGATAGAGCAAATCTGAGATCAGATTTGGAATCAGCACCCTGAAATTAAAAGTCCAGGCCAGAAAAAAAGTTTTTTTTTTGTTGACCAGTGTAATGATACGCCGTAACGTAATAACAAATGCAACGTTAATAGCTTCACAAAGTCAAAGAGTCTCCACTCGATCGCCATCGTCGTCAACGCTACGCCTGGAATCTTCCCCAGGTGGTCTCCAGAGGCCGGAGGAGGCACATTTCTCGTGGCGTTGTTGAAAATTCTCAGAAATGTTGAAATAAATTTGAAGCACCCTGTGTATGGGAACCCGCCGCAACACTGTAGCACAGGTGCAGCATAGCATATTCTTATACAGGGAAATTTTGTTTTAAATACGGGCAAAACAATTGTTTTGTCTGTTTGTTTGTGTTTCTCCCATGTGATGCGACAGTAGGATGAACGTTGAGATTTATAAGTGGCACGGGGTGACCACTAATGTCTGAATTGGTATGCAATAAGGCAGGGCACTGATAACGGGTTGAGATGTATGGTATAGAGAAAGGACGGAATCAGCACAATACATGACACCTACTCACCCCTCCATTCACTCTCTCACCTTCTCGCCCATCCATTCACTTTCTCACCTACTCATCCATACACTCACTCTCTCACCTACTCACCCATACACTCACCCTCTCACCTACTCATCCATACACTCACTCTCTCACCTACTCATCCATACACTCACCCTCTTACCTACTCATCTATACATTCACTCTGTCACCTACTCACCCATACACTCACTCTTTCAGCTACTCACCCATACACTCACTCACTCATCTATACACTCACTCTCTTACCTACTCATCCATACACTCACCCTCTCACCTACTCATCCATACACTCACTCACCTTCTCACCACTCCACTTCCAGAAGGCCGTGTGGCTGACGGGTTGTCTCAGAAATAATTTTGATGTTCGTTCGGAGGGACGGATGGATAAGTGACAGAGACGTCCGCTGATTTACGTTATCAATCGCACCCGTGACCCTTTTACGTATAATCTAGATCTTAAGTTTTCGTGACTGCAATGACCCATACTTTTTAGTTCTTTTGCTAAAGTCACGTAGGTATAAAATAAAACAAATGTAAAATAAAACAAAAATAAAAATAAATCAAATCACGACGTTACGTATGTACGTTGAACTTTTGTCGCACCGTACGTAGCCAACCTCGCTCAAGCGGAGGTGCGGATCCTTGATGATGATGCTGATGATCCTTGCGTTGATCTTCGCGTTGATCTTCACGTCTCCCTCCCTCCAGCACTCGTTCTTCCGCCGCCTGACGGAGGACCGCCGCTCCGAGTGCTTCTTCCGCGTCTTTCACGAGCGCATGAAGGCCGCGCAGCAGGAGATCAAGGCCACGGTGACCGTGAGCGCCAGCGAGCTCGGGGGCCGGCGCCGTGACGACGAGAGCCCACCGGAGAGAGAGCCGCTCATCCGCCGCCGACGTAGTAAGGGGGTGGGGGGGCGGTTTGGCGGATGCTCAGGGTTCAGAGGTCAGAGACATGATAATTGTTTTTTGACCCTTTTATCTGGCAACAAAACTGACACCTTTTTTTACGAGGAGTCATGTTTGCATAGACCACAATACCTGCAGTCATAATGCAAAAAAAACCATAACTCTGATAATGTATGCACTGTCCTTGAAGTTTACTGGTCCACACCCGAGACAGCTTTCCTTAGAGCCTAGTCTCACATGGGTTGGACCAGATGACGCCAAAAGGCGCACCATTATCAGAGTTATGTTTTTTGTTTGCATTATGACTGCAGGTATTGTTGTCTATGCAAACATGACTCCTCGTAAAAAAGGTGTCAGTTTTGTTGCCAGATTAAAGGGTAAAAAAACAATTATCATATTTTTTACTGGCAAATGAGGTACCAATAGTGTAAATGCTTACCCCGAGCTCTCAGGTCAGAGAAACTCGGTATGTTGATCAAAATTTAGTTTTCGTTCACCGCAAGTTCCGACCGTGTCCATCCGGTGCTCGCTGAACTGGATTATTGACCGCTGAATGAAAGTATTATGAGGTCGCACTCATTTGCATGCAAATGTCTTGCCACAAATGAACCACGATACCTCGCTGATCTCGTCATGGAGCATAAGCCGTCGTCACGCGAACTCCGGTCATCCTCGCAGCAGCGGCTTTTGGCTAAACATCGGACGAAGACGGTGGCCGCATCGCCCGGCGCTTTCTGATGTGTTTCTGCGGCCGTCTGGAACGCTCTTCCTTCCGATATTCGGGAGTCACTGGGAGCTTTGCACTTTTAAATCTGAATTGAAAACGAATTTCTCTTAGAACTGAGTTTTGTGTTTAGTTTGTTATCCATCCCCCGCACCTCCGATAAGCACGGTTGGCTACGTACGGCGCAAAATAAGTTCAACGTAAATACACACAAACATTTAGACTTGGGGTATCCGATGGGCTACGTCTCTCGTTGTCACAGATGTCGGGAGTTGCACGGATGAGCCTAGATACTGAGCCGGTCACCGCTTGAGATCACAGCCGCTGTGCGTGTGGACCGGGTTCTCGAGTGACAGGCTCACGGACTTACGTAGGGTGATGATGATGATGATGAGACCGATTGATTCATGGACTCACATAGAGCCCACACAATGGCATGAGGAGGCTTTCATCCAGCAGTGGAATGATCATGGCTGATGATGATGAGATGCTGATGATGATGATGACGCATACAAACTCGCAAAGACACCCGCCGACTCCCATGGAGACCTGCTCACGACACTCATCAGTGGCGAGCAATATTCGTACTCTCAGTTTTTTCGGTAAAGTCACGTAGGCAAAAAAATGAAATTAAAATTAATAAAAAATAAAATAATAAAAATCACGACGTTTCGGAGGCAACACAAGTCTCCGTCATCAGGTGGGACCGTCACAGCCAGATTTGCTGTATCAAGTGAGGCAGGGATTCCAAGATGCAAGCTCTTAAATACAAGTTAAGGGGGAGGAGAGGGGGGGGGGGGAGATTATCAGAATGTGGTCGTCAATGAAGCAATATTTGGCTGCTATACGTTAATGAGACACTTCGTTGAGCTATCATTTGTGATAGCCAGCTCACTTCTGGAGAAGAGCGAAATAGCTCAGTGGGCCTCACCTGGTGAGAATAAAAAAGTTATATATTTCGTCGCTCCATCTCAACGGATGCCGTCCCGACACGACACCAACTCGAATGATCAGAATCAGAAAGGGTTGTATTCGCCATGAAAGTTTGCACAGACAAGGAATTTACTATGGCAGGAAAGTGCATACATTCAACATGTAGGAATCTTAAAACTTAAATAAGTGTTATACAGTCTAACTATACTAAAATTACAAAGTCTAACTAATACTAAGGGGCTAAACTATGTTGAATTTTGAATAAGTATACAATATAAAATGTAAACTAGCCGTAATATACAATCTTAAAATACAAAAATACAAATAGGGTAGCATGTTGTAAATATGGCAAGGTGTAATTTTGTAGATAAAATGGTAAAGTAAGTGTAAGAGTTATTTTAAGTGTAAAAGTCATTTTAAGTGTAAAAGTCATTTTAAGCCCTTGGCCTTGTTGAAGTTGAAGAGGCCAGCAGCGGATGGGAAGAAACTGTTTTTGTGACGTGAGGTTTTGGTCCTGATGGACCGCAGCCTTCTGCCGGAGGGGAGTAGCATAACATTTAAAATAAAAAAAATGGTTTTGTTAAATTTTCTGTTCGAGACTATACGTGGGATCTTTGTCTTCGCGTGCGTGCGTTGCGTGCGTCAGTGAGGAGTTCGGTCGCGGGCATAAGCGAGGAGATGCGCGATCAGCTGGCCGAGGCCACCGTCGCCACCCAGAAGGCCTTCAGCCACTACCGGCGGGGTCGCGACCTCGACCCGGACGACGCGGCCGTCGCGGCGGGCAGCATCGCCGGCGGCGGAGTCGTCGGCGGAGTCGGCGGGGGCCCCATCGTGGGCGGCGGGGGGGGGCTCGGGGGAGGGGGGGCGGGGGCCCTTGGCGCGACGCGAGACGACGGAGAGATGAGCCCCGTTGTGGTCATCATGGAGCCCATCTTGCGCTTCCTGCAGCTCATGTGCGAGAACCACAACAGGGACCTGCAGGTGAACACCGCCCGCCCGCACGTCCCGCGCGTGTTAATGACCCGCCACGGTGCGTCGCGCGTCCGGTAGCAGCTGGGCCCCATCCTAAATGAAAACTCTTTTTTGTATTATTTATTTCTAGATTTGAAGCTTTCGTGACTACAAGGATTCATACTCTTAGTTTTTTCGGTAAAGTCACGTAGGTAAGAAATGAAAATAAATTAATAAAAATAAAATAATAAAAATCACGACGTTTAGGAGGCAACACAAGTCTCCGTCATCAGGTGGGACCGTCACAGACAGATTTGCTGTATCAAGTGGGCCTCACTTGACGGAGACTTGTGTTGCCTCCAAAACGTCGTGATTTTTATTATTTTATTTTTATTAATTTTTATTTAATTTTTTACCTACGTGACTTTACCAAAAAAAACAAAGGGTATTATTTATTTATTTAAAAAAAAAATTCCGGGTGAAGGCCGCTGAGATATATCGGCCCTTTTTCAGAGGCGACCTTGGCCCATCGCACGTGACGATAGCTTTTCGTCGTCGAAGTGGCTTGCACCACCACCATCATTATCATCGCACGTGCCGATTTGTAGTCGCAGCCAATTACTCTAAACGCGCATTTCTAAAAACGGAGGAGCCCGGAGAAAAATCCACAGAGAGAGAGAGATCACGCGGACTCCAAATATACAACGACAGGCATCGTCAGGGTCAGGAATCGAACCCATGACCTCCTGCGTACCAGGCAAGGGTGATAACATTCTCTTTGGTTCTTTCGGTAAAGTCACGTAGGCGAGTTCAACTCCTGCTTTGGCGTTGACTCAGCCCCATCATCCATCGTGCGCCGATCCGCCGTTGAATGGCTGCTCGCTGTATCGGCGCTCTCTCCAACGGTCTTACGTAGCCTACGCAGGGGCTCTTTGTCTGTGTGTTGCGTGCTTTTGTGTGTGTGTCAGAGGTCGCAATCGGGTACCCGATACCCATACCCTACCCGATACCCGGCTACCCGTACCCGGCCGGGTACGGGTACGGGTAGCTGTTTGCGACCCTGGTGCGGCCGGGTACGGGTAGGCCGTGAGTCACTGGTGAGTAACCGTTTGTCACTCATTTCGGGTAGGGTACGGGTAGGGAACGGGTAGCCGTACCCGGCCGGGTACGGGTACGGGCACCCATTTGCGACCCTGGTGCGGCCGGGTACGGGTACGGGTAAGGAATCAAAACCCGTTTGCGACTTCTGATGTGTGTGCGTGTATATGACATACGTTTATATGTGTATGTAGATTCGTGTGTGTGTGTGAATGTGAATGCGGGCGCCACAAAGAATCTTGCCTGGTACGCAGGAAGTCATGGGTTCGATTCCGGAGCGGTGGTGTAGCGGTTAGCGTTACGCTGCGCTACGAACCTGGCGACCAGGGTTCGATTTCCGCCGTTTACGATTATCTGAACCGGTCCTGGGCCTCCCCTAGGTCGACTCAGCCTCAAATGAGTATCCGGTGCGATGTGCAAACATCGTCACTAGGGAAACAAAGGCGACCGGGCGTGGTGTTGGCCATCCGACCCCTCGTGTGCCGTGCCGGCCTTCATAGGTGCTCGCTAACAGCACTTGCCCCAACAGTCTTATTTTTTAAAAAAACATGCTGGGGATCTTTGTCTTTGTAGAGGGGCATGTAAAAATCGCCATGGGGGAGACAAAGGTGGTCGGGCGTGGTGCTGGGCGTGCCGGCCTTCATAGGAGCTCGCTGACGGCACTTTGCCACGAAATTATGTTAATGCTCTTTGGGGGGGGATCTTTGTTTAGTAAAAGTAAATGTTCTGTTTTTTTAAAGCAGCCGAGAGTCAAATCGAGACTGAAAGACTATTTCTCAAACGAGAACAAATGTCACACAAGTACACACATAACTGTTACAAATTACAGCGAATGCTAAGGCATGACAAATTAAATTAAGCAGAACGTAACGAGTACAAGATTAAACTTGCAAGCAACATAGGAGCGAGATTAAATTAAATTTAAACCAAAATTTAATACAATTTTAAGTGCGAGTCCAGTGTACAGCTACATTGCCTTTGTCTCTGTGTGTCTGTGTGTGTCTGTGTGTCTGTGTGTGTGTGTCTGTGTGTCTGTGTGTGTCTGTGTGTGTCTGTGTGTGTCTGTGTGTGTGTCTGTGTATCTGTGTGTGTGTGTCTGTGTGTGTCTGTGTGTGTGTCTGTGTGTGTGTCTGTGTGTGTGTTTGTGTGTCTATGTGTCTGTGTGTGTGTCTGTGTATCTGCGTGTGTGTGTGTGTGTCTGTGTGTGTCTGTGTGTGTTTGTGTGTGTGTCTGTGTGTATCTGTGTGTGTCTGTGTGTGTCTGTGTGTATCTGTGTGTGTCTGTGTGTATCTGTGTGCACGTAGGTCTGTGTGCGTGCATCTGGGGTGCGACAGGGAGGTCTTCTGGCCCCTAAACTATTTAACATTTTCTTTGACCACGTAGTTCAATAAGCTTTCCATTGAGGTACCATCTGGCTTGGATACAATGAGAGGCTGATTGAAACCCGAATGTGGTCAATGGATGGATCCCTATTGGTCAACCATATATATGTGGATGATCTGGCGATCGCTGCCCACTCTGACAAGGAGTTGGAGGTACTAATGCTGCACCTGGCGCATGCTACTAAGAGATGGGGCTTTGTACCATCATTCCCACACAAGGAAAGCGTCTGCCCTGGGTACTTGATGTGATCAAATGCTCCCCTCTCACAACTCCCCCATTGC
The DNA here is from genome assembly GCF_965212315.1 of Lampetra planeri. Lineage (NCBI taxonomy): Eukaryota > Metazoa > Chordata > Hyperoartia > Petromyzontiformes > Petromyzontidae > Lampetra > Lampetra planeri. Next base: position 5,694,048 of record NC_136144.1, on the reverse strand, counting down.
GTGGTGGGGCTCGCGACCACTTGGAGCCCTCTGAGGGCGGTTGCCACTCTGCGTCCACCTCCGTGCACCGAGCTGGCCTTAATAGGTGCTCGCTAACGTCGCGTTCCCCAACGGCCTGTTAAACGGCACACGAGGAACCCGTTGCAACGCGCGTCAGCACCAACCCCCTTGCCCACCCCAGCGATCCTACCAACCTCGCCGACCCCCTCTCTAAACCCCACCGTGACCTCACCCTGACCTCACATTGACTCCACCTTTGACCCCCCCCCCCCCCCACCGAGAGCCCACAATGCCACGTAATCACCAACCGAGACCTTTGACCCCACCGAACTCACAAGCGTCCCCAATGAACTCATTGACGGCAGGGACCGTGGGGTCAAAGGTCTCCCCCCCCCCCACTTTGATCCCAGCTCGATTCCTCTATTCCAAGATCCCACCGAACCCCTCCTCCGACCTCAGGGCACCAATCGACCTCACGAACCTCCCCAAGCTCGCCGCGACCCCCCCTCTAACCCCGCCAAACTCTCACCAATCGCCCTCCGACCTCACCGACCAGCTGCCACCACCTCCCCTCCCACCCCTCTCGCCGAGACAGAACCTCCTGCGCTGCCAGAGCAACAAGACCAACTACAACCTGGTCTGCGAGACGCTGCAGTTCCTCGACTGCATCTGCGGCAGCACCACGGGCGGCCTGGGCCTGCTGGGCCTCTACATCAACGAGCGCAACGTGGGCCTCATCAACCAGACGCTGGAGAGCCTCACCGAGTACTGCCAGGGGCCCTGCCACGAGAACCAGGTGGGTGGTGGTGGCCGCGACCGCCTCCCAACCCCCTTCTCGATGTTCCCGTCGAGCCGGCCCGGTAGCGGTTGCCATGGCGGTGGTGGCCGCCCGCGTGGGCAAATGCTGTAGACAAAGGCGGACGGGCAGGGCCAGAACCATGCCCGGCCGCCTTTGTCTCCCCGAGTGGCGATGTTTACACGCCGCACCAGGTGCTCGTTGGAGGTTTAGTTTTCGGTCTCTGGGAGCCCCATGATCGGTTTGGGGCACCGTGCTGGCGAGGAGATGTGAACGACCTCGCCTGGTACGGAGGAGGTTGTAGGTTGGATCCCGACCCTGACGCCTGCTGTATATTTGGAGTTTGCGTGTCTCTCTCTCTCATCATCATCACGGTGGCGAGATGTTAACTACCTCGCCTGATATGGAGGAGGTTGTAGGTTGGATCCCGACCCTGACGCCTGCTGTATATTTGGAGTTTGCGTGTCTCTCTCTCTCATCATCATCACGGTGGCGAGATGTTAACTACCTCGCCTGATATGGAGGAGGTTGTAGGTTGGATCCCGACCCTGACGCCTGCTGTATATTTGGAGTTTGCATGTCTCTCTCTCTCTCCGTGGATTTTTGTTTTCTCCGGGTCCTGCGTTTTTTCCATCACGGTTGACAAACGTGCATTTAGAGTATTTTGGCTGCTATAAATTTCCACGCGATGATAAGCCGCTTCGTTGAGCTCACCGTTGTGATAGCCCGGTCGCTTCTGAGAAAGAGACTTGGGCCTTACACCTGGAGCAGAGCGGAGAGGTGCGACGCGTGGGGGGAGGGAAGAGAGAGACGAGAAGGCACGGGTAGTGAGAGGAAAAGGGTGGGAAAGGGAACGGAGAAACGGGGGCACACAGAGGTCAGGAGAGGTGAGGATGGGGAGGAAGAGGCTTCATCAGGGCCTCGATGCTGCTGCTGCTGCTGCACGGAGGAGCAGCATCGTCTGTTTTCACAGTGGGCGGCGACAGGGAAAAGGGGAGGGGTTCATTGTGGGGGTGGCCATACAGCAACCACGTGATTTATAGGAGGCTTGAGCTGATATATACACAGAAATATGGTTTACAAACTTTCAATTAACGGTTTTTCGCCCCCTCCCCCCCCCCGCTATTCCTCTGCAACGGTCGTTTTTCTTTTGTCGTTCTCGTCATTTGCGGATGTGATTAAGTTGAACACGGGGAGGCGACCGCAAGAGCTGGCGCGGTGCACGTTGCACTTGAGCAGAGCCATAGAGAGAGAGAGGGAGGGAGGGCAGAGCCAATGGCTAGCAAAACCAAGATGTTCATCATAAAAATATCTAGGTCAGGAGGCAGCCGATATCCGACTAACTCGGCGCAACAAATTTAATTGCCTCGAGGGGCAAAATGAAAAATATAACACGCCACGTGAACTGGAAGCAATTGATTCCTGCGCGCCTGATTCAATCCGTGCCGAATCGATTCCAATTGCCCGGCCCTTGCATCTCCCACTAAATGCCCCGGCGGGGGGCTTCCTCCTCCCTGCTGTGGTGTGGAGAGGTGTTGGGTGTAGTGGTGTGGCGTGGAGTGGTGTGGAGTGGCATGCTGTGGCCTGGAGTGGCGTGGCGTGGTGCGACGTTGGGTGGTGTGGTGTGGAGTGGTGTGGCTTGCTGTGGCGTGGTGCGGAGTTGCGTGGCGTGGTGTGGCGTGGCGTGGTGTGGAGCGACGTTGGGTGGTGTGGTGTGGAGTGGTGTGGCTTGCTGTGGCGTGGAGCAGAGTTGCGTGGCAATGAGTGGTTTGGTTGGCATGGGCCCTGGTAAGAGGGCATTAAATATTGGTCGTCGTCCCCCACCCTCCCTGTACAATTGATTCCCCTCTCCACAGCCAGCACTTGCAACCTTCCGGCCTTGCGGGCCTCAGCTGCAGCCGCACCGCCTGCGCACTCGATAGCCACGCCTGCCGGTGCCGTTGCTACCCGGCAGGCAGTGAAGGGCAGTGCAGCAGAACCCATGACCGTATCGTGCTCACCACCGTCGCCAACCCGCGCCGATCGGCACGGTGAAGCAAATATCCCCCATGTCTCGTGGGTGGGGTTGTGCGGGGGCTCATCCAGCAGTGTATTTTGACGCAGGGGCTGTTTGCGCGCACGACTCTGAGCCTCAAGAGTCCGTCCCCGGAACGTTCCCCCCGCCGCTCGGCGATTTTTCGAAGCGGCGGCTGCAGGAGGGGCCTCGCTCGCGAGCGCTGATTCCGCGCGGGTTTCAAGTTTCATGTTTTATTTATTAGGTGTAGCCCTGTGAGCCATTCGGTTCTTGAATTGGGTGCAACCGCATCAAACATAAAAACATGAACAAGAAAACATCTTAAAGTGACTATGTGCAAACAGAAAATCCAAGAAAAGGCAGCAAAATATTGCAGAAAAAACACCGCACACCAACGCTGTGTGCAAAAATCCCAGTGGGATGCAAGTCAAACAACAACAACCACAAGACAACTTAGATTAAGGCCATCAGTCTAACTCTGTACTACAACAAACAAACATGGCCAAACCAAAAAACTTTTCGAAAATCACCAAAATAAAGCCATAACAGCAATGAAACAGTGCAGGTCATAGGAACTGTGACCGAATTGTCACAATAAACGATGTAAACAACATGTACCACCAAACTCTGCAGCCTCGTCGCGTAACGCCTGACGGGCGAGGCAGGCGCTTGCTTGTGCCACTGGCCCGGCCGCTGCCGATGAGCGTTTATGATTAAGCGGCGAAGCCGGCCGCTCGCATCGCTCGCTCTCTCCCTTCGGGGAATATCCGTCGCGTCGGAATATCGATCGACTGACTGACCGTTTGATTTCTTGTTTTTTTCTCTTTCACACCTTCTCTCTCTCCCTCACGTGCTGGCGGGCGAGAGGAGTGAGAATTTCCATATTTTTAATATGTTCCTTTGGGAGTCAGACTTCCCTACCAACCACCCCCACACGTCCACCCGCCTCCCCTTCCCCCCCAACCGAGCTGTTCTGAGCGTCTAATCCGCCGCGAGCACGGCGGCTGATTGATACAGCGGCGCCATCGGTTCCCGTTGTAAATCAGCGGCGCTCGTATTGGATGCGGGCGGGCGTGATTTAGTGGCGGGCGGCGGTGGCCCGTCTTGTCCCTCCCGCTCGTTGAGCTTTTTTTTAAAAATAATTTTGCCTTCGTTTGTGGCGGCGGCGGTGGAAGTTGGCGGTGGGTTTCGATGCGAACTAGCGGAAACCTGGGCCCCAGGTCCCCCCGGCCCGCATCTCCCCCGGCCGTGGTCGACGTCGGTTCGTGCTCGTGAACGAGGCCAGCTCCTTCCGGCTCTCGCGGAGTTCTCGCCCGGTGGAACCGAATCGAACGACGAACGACGTGTGATCGGCGGCGGGTTGGCCGTGGTTGTTAGCGGGCGCAGAATCGGAATCGGAATCTTTTATTGAGACCGCGGGAGGAGGAGGAGGAGGAGGAAAATCCGACGAGCTCCAGAGCTCTTCTTCAACGGATGTTCCAGGGCGGGCGCGGTGGGGGGGTTGGGCGGGGGGGGCGTTCAGCAAGTTGCAACGACGAACGGCGCGGCGACAAAAACAACGATAGGAAGGGCAAAGTAGGGAAGGAGGTAGGCGACTTACTAAAAATAAATGAATAGGAAATGTTGTGTTATATAAGTTCGATTTATGAAGCTTGGACAAGGCAGCAAAAACAACAAGACAGTCTCAGACCACACCAAGATAATGCCCCACACTAACAGTCCCCCAATAAAAATGGCACATTAACGTTGAACTATCGATACGCGTTTAATGGTCAGAGTCACAAATCACATTTGCAGATCTGGCCGGTATCCAGCACCGATCTTCTGCTTCACGATGTTTTTTTTTTTCAGGAAGATTTGCGGATTCGACTTACGTCGATCCGCACTTAGGGCAGGTCGCCAATCGCCACGCCCGTGTCGTTACTTACTAACCTCAACAATGTTTTACTTTACAAGGTAAGGCTCCACTGAGCTATGCAGTTCTTTTTTCAGAAGCGACCAGGCTATCACAAATGACAGCTCACCGAAGTGGCTTTTCATCTCGTGGAAAACGAATAGCAACCAAATACTCGAACGGTGTGATTTTTTTTGCTAAATGTGAAAGCAAAAACCGAAGGACCCGGAGAAAAATCCACGCGACCACGGGCAGAGATTCACGCAAACTCCAAATATACAGGCATCACGGTCGCGATAAAATCTACAACCTCCTGTATACCAAGCGAAGGAGTCAACATCCCAGGCGCTGGTTCTACACGCAAACAGACGTACGGTACGGCGCCCGGTCGATTTACCCAATTAAACAATAAAAAATCGGCGAAATCTACCGCTGGATGAAGGCCTCGTCACACCGTTCCAGTCATTCCTGTGGGGGGGGGGGGAGGAGATGGGAGGGGTTGTTTGACCATACATCACCACGCTGGACATTGCAGGTTGGTGAAGGGAGGTGGGATGGGGCAGCGGTTCGGACATCGAGAATTAGTACGAACTGAGGCATTGTTACGCCCGCGATGATCATAATCACGCCATTATCATTATCATTGTTGCCATCGTTGCCATCTCTGTTTCTTGCTGCTGCTGCTGCTGCTGCTGTGGTCCCGAATGAACGACCGCAGAACTGCATCGCCACCCACGAATCGAACGGCATCGACATCATCATCGCCCTCATCCTCAACGACATCAACCCCCTGGGGAAGCAGTGCATGGGGCTTGTGTTGGAGCTCAAGGTAAGCTGCCCCCCCCCTTCTCCACCCCCCCCCCCCCCCCCGGCTTCAGCTGTAACTTGCCTGTGGCCCGTGATTGATTGGCGCGTAACGTTCCAGCCGTTGCACGGTCGGGTGAATCCTCGCGATTCGGGAGCATGCGGGGGCTGTGGTGTAATCAAATCTCGCCGCTTTTTCTCGACGGATTCTGCGGCGCGGCGGATCCGAGGAGTAACTGCGGCCGCCTCCCTGTACGCACGCCCGCGTGCGTGCGGTGCGTGCGTGCGGCGCGTGCGTGCGGTGCGTGCGGTGCGGTGTGTGCGTGCGTGCGTGCGGTGCCTAGCGGGGGAGTAACGGTAGCGGGTGAGCGCGCTGCGCTACCGACCCCGGAGACCCCGCGGTTCGATTCCCGCTCGCGGCCAACATCGCCGAGGAAAATATGCACCGGTCCTTTGGGCCTCCCCCTAGGTCGACTCGGCCTTAAATGAGTATGGGGGGGGGAGGGGGGGAGAGACAAAGGCGGCCAGGCGTGGGGCTGGTCGCACCACCGCCTCGTGCGCTTGCTCGTTGCTCCTGCCCCCGACGGTCTGTAGTATTTGTCTGCGATGATAAGCCACTACGTTGCGCAGTCATTTGTGATGGGCACGTCGCTTCTGAAAAATAAGCGAATGGTGCAGTGGGCAATTTTAGTTGTGTATGTATACATTTTTACGTGGGGGGGCGCCTGTAAATTTTCCTTCAAAAAATATGAGCAGAAGATCGGTACTGGATACCAGCCACAGTTGCAAACGTGCTTTGTAACTTTGACCCTGACCCATGTGCGATGTTGCAATGTTAATGTGCCGTTGTATTGAGGGAGTGCCGCTGCGTGGCGTCATCTTGGTGTGGTCTGGGACTGTGTTTGCCTTGTCCCAAGCTTCATAAATCGAACTAATACAATTAATGAATCAATGGGTTTATTTGTTTATATTTAGTGACGTATATTCTTGGTTCTTTCGGTAAAGTCACGTAGAAGGGAAATAATAAAATAAAAAATTGTAACATTTCATTATTTTATTATTTCCCTTCTACGTGACTTTACCGAAAGAACCAAGAATATGAATCCCTGCAGTCACGAAAGCTTTAAGTCAAAATTTTAACTCCACGTTAGTTTATTAACGCACAAGTCGTAGCAGTGGTGATGGTGGTGGTGGTTAGTCGGGCGTTTCGCGATCAATATCATCCGTAATATAGGTAGTTTATTTCGATGTAAAGCTTTCGTGACTGCAGGGATTCATATTCTTGGTTCTTTCGGTAAAGTCACGTAGAAAGGAAATAATAAAATAAAATATATTTTTTTTTATTTCCCATCTACGTGACTTTACCGAAAGAACCAAGAAGATGAATCCCTGCAGTCACGAAAGCTTCAAATCAAAATTTAGTGACTTGTTTACCTTCCCTCTACCTTGCACTCGTGTTTTTTTGTTTGTTGATTTAACGTTCTGACCCCGTGCCCCCGAAACTGAACGTCCGTTGAAAAAGAAAACGAGCTTTAACAGCTCATCGGATCCCTCCAGTAATAAATCAATCTTCTGATTCTCAGGATACGCGGGGGTGGGCAGTGGGCGGGGGGGTAATCTTTGCTCTGCTCCACCGCTCTCCGCCACAGAACAACGCCTCCAAGCTGCTGCTGGCGATCATGGAGAGCCGTCACGACAGCGAGAACGCCGAGAGAATCCTCTACAACATGCGCCCCAAGGAGCTGGTAACCGCGACCTCCAGCTCATTTTCCTCCCCGACAAGTCCACAGACATACAGAAAATCGCTCCCCCCCCCCCCCCCACCACGTAAAAAAACAACAAGTCGGACTGAGGACGGCTGCTTGTGTTGTGGCCGAAACGTCGTGATAATTTTTATTTTATGTTTTATTTTTATTATTTTATTACTTCCCTTCTACGTGACTTTGCCGAAAGAACCAAGAAGATGCTATACTTCATTTCAGATAAACAAAAATAGTTAAAATAAATACGTTTTCAGTTTGTATTTTACCGGGTAAAGCCTCACCGAGCTAGACAGCTCTTTGCTCTTTTTACAGAAGCGTCCCGACTATCACAAATGATCGCTCAACACGGAGTTGCTTGTCAACAGCGTGTTGCAAATTGATAGCAGTAGCCAAATACTCCAAACGTGTCATGTTGATTCGAAATTGAGAGGGACACACAGGAGGACCTGGAGAAAAATCCACGATGCGACCACGGGGACAGAGAGATGGTCGGGATCAAACACTACAACCTCCTGTATACCAGGCGAGGTAGTTAACATCTGCTAGCCACCGTTATGATGATGAGAGAGAAAAACACCGCAAACTCCGAATATACAGCAGGCGTCAGGGTCGGGATCAAACATCACAACCTCCTGTATACCAGGCGAGGTAGTTAACATCTGCTAGCCACCGTAATGATGATGATGAGAGAGAGACACGCAAACTCCAAATATACAGCAGCAGGTGTCAGGGTTGGGATCAAACACCACAACCTCCTGTATACCAGGCGAGGTAGTTAACATCTGCTAGCCAATGTGGTGATGATGAGAGAGAAAAACACCGCAAACTCCGAATATACAGCAGGCGTCAGGGTCGGGATCAAACATCACAACCTCCTCTATACCAGGCGAGGTAGTTAACATCTGCTAGCCAATGTGGTGATGATGAGAGAGAGAAAGACACCGCAAACTCCACATATACAGCAGCAGGCGTCAGGGTCGGGATCAAACACCACAACCTCCTGTATACCAGGCGAGGTAGTTAACATCTGCTAGCCACCGTGATGATGATGAGAGAGAGAAAGACACCGCAAACTCCACATATACAGCAGCAGGCGTCAGGGTCGGGATCAAACACCACAACCTCCTGTATACCAGGCGAGGTAGTTAACATCTGCTAGCCACCGTGATGATGATGAGAGAGAGAAAGACACCGCAAACTCCAAATATACAGCAGCAGGTGTCAGGGTTGGGATCATACACCACAACCTCCTGTATACCAGGCGAGGTAGTTAACATCTCCTAGCCACCGTGGCACCCACCTTCCAGATGATCCCAAGCAATTGTTTGAGCGGACGTTTCCGACCTCACGCTAAAGTTAGCCCAACGTTGCACGTCCGCTGGGTGTTTCTCTCCACGTGAAATATGAATACTCTTAGTTCTTTCGGTAAAGTCACGTAGGTAAAAAATGAAATTAAAATTAATAAAAAAATAAAACAATAAAATCACGACGTTTCGGAGGCAACACAAGTCTCCGTCATCAGGTGGGACCGTCACAGCCAGATTTGCTGCATCAAGTGAGGGAGGGGATTCAAGATGCAAGCTCTTAAGTACCAGTTAAGGGGAGGGAGGGGAGGGGGGGAGGGGCTTATCAGAATGTGGTAGCCAATGAATGGAATGTATCGGGAGGGGGGGCGGGGCTAAAAGAGGGACGGGGTACTCGTGGTCGTGGTCAAGGACGTGTTTGTGCGCAAGTCACTGATTCACTTCGACCCCACGTTCCTGCGGCATTGAGTCTGCGCAAGCGGACGCTCCGGACCGGGTTTCGACACTCTGGGTCTCATCAGCAGAGTCAGGCTCGCTTGATTCTTTGCTGGCGGCCTGTCAGACGTTATTGTCTCGAAGCTGTGCGTCCTAGTTCGACACAACATTAAAAACTACATCACTCAAAGATGATCATTGAGGGTCGTTGTGGAACAAAATATAAAACGTTGCCTTGGTTTTCATCGAAAAGTATGACATCGCAGGGAACGATGTCAGCTCGTATGAGACCATGCCCGTGGCTTTCCTGCCCATGTCATCGGTTGATGTCACCTTTGTTCAGGTGAAGAAGTGGCACTTCATACAGTAATTTTGCTGTGACCGTTCCACCTGAAGACGGAAGCTTGTGTTGCCTCCGAAACGTCGTGATTTAATTTATTTATTTTCTTTTTTTACCTACGTGACTTTACCGAAAAAACCAAAGAGTATGGACCCTTGCAGTCACGAAAACTTCAAATCTAGAAGTGTTAAGTTACAACGCAACGGACGTGACCTTAAAAATTGCAATGAAAGATTTGAAAATTGATGGAAAGCGTTTCGTCCGAAATTTCATCCCAAACGCGGACGGACAGCGGTCGGCGGAGTCACCTACGATCGCGAACATTTGACATCCTTTTGTATCGCGGACAACGATACCGCTGTGGCTCCGCTCCCCCCCTCCCCCTCCCGATGCGTTGTGCTTAGCGCTGCGTGCTGTCTTTGAGCCCCGCCCCCCTCCCTCCCGATGCGTTCCATTCATTGGCTACCATATTCTGATGAGCTCCCCCCCACCTCTCCTCCCCCCTTCAACTTGCTTATATGGGATTACATCTTGAATCATTGCCTCACTTGATGCAGCTAATTCGGCTGTGACGGTCCCACCTGATGACGGAGACTTGTGTTGCCTCCGAAACGTCGTGATTTTTATTTTATTTTATTTTCATTAATTTTGATGTTTTACCTACGTGACTTTACCGAAAAAACCTAAGAATATGAACCCTATAGGAATCTCAGAATTAGTTCTGCAGTATCTCCTTCTCACGGGACATTCTCTGGCACCGGGTGATGCGCTGCTCGGTAAGATTAACGAATGGATTCTTCATCCCGTGACGCGACGCCAATATCCCAATCTGGATAAAACTGACAAAAATAGATTACGTCAAATAATCGATTCATTTATTGCCATTTGCACCACGTTTCGTAGGTCTCAGACGGCCGTATCACAGAGCACAAGCACATCCACATGCGAAAATGTTTAGTCACCGGATCTTTAAGCTCGTTTTTGTTGGTGCGGTGTGCTTTGTTCACAGAATCCAAATAAATGGGAGGTTTTTTATTTATCGTATCAGTGGAACTGGCGCACAGGTTACACCACCGGGGGAGACACTGCTGGGGATAAATCCAAACATGAATATTTCATCCGATCGGTGAACTGGCGCATTGTTTACACCGCCGCAGTGGGGAGGCACTTCTGGGTGAGAAATCCCAACATGAATAGAAATAGTTTTTTTTATCTTGTCGGTGAACCGGTGCATCGGTCACACCGCTGGTGGGCGACACCGCTGGGGAGAAACCCTGTGGTAAATCGCGTCGGCTCCGCGCGTGGTCTCAGGTGGACGTGATCAAGAGGGCCTACCAGCAGGGCGAGGAGAGCGGCGGTGGTGCCAGCGATGGCGACAGCGGCGTTGGCGTTGGCGCTGAGGATGCCGACGACGGCTCTGACCACATGGGGGCCTCGCCGCGCGACGTGGGACACAACATCTACATCCTGGCGCATCAGGTGGCACGCTAAGACAAAGATTCCCTACCCCACCCACCACCACCCACCGCGTATAGCCTTGACAGGTTAAATTTCGATTTGAAGCGTTCGTGACTGCGGGGATTGATCGTCTTGGTTCTTTCGGTAAAGTCGCGTAGAAGGGAAATAATAAAATAATAAAAATAAAACATAAAAATATTATATTATTTAGTTATGTTTTATTTTTATTATAATAAGATTAAAACAGTCACGTAGAAGGGAAATAATAAAATAATAAAAATATCACATAATAAAAATATATCATATAATTTTATTCTGTTTTATAAAATAATATTCTATTATTTTATTATGTTATATTATTATTATATTATTTCCCTTCTACGTGACTTTACCGAAAGAACCAAGAAGACCTTGACAGGTTGTTGGGGCAAGTGCGGTTAGCGAGTGGCAGCACCTGGGAAGGGCGGCACTGTGGCACACGAGGGGGTGGGTGGCCAGCACCACGCCCGGCCGCCTTTGTCTCCCGAGTGGCAATGTTTACGCATCGCACCAGGTACTCATTTGAGGCTGAGTCGACCTAGGGGAGGCCCAGGACCGGTTCAGATAACCGTCACTGGGTGTTGGCCGTGAGCGGGAATCAAACCCTGATCACCAGGTTCGTAGCGCAGCGCGCTCACCGCTACACCACCACCCGCTGTGGCACCCGTTATGACACCTGCTGCGCCACTGGTTGTGTCACCCGCTGTGACACCAGCTGTGCCACCCACTGCGCCACCTCCCACGACACTCGCAGCAACACCCGCCGTGACGGCGACGACACCCGCGCTCCGCTGTGCCACATCACGCTGCGTCGTCTCTCATCGCGCCGTGCCTGGGTGTTCTCCCCCCCCACCCCCGCACCGCCCCAGCTCGCCCGGCACAACAAGGAGCTGCACCAGATGCTGAAGCCTGGCGTAGGCGGCCCCGCGGACGACGGGGACGAGGCCTTGGAGTATTACGCACGGCACACGGCGCAGATCGAGGTGCGGCCCCCATCCACCCATCCTCCCCCGGCCCCCACCCCCTCACCCCCCCCCCCCCCAGCAGCCACCCCATCGATCTCTCTAAATCAGCTCGAGCCTCCCGTAAGTCACGTGACCTCTGTGTGGCGTTATCCTGCTGTACATTTGGAGTTTGCGTGTCTCTCTCTCTCTCTCAACGTGGTCACGTGGATTTTTCATCCGGGCCCTTCGCTTTTTTCCCCCTCCACATTTAGAATCACATCACGCCTTTTAGAGTATTTGGCTGCTGCCACGCAACGACGATGATGATGATTCTCCACTTGGGTGCGGAGCGGTGGCACGATTGGTTAGCAACACTGCGAGCTTGCGCGTGCGTGCGCGTGCTTGCGCGTGCGTGAGTGCAGGTGGTGCGCCAGGACCGCACGATGGAGCAGATCGTGTTTCCCGTGCCCAGCGTGTGCGAGTACCTCACGTGCGAGTCGCAGCTGCGCGTCTACTACACGGCCGAGCGCGACGACCAGGGCAGCAAGATCAACGACTTCTTCCTGCGCTCCGAGGACCTCTTCCGCGAGATGAACTGGCAGAAGAAGCTCCGTGGTGGGTGAGGCGGTGGTGGCGGTGGTGGTTGTAGTGGTGGTGGTGGAGGTGGTGGGAGAGGCGGTGGAGGTGGTGGGTGAGGCGGTGGTGGTGGTAGTGGAGGTGGTGGAGGTGGTGGCGGTAGAGGTGGCGGTGGTGGCGGTGGTTGTGGTGGTGGTGGCGGTGGTGGTGGGGGTGGTGGGAGAGGCGGTGGTGGTGGAGGCGGTGGTGGTGGGGGTGGTAGGAGAGTTGGTGGTGGTGGTAGTGGTGGTGGCGACGGTGGCAGTGGCGGCAGGGATGGTAATAATAGTGGTGATGTAAGTGGTGATGATGGTGTGGTTTCTGTGGTGTTGGTGGTGGTGGTGGCAGAGGTAGTGGTGTCTATGTTGTGTCTCTTGTGTCTATTTTGTGTCTCTCTCTCTGTGTCTCTATCTGCTTGTGTGTCTGTGTGTGTGTCTATGTTGTGTGTCTCTCTCTGTGTGTCTATGTTGTGTGTGTCTCTCTCTGCGTGTGTGTCTGTCTGTGTGTCTATATTGTGTGTCTCTCTCTGTGTGTCTGTGTGTTGTCTCTCTCTGCTTGTGTGTCTGTCTGTGTGTCTATGTTGTGTGTCTCTATCTCTGTGTCTCTGTGTTGTCTCTCTCTCTCTCTGCTTGTGTGTCTGTCTGTCTGTGTCTCCGTGTCTGTGTTTTGTCTCTCTCAAATTGAGTTCTACCTGATGACGGTTGCTTGTGTTGCAATCGAAACGTCGCACTCTATTATTGAATTTATTTTCTTCCTACGTGACTTTACCGAAAGAACCAAAGAGTCATTCCTGCAGTCACGAAAGCTTCAAATCAAATTTTGAGGGTGTCCATTGCTATCCAGTCGGTGTTATTGTGACTGTACCTTAGTTTTTGAGTGACCAGATTTGTATACATTTACTGTTATATACTTCACTGTATAACTTTACTGACTCCGGGCAAAAAGTGTCCTCTATTCCAGAGAATTCGAAAAACAATCGTACGATGATGTATTATTATTGTTATTATCATTACATTTGTTCACCTCGGAAACTGCACGCTAATGTGTCATGTTACGCTGATTAAAACGAGGGCAAACCGCGTGGGCGAAGAAGCGAGCTCGGAGCGGTTACACGCCTCCTAAACGTGACGGATTAACATTTTGATCACGGAAACAAAAAAAACGCGAACGCACAATTGTGGAGTGACGCCCGGACCCATTCATCGGCCAAAAACGGTGTTAGCGAGCGCCTATTAAGGCCTCCACCCCTCCACACGTCCTGCACCTGGGTTCGGGTCGACGATGGCCAGGCAGGCGTGCGCTATCCCCTCGAACGCACCGTGTGAAGCCATCAGAATCAGAAAATGTACTTACACTGGTGCCACGTGAACGCACTCCAATCGCCCAAGATGGAGTGCGTTCACGTGGCGCTTCGAGTCAGCCTTTCGGTCAAAACGGGAACGAACAGAGGAAGGGGGCCACGCGGGAGCGGGGCTCCGGGTTGCCACGTGGCAGTGTGTCTCTCTCTTTCTCTGTCCCTCTCACGCTGCCTGTCAGCAGCGCGAAGGAAAAGCTGTAATGCAAGTTGAATAAAGGACGGATTCCAGAAGTCGTCTCAACGAGCTTTATTACAAAAGGCTGAAAAGGTTTGCGTATTAATACCTTGAATTTTTGTTTACACACCGGGGGGGGGGGGGTGACCTTTCTTTGCCTGCGTGCGTGCGTGCAGGTCAGCGCGTCCTCTTCTGGTGCTCGCGCAACATCACGCTGTGGAGCAGCATCTCCTTCAACCTCGCCGTGCTCATCAACCTGCTCGTCGCTTTCTTCTACCCCTTCGAGAGCAGCTGCGGCGGTGAGCGCCGGTTTGTCGTCCCGGTTGTTCCCCCCGCGCCTGCCCCCCCCCCTATCCCTCGCCCCCCCCCCCTCTCCCTCGCCCCCCCCCTCTCCCTCGCCCCCCCCCTCTCCCTCGCCCCCCCCTCTCCATCGCCCCCCTCTCTCCCTCGCCCCCCCCCTCTCCCTCGCCCCCCCCCTCTCCATCGCCCCCCCCTCTCCCTCGCCCCCCCCCTCTCCCTCGCCCCCCCCCTCTCCATCGCCCCCCTCTCTCCCTCGCCCCCCCCCTCTCCCTCGCCCCCCCCTCTCCCTCGCCCCCCCCCCTCTCCCTCGCCCCCCCCCTCTCCCTCGCCCCCCCCCCCTCTCCCTCACCCCCCCCCTCTCCCTCGCCCCCCCCCCCTCCCTCGCCCCCCCCCCTCCCCCTTGCCCCCCCCCTCCCTCGCCCCCCCCTCTCCCTCACCCCCCCCCTCTCCCTCGCCCCCCCCTCTCCCTCGCCCCCCCTTCTCCCTCCCCCCCCCTCTCCCTCCCCCCCCCTTCTCCCTCGCCCCCCCCCCCACAACGACGATGGCCGCCCCCCACAACTCTGATGCTGACGCTGTTTTTTCTGCAATATTTTGCTGTCTTTTCTTGGATTTTGTGTTTGCACTTAGTCACTTTAAGATGTTTTCTTGTTCATGTTCTTAGTTCTTTCGGTAAAGTCACTTTACCGAAAGAACTAAGAGATTGAATCCTTGCAGTCACGAAAGCTTCAAATCTAGAATGTCTTGGTCATGTTTTTGTTTTCTGTTTGTTGCGGTTGCACCCGATTCAAGAGCCGAATGGCTCACAGGGCTCTATACCTCATAAATGAACTTGAACTTGAAATGATAGCTGAGCGAGGTGGCTTATCCACACGTGGAAATCAACGGCAGCACAAATCGTCTAGACGCGCGACGTTGATTCCAAACGCGGAGGGGGGAAAAACCGGAGGACCCCCCACCCCCCCCCCCCCGCCCGCGTCGACAGGGAGAGAGACACGGAAACTGTATACCAGGCGAGGTAGTTAACATCTCTTAGCTACTGAGGAGCCTCCCCCCCGTGAGATGTGGTGGTGCTTCGCTGCAAGGCATCTTGGGTAAGCGTCCTGAGAAACCTGGCTTGACCACCCCCCCCCCCCCCCCACCGATCAAGCAGCAGCAGCAGCCGTAGCCTCCGGTCCTCGGGCACCAGGCGAGACGCGAGGATGAAAGTGTGGCCTTTCGATTTTTTTTCGTCTTCTTCTTTCTCTTCCCTCTTTGGCAGAGAGAATAATGAGGACGCTCTGTGCCAGGTTCGCCCTCGTTAGTGATTTTTCAGTTGAAAAAAAAAAACACCGCAAGAGATGCCAGAGAGCTACTTCAACACGCGTGTCATCGAGCGTGCCGCCCTTCCCCAGCAGCGCCGCCACCGTCACAAGACAGCGCTGCTTGCTTCTGCTGATTACTGCTGCTGCTACTGCTGCATCTGCTGCTGCTGCTGCTACTACTGCTGCTGCTGCTACTGCTGCTGCTACTACTGCTGCTGCTGCTACTACTGCTGCTGCTACTACTGCTGCTGCTACTGCTGCTGCTACTACTGCTGCTGCTGCTGCTACTACTACTGCTGCTGCTACTGCTGCTGCTACTACTGCTGCTGCTGCTTACTGCTGCTGCTACTGCTGCTACTGCTGCTGCTACTACTGCATCTGCTGCTACTCCTGCCGCTGCTGCTGCTTCTGCTACTAGTGCTTTTGCTGCTTACTGCTGCTTCTGCTGCTTACTGCTGCTGCTGCTACTACTGCTTCTGCTGCTTACTGCTACTGCTGCTGTTACTACTACTGCTGCTGCTACTGCTGCTGCTACTACTACTGCTGCTGCTGCTACTGCTTCTGCTGCTTACTGCTGCTGCTACTGCTGCTACTGCTTCTGCTACTACTGCTGTTGCTGCATCTGCTGCTTACTGCTGCTGCTACTACTGCTGCTGCTACTAGTGCTGCTGCCTTTGTTGCAGCTGCTTCTGTTTGATGCTGCTTACTACTGCTGTTACTGCTGCTGCTGCTGTTGCAACTGCTATTGCTTCCGGCTAACTGCTGCTTCTGCTTGCTGCTGCTACTGCTGCTGCTGTTCGCCGCTACAGATAAGTCACATTGCACAAGAGAGGGTCTCGATTCGCAATGGGTTTTTCGTTTGTTTTTGTGTCACATCGCTGACAGGACCCACTAAATAAAACTGACACTTGAACAATAAAGAAACGCACGCGTTATTCGCATTGCTTCAGCAGCCTCCGGTACACACAAACACACTCACTCACGTATGCATACGTTGGAAGAGCGATCCGCGCAGACTCTGGCTCGCTCGGCGGACTGATTCGAAGGCTGGTTTATAAATAGCGCGCGCGTCGACATCGGGGGTGGCCAACCCGTAACAGACCGAGAGCCAAAAAAGTGGCCGTGAATTCTAAAAAGAGGCAAGCTGCGTGTGTGTGTATATATTGCGAGTTCTTGGCACAGGCACGGCAGACATTCATTTATTCTTTGCTCCTGCTGTGATAGTACATTCTACGTTGTGCCCCTTCGCTGGAGCTGCGTGCGGCGAATTGAAGAGTTGGGATTGGAGAGTTGGGATTGAAGAGTCGCGTGCGGTGGATTGGAGAGTTGGGATTGAAGAGTCGCGTGCGGTGGATTGAAGAGTTGGAATTGAAGAGTCGCGTGCGGTGGATTGAAGAGTTGGAATTGAAGAGTCGCGTGCGGTGGATTCGAGAGTTGGGATTGAAGAGTCGCGTGCGGTGGATTGAAGAGTTGGGATTGAAGAGTCGCGTGCGGTGGATTGAAGAGTTGGAATTGAAGAGTCGCGTGCGGTGGATTGAAGAGTTGGGATTGAAGAGTCGCGTGCGGTGGATTGAAGAGTTGGAATTGAAGAGTCGCGTGCGGTGGATTGAAGAGTTGGGATTGAAGAGTCGCGTGCGGTGGATTGAAGAGTTGGAATTGAAGAGTCGCGTGCGGTGGATTGAAGAGTTGGGATTGAAGAGTCGCATGCGGTGGATTGGAGAGTTGGAATTGAAGAGTCGCGTGAGGTGGATTGAAGAGTTGGGATTGAAGAGTCGCGTGCGGTGGATTGGAGAGTTGGAATTGAAGAGTCGCGTACGGTGGATTGAAGAGTTGGAATTGAAGAGTCGCGTGCGGTGGATTGAAGAGTTGGAATTGAAGAGTCGCGTGCGGTGGATTGAAGAGTTGGAATTGAAGAGTCGCGTGCGGTGGATTGAAGAGTTGGAATTGAAGAGTCGCGTGCGGTGGATTGAAGAGTTGGAATTGAAGAGTCGCGTGCGGTTGATTGAAGAGTTGGAATTGAAGAGTCGCGTGCGGTGGATTGGAGAGTTGGGATTGAAGAGTCGCGTGCGGTGGATTGAAGAGTTGGAATTGAAGAGTCGCGTGCGGTGGATTGAAGAGTTGTAATTGAAGAGTCGCGTGCGGTGGATTGGAGAGTTGGGATTGAAGAGTCGCGTGCGGTGGATTGAAGAGTTGGGATTGAAGAGTCGCGTGCGGTGGATTGAAGAGTTGGAATTGAAGAGTCGCGTGCGGTTGATTGAAGAGTTGGAATTGAAGAGTCGCGTGCGGTGGATTGGAGAGTTGGGATTGAAGAGTCGCGTGCGGTGGATTGAAGAGTTGGAATTGAAGAGTCGCGTGCGGTGGATTGAAGAGTTGTAATTGAAGAGTCGCGTGCGGTGGATTGGAGAGTTGGGATTGAAGAGTCGCGTGCGGTGGATTGAAGAGTTGGGATTGAAGAGTCGCGTGCGGTGGATTGAAGAGTTGGGATTGAAGAGTCGCGTGCGGTGGATTGAAGAGCCACTCGGGGAGATGCCAGTTGGCCACCGCTGCTTTATAAGAATAGATTTCTTTAGTGTATTCACTCATATGCATGCACGCACGTGCAGTTGAACTGAACTTCTTCGGTGCGCCGTACGTAGCCAACCCGCGCTGCATGAGACGACCCCCGGCACACACTTTGCCGGTGCCCTCTCTGGCCTGGTGAATATGGCAGTCGCGCGTTCCCCCCCCCCCCCTCCGAGTGCTGCGGTGAATTTGGTAAACTGCTGTTGTCCCACGGTCCTGAGAGGCGCATTTTAAGGCCGGGCGTATAGATTTGTTCTCTTGTTTTTGCTCGTGTGTGACTTTTTAAGAGTCCACTTTAATTGTTGAGAGAGAGCATGAGTGGGAGTGGCGGGGGGCGCAGGGGGCGGGGGGGGGGGGCAGGTTGCGGGAGATGGGAAGGAAAGAAAGAAAAAAGCAATACTGGCAATGAATGATTATCCGCAGCGTTCAATGATATCATTAAAACTCACGTCCCAGGGAACACTTTAAGTGGCCCATCCTCATCAATAAAGCCTCTCTCCGCCAGGGGAAATGGGGCGGATATAAGCGTACACAGCCGTACACGATCGGGGCAACGATCGCTCCGCAAGCTGCTGCCGCTGCGTTTTGATGTGACAGGCACGCACGCGCGCGCTTCCGCCCGCCCGCCCGATCGTATTAACGCACAACGCTCGCGCATCCCCAGGAACGTTTCCACCGGTGCCGCTACACACCCCCGCCTCCACCACCGCCTCTCAATTTCGCCCACCACCCACCCCCTTCGCCGCCGATTCGCCATCAGAGCACATTAACCGCTGTTCGGCCTCGCTTGAAAGAGCAAGGCCCCATCTGGCCGCCGCTGCCACCCCGGTGCCCGGTTATTGCCGGTGGCGCTGGCTGAAGCCCATAATTAGGCCGTAATTCACGGCGCAACGCCTGTCAACCAGCCAGCCGGCCACCCGGCCACCCAGCCAGCCGGCCACCCGGACACTCAAAGTTGGCCCCGTTTGGCCTTGGTCGCCCATGTTGTGCAATGTTGGTGTCTGCGTTCTTGGTTGACCTGCGATTGCCTATGTTTGATTTGTGCTGCCCATATAAGCCCATGTCGGGCCCTATGGACACATTTTGGCCTCTGTTGGCCCATGTTGACCCTGGTGGCCCATTGACTATTTTGATTGGTGTGGCCCGTTTGGCTGTGTTGCGTTTGGTGCTGGCGTGTGTTGGTTTGTGTGTCCCACGTTGGCCTCTGTTGGGTCTTAGCGACTCTTGTAGGCCTCGGTGCTGCATTTTAGTCCGTGTTGGCTCACGCCGACCCACACGTACTTGTGTTGTGCCAAAGAGCCCCATGGTAATGTTCGTCTCTCCTTGTCACTCCGTGTCTCCCCTTGCCACCACGTGTCTTCCCGTGCCTCCCCGTGCCTCCCCCTGTCTCTCCGTGTCTTTCCGTGTCTCCCCGTGTCACCCCGTGTCTCCCCGTCTCTTCCCGTGTCTCCTTGTGTCTCCCCTTGTCTCCCCTTGTCTCCCCTTGTCTCTCCGTGTCTCTCCTTGCCTCCCCGTGTCTTCCCGTGCCTCCCCTTGTTTCTCCGTGCCTCCCCCGTGCCTCCCTGTGTCTCCGCGTGTCTCCCCGTGTCTCCCTTTGTCTCCCCGTGTCTCCCCTTGCTTCCCCCATGTCTCCCTGTGTCACCCCGCGTCTCCCCGTGTCTCCCCGTGTCACCCCGCGTCTCCCCGTGTCTCCCCACGTCTCCCCACGTCACCCCGCGTCACCCCCGCTCCTTACTCCCGCCTCCCCCCGCTCCTCGCCCCCCGCGTCACCCCAAGGCCCCCTGGAGCCGCACCTGTCGGGGTTGCTGTGGACGGCGACGCTGGGCTCGCTGGCCATCGTGCTGGCACTGCCGCGCCCCCACGGCATCCGCGCGCTCATCGGCTCCGCGATCCTCCGCCTCATCTACTCTCTCGGCCTGGAGCCCACGCTGCTGCTGCTGGGCACCGCAAACGTGCGTGCGGCCGCCGACCTCGTCGTGACGCCCCACCTTCCACCCGCGCCGCACCTCGTCGTCACGCGTCGTCGCATCCTCCGTCCCACCCACAGTCGTTTCGTGCCCGTCGCAGCGTCGTGATGAGACGGCCACGCGTCGCCATGTCTGCTGTCACACGCCCGTTGCTTGTCGTTGCACCTCATCGAGCGTCGTCATCGTCAGCCGTGACCGATCCACTGCTGGATGAAGGCCTACTCTCCGGGGCTGTCACCACCTCTCACGGTCCCACGACGCGACGATCCGCACGGCATCTCTGCACGTAGCGAGAGCTGATTTCCATCGCTCCATATCCGCGTTGGTGGAACCCCCCCACCACCCCACCTCTCCGTTATCCTTCTACAAACATAACTACTGTTGTATAATTTCCTATCGTCGTCGCCATCATCATCATCATTATTATTATTATTCAGAGAGGTGTCTCTGCCCACCGTTAGCAATTAAATCCGCGAGTGCCGCGTGGGTTATAATCACATCCGGAGGAAATCTTAGCGGCTCACAGATGTTTAAGCAATTATTTGCACCTTTACGTACGTACGCACGCGAGCGCGTCTGTACGCGTGTGCGTGTACGCGTGCGTTCGGTTCAGCTCTCAACGGCGTTTACATTTTTAATTGTTTAATTACGAAAAAAAAATCTAAATCAAGAAATAGAGATCGTTCCGTCCCGACGCGCGTGCTGGCGTGCCTGTGCGTGTGTGCGTGCGTGTGTGCGCGTGTGTGCGTGTAAGTGTGTGCGCGTGTGTGTGTGTGTGCGTGCGTGTGTGCATGTGTGTGTGTGCGCGTGTGTGCGTGTGTGCGTGTGTGTGTGTGCATGTGTGCGTGCTAGCGTGCCTGTGGGTGTGTGTGCGTGTGTGTGCGCATGTGTGCATGTGTGTGTGCGTGTGTGTGCGCGTGTGTGCGCGTATGTGTGTGTGTGTGTGAGTGCGTGCTTGCGTGTGTGTGTGCGCGTGTGTGCGTGTGTGTGCGTGTGTGTGCGTGCG
This sequence comes from Lampetra planeri, assembly GCF_965212315.1. Lineage (NCBI taxonomy): Eukaryota > Metazoa > Chordata > Hyperoartia > Petromyzontiformes > Petromyzontidae > Lampetra > Lampetra planeri. The sequence goes on along the minus strand of NC_136144.1, from coordinate 5,672,974 downwards.
TGTGTGCGTGTGTGTGCGTGCGTGTGCGCGTGCTTGCGTGCGTGTGTGTGCGCATGTATGCATGTGCGTGTGTGTGTGCGTGTGTGTGTGCGCGTGTGTGCTGGCACACACTGACAGAAACTTGCACAGCTGGAGCTTCCTTAAATCCCCATTTAAAATATATAATGGCTATTATACGGATCATGGCGGGCCGGGGGGCGGGGGGGGGGGGTTTATTCTGTCAGGAGATCCCATGCTGTGCAGTTGCTGCGAGTTTAATATGCAAGGCACACATCAAATACGTATGAGAGATGGGTGTCAGATTTTTTTCAGAATGTCGCCACCACAATCATCTGATATTTTACCATTTTTAATGTGTTTAGCTCTTTTTGATTTCACAGGCTACCTGGCTATCGCAAATTATCGCTCAACGGAGCAGCTTATCATCGCGTGGGAACTTACGGCGGCCAAAGACTCTAAACGAGCGATGTTGATTCTAAATGTGGAGGAGAAAAACCGGGGGACGCGGATAAAAATCCACGCGACCACGGGGATAGAGAGAGACACGCAAACTGCAAATACACAGCAGCAGGCGTCAGGGTCGGGATCGAACCCACGACCTCCTGCATGCCAGGCGAGGTGGTTAACATCTCCTAGCCACCGTGATGATGATCATGATAGACACATTCCAAATATTCAGGCGTAGTCAGGGTCGGGTTCGAACCCACGACCTCCTGCATACCAGGCGAGGTGGTTAACATCTCCTAGCCACCGTGATGATGATCATGATAGACACATTCCAAATATTCATGCGTAGTCAGGGTCGGGTCCGAACCCACGACCTCCTGTATACCAGGCGAGGTGGTTAACATCTCCTAGCCACCGTGATGATGATCATGATAGACACATTCCAAATATTCAGGCGTAGTCAGGGTCGGGTTCGAACCCACGACCTCCTGCATGCCAGGCGAGGTGGTTAACATCTCCTAGCCACCGTGATGATGATCATGATAGACACATTCCAAATATTCAGGCGTAGTCAGGGTCGGGTTCGAACCCACGACCTCCTGCATGCCAGGCGAGGTGGTTAACATCTTCTAGCCACCGTGATGATGATCATGATAGACACATTCCAAATATTCAGGCGTAGTCAGGGTCGGGTTCGAACCCACGACCTCCTGCATGCCAGGCGAGGTGGTTAACATCTCCTAGCCACCGTGATGATGATCATGATAGACACATTCCAAATATTCAGGCGTAGTCAGGGTCGGGTTCGAACCCACGACCTCCTGCATGCCAGGCGAGGTGGTTAACATCTCCTAGCCACCGTGATGATGATCATGATAGACACATTCCAAATATTCAGGCGTAGTCAGGGTCGGGTTCGAACCCACGACCTCCTGCATGCCAGGCGAGGTGGTTAACATCTCCTAGCCACCGTGATGATGATCATGATAGACACATTCCAAATATTCAGGCGTAGTCAGGGTCGGGTTCGAACCCACGACCTCCTGCATGCCAGGCGAGGTGGTTAACATCTTCTAGCCACCGTGATGATGATCATGATAGACACATTCCAAATATTCAGGCGTAGTCAGGATCGGGTTCGAACCCATGACCTCCTGCATGCCAGGCGAGGTGGTTAACATCTTCTAGCCACCGTGATGATGATCATGATAGACACATTCCAAATATTCAGGCGTAGTCAGGATCGGGTTCGAACCCATGACCTCCTGCATGCCAGGCGAGGTGGTTAACATCTCCTAGCCACCGTGATGATTATCATGATAGACACATTCCAAATATTCAGGCGTAGTCAGGGTCGGGTTCGAACCCACGACCTCCTGCATACCAGGCGAGGTGGTTAACATCTCCTAGCCACCGTGATGATGATCATGATAGACACATTCCAAATATTCAGGCGTAGTCAGGGTCGGGTTCGAACCCACGACCTCCTGCATGCCAGGCGAGGTGGTTAACATCTCCTAGCCACCGTGATGATGATCATGATAGACACATTCCAAATATTCAGGCGTAGTCAGGGTCGGGTTCGAACCCACGACCTCCTGCATACCAGGCGAGGTGGTTAACATCTCCTAGCCGCCGTGATGATGATCATGATAGACACATTCCAAATATTCAGGCGTAGTCAGGGTCGGGTTCGAACCCACGACCTCCTGCATACCAGGCGAGGTGGTTAACATCTCCTAGCCACCGTGATGATGATCATGATAGACACATTCCAAATATTCAGGCGTAGTCAGGGTCGGGTTCGAACCCACGACCTCCTGCATGCCAGGCGAGGTGGTTAACGTCTCCTAGCCGCCGTGGTGTGTGCGTGTGTCTTTACACAAGGGTGGGAAGTGTTGGTTTAGCGGTTAGTGCGGTGTGTCACGAACCCCGGTGACCCGAGCTCAATTCCCACTCACGACCAGTCACAGGGGCGAATATTTGACCCGGTCCTGGGCCTCCCTTAGGTCGACTCAGCCTCAATGAGTGGCTTGTGCCGTGTGAAAAACATCAACACTGGGGAGATGAGGGCGATCGGGCGTGCGATGCCGGCCACCCACCACCTCGTGTGCCGTGCCGGGCCTTCACAGGTGCTACTCCCTAACGGCACTTGCCCCGACAGCCTGTTGAGGCTACACCCGGGGATCTTTGTTCTGTATATCCAAAGGAAACGTCAACGCGCCGAGGTGCACCGCGATACCGCCTCCCCCCGCCCCCGTCACGTGACCACCGCCCCCCTCCCCTCCCCCCACGCGCCTTGTCTAGACCACCAACCACTCGAGAGAGAGCCGAGCGTCCACCGCCACGTGTGTGTGTGTGTGTGCCCGTGCCCACCAGGGGGAGCGGTGGTGCAGCGGTTAGCACGCTGCACTATGAACCCGGCGGCCCGAGTTCGATTCCCGTTCAGGGCCAACACCCAGTGACGATTATCTGAACCGGTCTTGGGCCTCCCGTAGATCGACTCAGCCTCAAATGAGTACCTGGTGCGTTGTCTAAACACGCCCACTGGGGAGACAAAGGTGGTCCCAGTTGCGATGAAGGCCGGAACGGCACCTTCTCGTGTGCCGTTCCGGCCTTCATAGGCGCTGCTCGCTAACAGCACTTGCCCCGACACTTTGTAAAGGCTACACGGGGGGATCTTTGTCTTTGTGCCCACCAGGTATGCAACAAGGTGGTGTTCCTGGTGAGCTTCGTGGGGAACCGAGGCACGTTTGCCCGCGGCTACCGAGCAATGATCTTCGACGTGGAGTTCCTCTACCACCTCTTCTACCTGACGGTGTGCGCCTCGGGCCTCCTCCTCCATGAGTTCTTCTACAGCCTGCTGGTAGCCGACGCCCGCAGCAACCACAGCCATGAGCAGCAACCGCGTTCGCAGCAATGTCACAGCAACCGCATTCGCAGCAATGTCACAACAACCGCATTCGCAGCAATGTCACAACAACCGCATTGGCAGCAATGTACCAACAACCGCGTTCGCAGCAATGTAACAGCAACCGCATTGGCAGCAATGTAACAGCAACCGCGTTGGGACGCGCGTGCCCCCCGTGCCCCTCAAGCTGTTCGACCTGGTGTACCGCGAGGAGACGCTGCTCAACGTGATCAAGAGCGTGACGCGCAACGGCCGCTCCATCGTGCTCACCGCCGTGCTCGCGCTCATCCTCGTCTACCTGTTCTCCATCGTCGGCTTCCTCTTCTTCCGCGACGACTTCATCCTCTCCGTCGACCGCTCCGGAGCGCCGCACGGCGCCGCCGACAGAGGTGGGCGACGACCACGACCGCACGCACCGTGACACGGCACGCAGTGCCGAACCACCACGCCGGTGCCACACGGAAACGAGATTTCACACCCGCCCCCCCCCCCCCCGAACTCACCGCCTTATTGAATTTTCGTTTTAAAGCTTTCGTGACTGCAGGGATTCACTCTTCTTGGGTCTTTCTGTAAAGTCACGTAGAATGGAAATAATAAAATAATAAAAATAAAACATGATAAAATAATTCTCACGACGTTTCGGCCACAACGCAAGCAGCCGTCCTCAGGTGAAGAACAGATCTGTCGAGAAGACAGCGTCTGTCTCTGTCTTCTCGACAGAGACAGAATTATTTTATAATGTTTTATTTTATTATTTTATTATTTCCATTCTACGTGACTTTACCGAAAGAACCAAGAAGATTATTGAATTTTGTTTCAACCGAGTTACCACCCCCCCCACACCCCCCACCTTGCCTGACCCAACATGGTTCTGAGAATTAACGAACGTCAACATTGTATCCAGTTGAGGTATCCTTAACTGGCTAAGTAACTGCGCTCGTAACGCTCGCTGGTTGCTCCTGGAAACCAACATTGCTTACGATCGGTGAGTTTAAGACGGTCTTTTTAAATCGTTCTAGAATACCACGCAGATTTGAACGTTGTCGTAGTTATTTCACTATCGGCACATTCACACGCGATTATTCACCAACGGCTCTCGCGCTCACGATATAATTTCACGCGTTTACAAATTGCCTCACGTTTACCCCCCCCCTCCCTTGCCCGTCCCCCCGGGACATTGCCGCGTTACCCCCCCCCCAGGGGGTCCGCGTTACCCCCCCCCCCTCCCCCCGGTTGAGAACCGCTGCCGTGTACTGTCAACGAGGGCTGCGCAAACCGCTGTGCCACCAACCCACGACGGCGCAGCTGCGTCACACCACGCCGAAGGGGGAAAAAGAAAAAAAAACGGGAGATAAACCACGAAGGTCTTGTTTTGTTTGGCGACGACGACTACGAGTAGACGCGGGGTCAGAACGTCAGCAAACAAAACAAAAACACGACGGAAGTGCAAAGTGTAGGGAAGTCAGTGAAAAGAAATCAAACAGGGCAGCGTACCCCACCCGACACGGTGCACCGCGCGGTTTTGCTTTCAATGCCCCGCCGCACGGCCGGTGCACATCGCAGCATGAGCCGCAACGCCACCCGAGTTGTTCATGAGTGTTCGGCACTCTGGCTATCCACTGCTGAGTGAAGATCCCCGCTCCCCCCCCCCCCACCCCTCCCTCCATCTTCCTACAGTTTCGATTTAAAGCTTTCGTGACTGCAGGGATTCATCTTCTTGGTTCTTTCGGTAAAGTCATCACGTAGAAGGGAAATAATAAAAGAATAAAAATAAAACATAATAAAATAATAACAACGCAAGCAGCCGTCCTTACCTGAGGACGGCTGCTTGCGTTGTGGCCGAAACGTCGTGCGAATTATTTTATTTTATTATTTTATTATTTCCCTTCTACGTGACTTTACCGAAAGAACCAAGAAGACTTCCTACAGTTATTTGACCGCGCCGCTCAGCAACGCGGGACGGAAAAAGCGTTCGCGCCCAGAATCGCCCGGGGGTTGGGGTGGAAGTGGAATAGAACCCGGGGGTCACGGTCACCCTAACCGCAGCGCCACCGCTCCCGCTCTGGCGGGGACGCGGCCGGATGCGTTCGAGCTCCCCCGTGTCCTACCGACGCCCCCCCCCCCTCCCCGTAAACGCCTCCGGCACGGCTCCCCCCCCCCCTCCGTTCCAGCGACGGCACCCTCGCGTGCGCGCGCGCCCACCGGCGCTAACGACGACGATTCACCGAGACGGCCGCCCCCTCCCCCCCCCCCCCAATCTCCGCACCTCCTCCGCCAAATTTCCGCGCCTCTTTGCCGCCGTTTGGCATGAGTTGGTTTCGCGCGCGTGTCCCGGGGAGGGGGTGCGGGGGCTGGCGGGGGGGGGAGTCCGGGGACGGCCGTTTGCTTGCGCGGTGACTTTTAACGCGATTTACGAGGATATACTCGGCGACTCTTAGCCTCGTCAAATCTGGCACGGCCGCCCGTCAATCTCGGCGGGCCCCTTGCGTATCTCTCTCTCGCCGTCTTTCTCTCGCCAAACGGCCAGACGGCTCCCCCCCCTCCCTCCCCTCCCTCCCTGCCCCCCCTCGCTCTCACCGTCTCTCGCCCGTCCGCCCGCGCAAACTCAGCTCGTTGCCGCTCGCCCCGGCGTGAAACCCGCCGAGTTTGCCGATTTCGCGCCGCGCCCGCACTTTCCGCGCCGCAGCTTATTTCGTTTTTTTCTTTTTCATTTTTTCCAGGACGTTTTTCCCCCGCAAGGCTGTCCCGGTGAAATCCGCTGGACGCAATAGATGGGGGTATTAAAAATGAAAAAAAAAATTGCCGGCCGTTACATTAAAAAAAATACGGTGCGCCCTCAGATTGATGGCTCGACGACGCGGCCACTCTGCAATCATTAATTTTTTACGAGGCTTTACCCCCGAACGTTCGTTTTTTTTTTGCTGCTTCCGTGTTAAAGTCTTACAAGACGTGCCACCCGGCTGCCAAGGCTGGTGGTGCTAATGGGCACCCCCAGATGGTGCCCGTGTCCAGATGTGACGTACGGCCACCGCCGCCGCTGCTGCCGCTGCTGCCAAGTCCTTGGATAAGGTCACAGGAAACGCAGATTCTGGCGAAAAGCCGACGGAAAGCAACGTGCGCGCAAATTGTTAAACTGACCTCGCGCAAACCAAAGGTGCGTTCCCATTCCAGGCAGCCTGCCCCGTGGCTAAACGCTGTCCCTCAAGTCCAGTGAGTTGATGGCCTCAGGCCAGTCAACCGATGAGTGCACGCAACAACAGCAAAACACAACCCCACCGTGTTCAATTCGGTTCCGCGCTTAACGTTTTGCACTGACAATGGGAAATGTCAGTTCGACCGTCGCACAAACGGACGGATCTCACTCTCGTACGCCGGAGCGGGTGAGAAAGCGCCGCCCCAGTGCCGCGTGCGGGCCCAGCTTTGCCACTCGGTCAGCGATCTCGGAGGCAGCTCTGCAATATCCACTTCTGCGGCGGTCCGTTCTCCGGCAACGAACGAGGCCGTTCCGCCCCGCGACGACCCGACTTTTAACCCCGATTGCGCAATCGGCGTCTCGGCACTACGCTGCGGACGTAACGGGACCGAGTGTAACTCCCGTGCCGGTATAACTCCCATCCTGGTGTAACGCCCGTGCCGGTGTAACGCGCACGCCGGAGTAACGCACACGCGCCGGGGCGTGTCGGACGAAATCTAAAAAACGCGTCGTCCCGCGTTCGCTCGTTTCCTTCGTCCGCCGCTCGCCATTTGTTATCAAACGCGATTCGCTGATGTCTCCGCGAGAGGTTTCAAGATAAAACGCCCCGTGCCACGGAGCCGAGTGATTGTAATCATTATTATTGTTCGAGTGTTTCGCTTGAACTACGAATCGAAACTTTATTTTTTTTGTTTACCAGGTCAGGCCCCACTGAGCTATACAACGCTTTTTCAGAAGCGACCTGGCCACAAGTGATAGCTCAACAAAGTGGCTTATCATTGTCGCATGGTAATTTACAGCAGCCAAATACTCTATGAAACGCACTTCGATTCTAAATGCGGAGGGAAAAACTGGAGGACCCGGAGAGAAAAATCCACGCGACCACGGGGGAGAGTGACACGCAAACTCCAAATATACAGCAGCAGGCATCAGAGTCGGGATCGAACCCACGACCTCCTGTATAGCAGGCGAGGTAGTTGACATCTCCTAGCCACCGTGATGATGATGAGAGAGAGAGAGAGACACGCAAACTCCAAATATACAGCAGGCGTCACAGAGTCAGGATCGAACCCACGACCTCCTGTATAGCAGGCGAGGTAGTTGACATCTCCTAGCCACCGTGATGATGATGAGAGAGAGAGAGACACGCAAACTCCAAATATACAGCAGCAGGCGTCAGAGTCGGGATCGAACCCACGACCTCCTGTATAGCAGGCGAGGTAGTTGACATCTCCTAGCCACCGTGATGATGATGAGAGAGAGAGACACGCAAACTCCAAATATACAGCAGCAGGCGTCAGAGTCGGGATCGAACCCACGACCTCCTGCACACTAGGCGAGGTAGTTAACATCTCCTAGCTACCATGATGATGATGAGAGAGAGACACACAAACTCCAAATATACAGCAGGCGTCAGAGTTCGGATCGAACCCACGACCTCCTGTACACCAGGTGAGGTAGTTGACATCTCGCCGCCACGGCGTCTCCTTTACCCAGGAGAATCTCAAGACGCTTGATGCTTGCGACCACGTTGGGGATGGGATGAATCTTGACTTAAAGCTTTCGTGACTGCAGGAATTCATATTCCTCGGGTCTTTCGGTAAAGTCACGTAGTTAGGATCAAAGAAAATAACAAAACCCTACGACGTTTCGATCGCGACACAAGCGGTCGTCATCAGGAAGATCAGGAAGATGACGACCGCTTGTGTTGCGATCGAAATGTCGTAGTTTTTTTACTTATTTCCTTTGAACCCATCTACGTGACTTTACGGAAAGACCCAAAGAATATGAATTCCTGCAGTCACGAAAACGTTAAGGCAAGCCTATTTGGACTTTGCACATGGGTGAGCAAACCGGCGAGCCCGGAGAGAAAATCCCGCGGCGCCCTACAAGGGAGTGAACAACTCACAGCTCAGCAGAGATGCATTCAAGAATTCCCTGCTTTTACTCGAAATATGAGTAGGTGAACGAATGAGATGCGGAGCAGTGGGGTTCGCGCACCACGCTCAGGAAACCGGCGACCTGTGTTAGCTTCCCGAAGAGCAGGGGGACCTCGTGGTTGTGTGGCGGGTTATGTATCCGAGGCGGTCGTCGCCAAACCCGCAGCGACCGGGCGCGGTGAGGTCTGGTCAAAGACCACGACAGACGCGGTTTGGGGGAGGCACTCATCGGCCAGCCAACCGCCCGCCCGCTGCGTGTGTGTGTGTGTGCGTGTGTGCGTGTGTGTTTGTGTGCGTGCGTGTGTGCGTGTGTGCGTGTGTGCGTGTGTGTGCGTGTGTGTGCGTGTGTGTGTGCGTGCGTGCGTGCGTGTGTGTGTGTGTGCGTGTGTGCGTGTGTGTGTGCGTGTGTGCGTGTGTGTGTGTGTGTGCGTGTGTGCGTGCGTGCGTGTGTGCGTGCGTGCGTGTGTGCGTGTGTGCGTGCGTGCGTGTGTGCGTGTGTGTGTGTGTCCGCGCCTGTGATCGGTCGCTGCCCGGGTGGGATCAACGGTAGCCCTCCCCCCGCCGTTCATAATAATTAATCGTTTATTCACACACTCATGTGAGTCAAAGCAGCCGACACGCTGCGGCTGCTTACATAATTTCAGAAATACGCAAACGGTGGTGAGGGCTACAACACATTGGCAAATGTTTCTGCTATCCACCCCAATTGTACAAAAAAACAAACTCAAAACCGCGATCGGTGGACGCGCTTTCTAACGCGCACAGCCGCCCGCAGGCTGGAGCTAGCCCCCCCCCTCCCACCCCACATCATCCTCCGGACACATCGGCTCCAATCGTGTTATTGAAATCCGAAATTAAAGTCCCGGTTTTTTTCTCTCGTTCATCCAGGGCACACGCTTGATAAATAGGTCGTGGCTTTTGCGGACATCGGACCGATCGGTATGAATGAGTCGTAACTTTGTGGTCACTTTACCGCCGCCGCCGCCGCTACGGCCCCCTGCGGTGAAGGTTTCCTGGCTTGCTTCTTGGCAAGTTGCAGAGGTCGCAACCGGGTACCCGATACCCGTACCCTACCCGATACCCGGCTACCCGTACCCGGCCGGGTACGGGTACGGGTAGCCGTTTGCGACCCTGGTGCGGCCGGGTACGGGTACGTGTAGGCCGTGAGTCACTGGTGAGTAACCGTTTGTCACTCATTTCGGGTAGGGTACGGGTAGGGAACGGTAAACCCGTACCCGGCCGGGTACGGGTACGGGTACCCATTTGCGACCCTGGTGCGGCCGGGTACGGGTACGGGTAAGGAATCAAAACCCGTTTGCGACCTCTGGCAAGTTGGCATCGTGGTCTGAGATGTTTGTTAGACCTCACGGACTCATTCCTCTGTTGTGACAACAGCAACTGCTGTTGTTGGTTTTTGATTTGGTGCCATTGGATTTGGTTTATTGTTATTATTGCATGGCGGTGGACATATATGGGATTTGGTCATGGATTATACATATCATACGTGTATCATATATATGATTAGTTATTATGTAATTATATATTATATTATTGTTTTTTTCGGTAAAGTCACGTATAAGGGAAACAATAAAATAATAAAAACATAAAACAATTAAATTATCACGACGTTTCGACTGCAACACAAGCAGTCGTCATCAGGTGTGAAAAACACAGCAAGACAATTTGAAAAAAGTGGCGTTTTTGTCTTAACGTCAGCACCACGGACAGCGATTTTGTCAGTTGTTCAGATGGACGAGTCTATCTATGCTGACGTTAAGAAAAAAACGCCACTTTTTTCAAATGTTCTTGCTGTGGATTTCACACCTGATGATGATTGCTTGTGTTGCAGTCGAAACGTCGTGAGAATTGTATTGTTTTATATTTATGTTATGTTATTGTTTCCCTTCTACGTGACTTTACCGAAAGAATCAATAATATGAATCACTGCAGTCACGAAAGCTTTACATCAAAATTTAATTACGTATTATTGTATCTATATAAATAAATACCTTAATCTGTATGTCTCAAGAATCATTTAGGGTACTTCCCGACAAGGTAGAGAGTTGAAATTTGCTACATAGGCAACTTTTAGAACATCAACAACAGGAACAATCTGAACATTCCAGATTTTTCATTTTAAGGGCCCCATAAACACGTTTGTGCCTCGTGTCTTTCAGAAACCGTTCGAAAGATGAGATTCCGGTTTGTTTTCGTTTTATAGAGCATTAAGCAGCAAATCAAATTAAAGTGAGAATCATTCTTTTATCTCTTATTGTTTTTGAGATAGTTCAGATTAAAGCGGGTTTAAATGAAAAAAATACACATTTTTCAATGCTCAAATCTGAATGATTCGAAAACGGTTAAAGATAGGAGAGCTTTCATTCGGAGTTTTACGTGCATAATGTTTGTTCTTTCTAATAAAAAAAAGAACGTAATTTTTTAATTGAAAGTTTTCCGATGGGTGTACGGCTTTAAATATAAGAAGTTGAATCGAGTCGTCAACAATTTTTGTGTTTTTTTGGTGCAAAAATAAAAAAAATATATATTGTTGTTAGTATCTGATCGCATATAAAAAATTGTAAGAAATCATATCAGGTTCATTTTTATATTTATTGAAAACGTTTGCCTGGCGAAGACAGGCTTTATGAACTAGTATTGTAAACGATATATATAAAATTGTGAGATGCTATCACCATGAATGATGCTGTATAAAATCAAAGTATCATCATCATTATTATTCATCGAAAACTCATTTCTATATGGACAAACTAATTTCTTTAGAACTTCTTTTCGTGTTGAGTTTGTTGTCCGTCCCCCAACACCTCCGATTAGCACGGTTGGCTACGTACGGTGCGAAAGAAGTTCAGCATGCAATCGGTTCTCCTAAAACGCGCTGGCAGTTGCGTTCCTGAAGAGCACTGCATTCTGGAAAAATCGCGTTCTAATAAATCATGTAGAATAATAATAGGGTAAAGCACAGTCCGCGATAACACGGGAGATGTGTAGTCAGGCTGAACAAAGACTGAGGCACGTGGGTAGCGTCTGGAAGCATCCAGCAGCATCCCGCCCTGCGTGATGCTACGCCCAGGCAGCCGTACGACCGCTAGTTCCGATTCACGTGATGAAAACACCACACGTTATAGGAGAATAGACAAAGACAAAGAATCAGCGTATAGCCTTTACAGACTGTTGAGGCAAGTGCTGTTAGCGAACGCTGATGAAGGCCTGAACGGCACACGAGGGGGTGGGTGGCCAGCACCACGCCCGACCGCCTTTGTCTCCCCAGTGGCGATGTTTACACATTGCACCAGGTACTGACTTGAGTCCGAGTCGACCTAGGGGAGGCCCAGCGCCGATTCAGATAATCGTCACCGGTGTTGGCTGTGAGCGGGAATCGAATTCGGAGCGCCGGGTTCGTAGCGCAGCGTGCTAACCGCCACACTACCGCTGGACGTACATGCATCATTCTTCGATTTAAAGCTTTCGTGACTGCAGGGATTCATCTTCTTGGTTCTTTCGGTAAAATTTCGATTTAAAGCTTTCGTGACTGCAGGGATTAATCTTCTTGGTTCTTTCGGTAAAGTCACGTAGAATGGAAATAATACAATAAATTATGTTTTCTTTTTATTATTTTATTATTACATAATATTATTTTATTATTACATAATAAAATAATTCTCACGACGTTTCGGCCACAACGCAAGCAGCCGTCCTCAGGTGGAGAACAGGTCTGTCGAGAAGACAGAGGACGGCTGCTTGCGTTGTGGCCGAAACGTCGTGAGAATTATTTTATTATATCTATATTTTTTTACGGTAAAGTCACGTAGAAGGGAAATAATAAAATAATAAAAATAAAACATAATTAAAAAATTCTCACGACGTTTTATTTTTATTATTTTTTTATAATTTTTTTTCTACGTGACTTTACCGAAAGAACCAAGAAGATGCATCATTCTGTTAACTATTATTACGAACTGTTATTATTCACTGTTACTATTGACCCCGACGCGGCGTCTGTCCCGACAGGCCCCGATGAGCCCCGCTACTGCAGCTCCGACAGCGTCAACTGCAGCGGCCCCACTGTGCAGCACTACTCCAGCCGGCCGGCGCCCGCCCGCGACGGTGAGGAGCCGCTAGCGACGCCTCCGCCCCGGCATAACAGCCACGCGGTTGTGGGGCGGGGGGGGGGTGACAAGGGGGGACGGATAGCGCAGTGGAACAGGGATATGGGATAGCGTAAGAGAAAGGGTGAAAGCTTCAGGGTTAGCAATCGGCATTCGGCAAAGGGTTAATTTCTCATGCAATGCTTAAAAACAAGATGTTTCTTCAAACTAACAGGTAAGGCCCCACTGGGCTATACGGCCTTTTTTCAGAGAGGGTGAAAGCTTCAGGGTTAGCAATCGGCATTCGGCAAAGGGTTAATTTCTCATGCAATGCTTAAAAACAAGATGTTTCTTCAAACTAACAGGTAAGGCCCCACTGGGCTGTACGGCCTTTTTTCAGAGAGGGTGAAAGCTTCAGGGTTAGCAATCGGCATTCGGGAAAGGGTTAATTTCTCATGCAATGCTGAAAAACAAGATGTTTCTTAAAACTACCAGGTAAGGCTCCACTGGGCTGTATGGCTCTTTTTCAGAAGCGATCTGCCCAACAGATGATTGCCTCGCCAACTGGCTTAATCACGCGAAAATTCGTAGCAGCCAAATACTCTAAACCGCGCGACGTTGATTATAAATGTGGGAGGGGAAAAAAACGGAGGACCCGGAGAAAAATCCACGCGATCACGGGGAGAGAGAGAGACACGCAAACTCCAAATATACAGCAGGCGTCAGGGTCGGGATCGAACCTACGACCTCCTGCGTACCAGGCGAGGTAGTTAACATCTCCAAGCCACCGTGATGATGAGAGAGAGACACGCAAACTCCAAATATACAGCAGCAGGCGTCAGGGTCGGGATCGAACCCACGACCTCCTGCGTACCAGGCGAGGTAGTTAACATCTCGGTACTTGCCCCGTTCACATCCAATCTTCCCTCCGACGGGGTGGTGGGGGGGTGGGGGGGGGGGGTGCTGGGGGTGGTGGGGGGGTGGGGGGGGGGGTGCTGGGGGTGGGGGGGGGGTGGGGGGGGGGGGTGCTGGGGGTGGGGGGGTGGGGGGGGGGTGCTGGGGGTGGGGGGGGGGGGTGCTGGGGGTGGGGGGGGTGGTGGGGGGGTGGGTGCTGGGGGTGGATGGTGGGGGGGTGGGGGGGGGGGTGCTGGGGGTGGGGGGGGGTGGTGGGGGGGTGGGGGGGGGGTGCTGGGGGTGGTGGGGGGGGCCTGGGGGGGAATATTCGGACGACTCAGCCAAATCCTGATTGAAACCTCATTTCTTTACAACGGATTTTTTGTGTTTAGTTTGTTGTCCTTCCCCCGCACCTCCGATTGAATTATTTATGAGCGTCACAGTGGTGAGATGTTAACTACCTCGCGGGGTATACAGAAGGTCGTGGGTTCGATCCCGACCCTGACGCCTGCTGCTGTATATTTGGAGTTTTGGTGTCTCTCTCTCCCCGTGGTCGCGTAGATTTCTCTCCGGATCCTCCGGTTTTTCCCTGCACATTTAGAATCAGCGTCACGCGTTCAGAGTATTTGGCTGCTACAGATGTCCACGCGATAAGCCCACTTTGTTGAGCTATAATTCGTGATAGCCAGGTCGCTTCTGATATATAGCTACGTAGCTCAATGGGGTCTTACCTGGTACAATAGAAAAAAACTAACCAGTCGTAATAGTCAAAGATAATTTAGAGCACGGCTGGCTTCGTACGGTGCGAAAGAAGTTCAACGTACGTATGTACGTACGTGCAAAAGAGTACCTGGTGCGTAGGGTAAACATCCGCGTCGTTGGGGCGACAAAGGTGGTCGGCCGTAGTGTTGAACCCCTACTGACACCTTGGGCTTGCCCCTGGCAATTCTGCACCACCACGGTGAGGACGGATCGTGGATCAGTGTACGCGCGTGTGTGTCGCGGGCTTCCCGTCGCTCTAAGCGGTAGCCGTAGTGTTCGGATGTTTTCCAAAAAAAATATGGTCTCCCAAAGCGAAACCGTACGAGTAGACAGGGCTGCCTGCCATGCAGCGCGCACAGGACATGCACCGTGTTGTGTCTGTGTTACGTATCTCTCAGTCTGTGTGTCTCTGTATGTGTGTATCTGCGTGTGTATCTGTGTGTGTGTCTGTGTGTGTGTATCGCTGTGTGTGTATTTCTGTATGTGTGTGTATTTTGTGCGTATGTCTGTGTGTGTGTATCTCTGTGTGTGTATTTCTGCGTGTGTATTTCTGTATGTGTGTGTGTATCTCTGTGTGTTTATCTCTGTATGTGTGTATCTGTGTGTGTGTGTCTATGTGTGTGTATTTCTGTGTGTGTATTTCTGTATGTGTGTATCTGTGAATGTGTCTGTGTGTGTATCTCTGTGTGTGTATCTCTGTATGTGTGTATCTGTGTGTGTGTGTCTATGTGTGTGTATCTCTGTGTGTGTATTTCTGTATGTGTGTGTGTATCTCTGTGTGTTTATCTCTGTAGTGTTGTGGGGAGCGGTAGTGTAGCAGTTAGCGCACTGCGCTATGAACCTGGCAAACCCGAGTTCGATTCCCACTCACGGCCAACACCAGTGACGATTATATTATTTGAACCGGTCCTGGGCCTCCCCTAGGTCGACTCAGTCTCAAATTAGTACCTGGTGCGTTGTGTAAACATCGCCACTGGGGAGACAAAGGCGGTCGTGACGTCACCGCCACTTAGTGGCGAATGGCGGTTGTTGTTGTTGTTGTTGTGTGTGTCTGTGTGTTTGGGGAGCGGTATTGTAGCGCTGCGCTACGAACCCGGCGATTCCCGCTCGAGGCCAACACCGGGGCCTCCCCTAGGTCGACTCAGCCTCTAAAATGAATACCTGGTGCGGTGTGTAAACATCACCACGATGGAGAGTCGAAGGCGATGTTGGTCAAAAGACAAAGACAAAGATCCCCCGTGTAGCCTTTACAAACTGTCGGGACAATTGCTGTTAGCGAACACCTATGAAGGCCGGAACGGTACACGAGGGGGTGGGTGGCCAGCACCACGCCCGGACCGCCTTTGTGTTTACACACCGCACCGGGTACTCGTTTTGAGGCTGAGTCGACCTAGGGGAGGCCCACTACCCCCACACGCGCACGCACGCACAGCACAGCCTGCCAAGGCTACACGGGGGATCTTTGTGTGTGACTGTGTGTACGCGCGTGCGTAACCTGCTCTGCTCCCCGCCTGTGGAACTCCGTCTCAAGTCATATTGGGAACCCAGGCACAGTGGAATATTTTAAGGCACAGATCTAATGAACGGATCCGTATGCGTGGGCCACGCGGTGAGCTGGATGGCTTGCGCAATGGGGGTTTTAGTTTTATAATTGAGAGAGCGTTAATTTGCAAGGTGCCATAGGATGCTCTTTACGAAGAGTGGTTTATAAAGGCAAAATGTAAAAATGTGTTCTGCATCTCTGCGCACAGATGGATTCGTGTGCATGCCCCGTGTGTGTGTGTATGTACGTACGAAGACAAACATCCCCCGTGTAGCCTTGAACAGGCTGGTGGGGCAAGTGCTGTTAGCGAGTAGCACCTTATTCAGGCCGGCACGGCACACGAGGGGGTGGGTGGCCAGCACCACGCCCGGCCTTCTTTGTCGCACCAGTGGCGATGTTTACACACCGCACCAGGTACTCATTTGAGGCTGAGTCGACCTTGCGGAGGACCGGTTCAGATAATCGGGTTCGTAGCGAACTGCATTGCGCTAACCACTGCTGCGCTACCCCTGCCCATGGTGTGCGCATACACACACACACACTCGCACGCACGCATACTCGCACACACACGCATTCACACACACGCATGCACACTCACACGCATGCACACGCATGCACGCACACTCACGCGCACATACGCACTGGCACACACACACTCGCACACACACACTTGTACACACACACACACTGGCACACACATGCACAAACACGCACACTTGCACACATACACTCGTACACACACACACTCACACACACACACACTGGCACACACTCGCACACACATGCACACACACACGCACACTCACGCACGCACACACACACACATACACACACACACACCCACACACACCCACACACACACACCCACACTCACACACACACACAAACACACTCACACACACACTCACACACACACGCACACGTGCGCGCGTACAGTGTCGTCAGGCCGCGTCGAGTCGGACTCGTCGGAGCGATCGTGCGACACGCTCATCATGTGCATCGTCACCGTCCTCAACCAGGGCCTCCGCAACGGCGGCGGCGTCGGTGACGTCCTGCGCCAGCCCTCCAAGGACGTACGTAGCCGGCGGTGTGGGGCGGGGGGGGGGGGGGTCGTGGGGGTTGTGGGTTGCGGGAGGAGGGGGGGGGGCAGGTGGCTGTGCGGCACCGCGGTTGGAAATTGGCGTTTGGCGACATCGCGCCCCCCAGCTTTTGTGGCGGCCCAGCGCGGTAACGATGACGGCTCGACGGTGATAGCTTCTCGCGTGGACATTCATGGCGGCCAAATAATCTCATCCCGCCTGGCACGGCTTAGTACCCAGACTGGCACGGCTAAGTACCCCAGACTGGCACGGCTAAGTACCCCAGACTGGCACGGCTAAGTACCCCAGACTGGCACGGTTAAGTACCCAGACTGGCACGGTTAAGTACCCAGACTGGCACGGTTAAGTACCCAGACTGGCACGGTTAAGTACCCAGACTGGCACGGCTAAGTACCCCAGACTGGCACGGCTAAGTACCCCAGACTGGCACGGCTAAGTACCCCAGACTGGCACGGTTAAGTACCCCAGACTGGCACGGCTAAGTACCCCAGACTGGCACGGCTAAGTACCCCAGACTGGCACGGCTAAGTACCCCAGACTGGCACGGTTAAGTACCCAGACTGGCACGGTTAAGTACCCAGACTGGCACGGTTAAGTACCCAGACTGGCACGGTTAAGTACCCAGACTGGCACGGTTAAGTACCCAGACTGGCACGGCTAAGTACCCCAGACTGGCACGGCTAAGTACCCCAGACTGGCACGGCTATGTACCCAGACTGGCACGGTTAAGTACCCAGACTGGCACGGTTAAGTACCCAGACTGGCACGGCTAAGTACCCCAGACTGGCACGGTTAAGTACCCAGACTGGCACGGCTATGTACCCAGACTGGCACGGTTAAGTACCCCAGACTGGCACGGCTATGTACCCAGACTGGCACGGTTAAGTACCCAGACTGGCACGGCTATGTACCCAGACTGGCACGGCTGAATATCCCGACTGAGACGGCTGCCTCTTCCCAGAACTACAGCTACTCAGGCCTATGATGCACGGCACGTAAAAACGCGTACAAAGTGCACTCGGCACCGTACATTACGCGAAAGCCATCAGCAGTTCCTTCAGAACTGCATCATGGTCCAATCGCGACCGATTGACAGCAGCAGCAGCAGCAGCAATGAGGACAGACAACTGTGGAGCGGATCTCGTCATTATTACAACTCGTCAGCACGGCATAGTCGCCAATGTCCGCTGCTGAGGACCATATACACTGTGAGAGGGGTCTGCACTGCAAGACCTCGGGGCCCACGAGCTCGGCTCATCCCACCAATAAGCACGCCTCTATGTGATGACAACCCAGCGTAAAAGAAGCAGGCGGTGACGGTGGTGTAGATGGTGATTGTTGTGGCTGCCTGTAATCCGGCAGTCCGGTGGCAGCAGCAGCAGCAGAGAGGGCTGGTGGGTCACCAAAGACAAAGACCCCCCGTGTAGCCTTAACATACTGTTGGGGCAAGTGCTGTTAGCGAGCGCCTTTAAAGGCCGGTACGGCACCCGAGGTGGTGGGTGGCTAACACCACGCCCGGCCGCCTTTGTCTCCCCAGTGGCGATGCTTATACACCACGCCAGGTACTCACTTGAGGCCGAGTCGACCTAGGGGAGGCTCAGGACCGGTTCAGATAATCGTCAGCGGTGTTGGCCGTGAGCGGGAATCGAACTCGGGTAGCCGGGTTCGTAGCGCAGCGCGCTAACCGCTACACTACCGATCCCATGCGTGCGTGCGTGTGGGTGTGTGGTGGGTCACCATGCACACACACACAAATGTTGATGTTGTTGTGAAACTCCCCTTTCCCGTGGGCGTCGAGGAGTAGCCACACCCTGGCTCGCCGGG
Source organism: Lampetra planeri (assembly GCF_965212315.1). Lineage (NCBI taxonomy): Eukaryota > Metazoa > Chordata > Hyperoartia > Petromyzontiformes > Petromyzontidae > Lampetra > Lampetra planeri. The sequence continues at coordinate 5,654,257 of NC_136144.1, read as the reverse complement.
AGAAGGCGGCACGGCAAAAATGTGGACTCCGAACCTGGTCCATCGATGTGGGACGGAGTGCTCTTGATTTCCTCCCACGCGTAAACGCTCGTTAATTGCCCGACAACACCTTCACACACAAGGGACTGCAGAGCTTGGGAAATTGTCGGGAGTGCCTGCTCACTGCCTGGCAGCTGCTGCCTTCCCGCTCCTCTTCTGCCGGTTCCTCTTCGCGCCTCCAAGTCGTCTCAACGACTGGGGAGGGGCTGGGTGGGGAGGGTGGGGCTGGGTGGGGCTGCGTGGGGAGGGGAGGGTGGGGAGGGTGGGGAGAGGCTGGGTGGGGAGGGTGGGGCTGGGTGGGGCTGGGTGGGGAGGGGAGGGTGGGGAGGGTGGGGTGGGGCTGGGTGGGGAGGGGAGGGTGGGGAGGGGCTGGGTGGGGAGGGGCTGGGTGGGGGGGGGCTGGTCACCCTGTGGTGCCCTTATAAAACTCAACGTTTAACCAACTCACGCCGGCTTGTGCCCGCCCTCACAGTCGGCCATATTTCGCGGAATACACCACGCCGCCGTTGACCCTGGCTATTGACCGAGCAACCCAACGTTCCTACCAGCTCCCTCCGCAGGAACGTGTTTTAGACCGGATGAGCTATGAAGCACTTTTTTCGCAGAACGTCCAGCTATTGATTTTCGCTCGCGCACAATGCGACTCACGTATTCGCTCCGCTCAACAAAGGTAACGAAGCGGGCGACGCGCTCGCTCGCTCACACCGCTCGCTCGTTAAACGAGCCAACGAGCGCGAAGCCGAACGGAGAACCGGTAAAATAAAACAACCCACGAGCCAGCTTTAAGACCCGATCGCGGCAAATGATTTGTTTTGTTTACAATCATCGTCGTTATTCACGCTCACGCGAGAGGTCTGAACCTGCGGCCTCGCGCCCGCTGCCTGACAACGCTGGGGCCGTCATCTGCAGCGGAAGCGTCGTTGCAAGATAGTTTAAGGTTTGCTTTGCTAAATTGCTTTTATTTCAACAAAACTGCAGCCTGGACACGCGGCTCGCAAATCCGGGAGTTCAAAGATCACGGAGAACCGTCCCGACACAACTGAGCCGTAAAGTATAACCAACCTAATGAGGGAGCACAATACTTTGTAGAGCTTTCGCTCGCCCATTCAACGCTCCGTTCGGATTGCCGCCGGCAAAAAAAAGAAAAATCGATCGGCGGTTTTATTTTTAGTTTGCCCACGGCGTGACGACTCAGTTTTAAGCGGCTCTGTCGGGTGGTGGAGGGCTCGAGTTAAGAGCACACACCCCCACCACCTAACCCCCGAAAGAAAAACACAATTGCGAGTCGTTACATCGGTCGTGAAAGCCTGCGCGCGAAGTTTATACCGTTGTTTTTATAGTAGTAGGTTTTTACCTTTTCAACTGGTACAAAAACTGACACCTTTATACAAGGCATCATGTTTGCAATAACCACAAAACAAGCAGTCAAAATGCAAACAAAAAGAAACAACTCTGATGATGATGATAATGACATGCACTGCCCTTGAAGTTGATTGGTCCACACCCGAGACAGCTTTTCTTAGAGCCTAGTCTCCATTGGTGTTGTAATTATTAGTATTACGACGGTTGTTTACGCAGGAACGCATCGCTGAGTCTCGTGACTCGTCTGCGGGAGAGTCTTGCCGGGTTTTCACAGCGGGTCGGACGATGATTTATGCGCGTAATTCCCAATTGAGTCATTTTTAATTTACGGGAATCTTTCAACCTCGGGGATGTTTGGCCAATCTCAGTTTGGGCGCCGAGATTATTAACCGCCTCGCCTGGTGTGCAGGAGGTCGTGGGTTCGATCCCGACCCTGACGCCTGCTGTATATCTGGAGTTTGTGTGTGTCTCTCTCTCATCATCATCACAGTGGCTAGGAGATGTTAACTACCTCGCCTGGTGTGCAAGGAGGTCGTGGGTTCGATCCCGACCCTGACGCCTGCTGTATATTTGGAGTTTGTGTGTCTCTCTCTCTCATCATCATCACGGTGGCTAGGAGATGTTAACGACCTCGCCT